>NC_062279.1:85212914-85541247 GCF_902655055.1 Lutra lutra | reverse complement strand
AAAAAAATAGGGTGCCTCAGTGGCTCAGTTGGTTAAGAGACTGCCTTCAGCTCAGGTCATGATACAGGAGGATGAACATCAAGTCCCGCATTGGGCTCCCAGCTCCATGGGGAGTCTGCTTCTACCTCTGACATTCTCCCCTCTCATGCTCTCTCACTCTCTCTCTCTCTCTCTCAAATAAATAAAATTTAAAAACAATCAACAAACAAACTTAAATTTGAGCCCCTTTTTTTTTTAAAGATTTTATTTATTTATTTGACAGAGATCCCTTTAAGCATAATTTCAGCTCTCTGACCATCCTACCTCCGGTTATTTTCACGCCCATACTTCCTATGTAAGCCATCATCTCTGTTGTTGCCCATGATCCAGCTCCTTCCTGGTGGTTCAAAGACCTACCTTCATTTTCCCTCTTCCTCTTCCCATGAATCTATTCCCTCTTTTTCTCTACTGGCTGATATTTCCTAACACATCTCTCCAGAGTTTCATCAAACTGTATTCCTGTATTACTGTTCCTTCTTATATTCTGATGCCCTAGGATTTAGCTATGTTGTTCAAGGCATTTCTTGAGCATATTATTCACATTCATCTAACATACCTTTTCTCCACTCATTAAATCATTTGAACATTTATTTTAAGTACTCTTATTTGCCAGGCATTGTATTAGATGATGATATAAAGATAAATGAGTCCTATAGTTTATTTGCCTCAAAGAATTCTAATCGAGTGAGGTAAACACATAAACAGTCAATTATAAAGCTATGAAGAAAGCTTAAGGAGAGGAGTATACATGGTGTTACCTAAACCCACACTTTTCGCATTTAGATCCATAGATACAAAGTTGACTCTGAGTCCACCTCTGGATATCACTGTCCCTATTCTGCATCCCAGTTCTTGATATTTGTTTGATAAATCCACACCAGGAAATAGCATTATATTTTAATAAGTAAACAGAATCATATTAAATAATAAGAATATATCAATGTAAATAATGTAATGGCTTATCAAAATTTACAGGTCATATGCTACCTTTTAATATATATACACACACATACACATTCCTGTGTTATGTGAGGATATATATATGTATTGTCAATATACTATATGTATAATAATATATAATATTTTTTTTAAGATTTTATTTATTTATTTGACAGAGATCACAAGTAGGCAGAGAGAGAGGAGGAAACAGGCTCCCCGCTGAGTAGAGAGCCTGATGTGGGGCTCAATCCCAGGACCCTGGAATCATGACCTGAGCTGAAGGCAGAGGCTTTAACCCACTGAGCCACCCAGGCACCCCAATATTTTTATAATATATATTTATAGTTGCTTGTATATGCACAAAAATATCTGGAAGAATTCACAGGATACTTGTGGTTAATTCTGTGAGAGGTAGAGATTTTTCCTCTGTTCCTTTTTATAGATTTGAACTATATATTGCTTGTTCAAAAAGTTAAATTATAACAGAAAAAACCTAGATGTCTCCACACTGTCTAGCCCCAACTTTTTCAATCTTATTTTCCACTTAGTAGCAAGAGGTAAATCTAGCTAGTTTTGTCTCAATCATTAGTATGCAAACTTTGCTCAGCTGAGCCCCTCATCAGGCATACTCTCTATCTAAAGCCATTTTTCTAAGGTCTAGTCCAAGTCAAATATCTTTCATGAGTCTTCTGAGACTGCCAGCTCCAGGTGACCTCTCATAAGTCTCCATATAACGAATTCAGGTATGTCCATTCTTGTGGCACTGGTCTTCTGTTGTTATGCAAAGTTATCTAAATGTTCATGTTTGGATGTCTAGCGACATCCTCCGCATAAAAAGCACTTCATATTTTTTGAGCCATTAACTCAGTCAATTCCTCGAAGGGTATAGTTACTGACTTAATTAAACTGCTACACGGAAAACTTAATGATAAGCTGTTGGAATTATTCCCTAAGTCCTTGGGATACAGAATAGTGGATTTGGAGTCAGACAAACTTGGGTTCAAGGGCTGCCTCCAACTGGATGAATTTAGGAAGTTATTTAAAGTCCCTGAGCCTTTGTGCCCTCTTTCTTAAATGTGGTAAAAACAACTGATCTCGGGACACCTGGGTGGCTCAGTTGGTTGAGCAGCTGCCTTCGGCTCAGGTCATGATTCCAGCGTCCTGGGATCGAGTCCCGCATCGGGCTCCTTGCTCGGCGGGAGCCTGCTTCTCCCTCTGCCTCTGCCTGCCATTCTGTCTGCCTGTGCTTGCTCTCTCTCCCTCTCTCTCTGACAAATAAATAAAATCTTTAAAAAAAAAAAAACACAACTGATCTCATAGATGTTGAGTTTGGAGAATTGTGTGAAATAATGTAGACACAGAAATCAACACTGTGTTCAATCAAACGTATTTATATCATTCTGAGTATTTAGGAAGTTCTTGCTAGGATAAAATAAAATACCCCTCAATGCAAATATAATGACAGAGGTCATTGTCATAGGTGCACCATCTTCCAGTGCCCAGACCCCACCAGACCCCACTCTCTCCTTGGAGTCCTTACTGTTGGTGCTGGAGAAGCCTACGTTTCCTGGCATTCTCCCTCCCTGACTTCACACCACCACCAACTCTCAACCAGCTCTACAATCAGGGCATTCCCCACCCCTTCCAGGACAAGGGAAGATGAGTTACAGGAAATCCCAAGTAGAAAACCAGAAAACATTTTCTTATAAAAAAGCATTGTTAGGGGGCGCCTGGGTGGCTCAGTGGGTTAAGCCGCTGCCTTCGGCTCAGGTCATGATCTCAGGGTCCTGGGATCGAGTCCCACATCGGGCTCCTTGCTTGGCGGGGAGCCTGCTTCTCCCTCTGCCTCTGCCTGCCATTCTGTCCTCCTGTGCTCGCTCTCTCTCCCTCTCTCTCTGACAAATTAAAAAAAAAAAAAAAATCTTTAAAAAAGCATTGTTATACGTGGTGGTTAGGGTCTTGAGTAAAATTACTTATGGGCAAATGGACTTCTTTTGGCCATATCTGGAAATCCAAACCACCCCATCTAAAATTGTTTCTATGGGAAACTATGTTCCACGTGCCTAACAACTGACTTAGAAATGAGCTATTGGAATGCAACTTGTTTGGGGACTGTCTGTAGGTCAACATTCATAACTCATTGTCAATGAAAAAGGAAATGACATTTATTCTGCTATTGCTAAAACACAATGTACATATGTTTCTATGACTGTTTCTTGAGGATACCAAGTATCTAATGTATTTAGAACAGCAGCCACAGAAACCCATCAGATTGAATTGATATTCTAGGTCTTAATTATATTTAATCTACTAACTCTGGCAACTCAGATGTGCTTGTTAGGTATCTCTCAGACATTTTTAGAATTTAATATTTTAAAGGAAGGCAGAGAGAACCTTTCCTTTTGCAGCGCTCCCCTTGTGGTTGTATAAGCACCATGCTGAAGCGAGGGCTCCCTCCCCCTTTCCCTCCTGGGAGACTTCTCTGCCCAAGTATGGTAACTGTCTCAGAGCAGTTCATGGGACTCAGGGGAGAAAGCTGAACCCTTATTAGGATCCAAGCTTACAAATTAAACAGCCCAGGGACTAAGATTAAGAATCCCCTGTGTGTAGAAGCTGGTAGATACTGTGTGGAGCAACTAAACTGACTTTGGAATAAAGTCGTTGGGGGAGGAACAGGCATGAGTAGAAATGATATCTATGAGGTTGTTATTCTAACAAAAAAACAATTCTTGTCCTGTTTTGAATTCATCCTGTCCTAAGTCCCAAGAAAACATTTTTCTAACTCTCTTATTTTTCCATCCTCAAAGAGCATCAGGTGTGTCTTTTCTTACCTTTTTCTTCTCTCTTTTATCTTCGTGTCTACGTACAAAAACAATTTCCATGTAATCTTTGCTACAATCCCAGGTTTATACTCAGTCTCTGAGTTACTCACCCTCTCTTTTAATTTAGTTTCTCTAAGAGGGAGAAGAAAAAAATCAGCAGTAGGCAGAATGTTAGTTCTCTTCCCAACCCTTTAACAAAGCCAGTTCTCAAGATGGGTAAGATAGAAACATTAAATGTGTCCTGATAAAAGTTGTGGAGATACCCAGAGTGTTTGGCTTGATCTAAGGGATGGTTGTAACTTTTCGAGAATTAGGAAATGAAGCCAGCTGAAACTTTTTTTCTACAGAGTAAGTTCTCTGAACACCTGAGATCTCCAGTCACTTATGAAATGCCTCCTTCACACCTATGACAAAGAGGAATGATGAGGTCCAAGTCCTGAAGGTAATCCTGGCACAGAAAAGGAAATAGGTAGAAATAGGTACACACTGAGTGCTTTAATAAAGCTTTTCAGAGGGTGCTGGGGAGTCCGGGTAAAAGAATAATTGTCCAGGGGCATCTCAAAAGTCCTGATAGAAAAACAAATGGTTAATCAGGGCCAAGTCTTAAAGATAAGGTATTCTGGAGTGGGGCAGATGAATGCAAGAAAGGCCAGAGGTTCTGTGAGGTGATGTTTATTATTACATAATATTATGTCTATTATAAAATTCAGAGACAGTCATTTTAAAGGATGAGATAAATAGAAGTCCTAGGATTTTGTTTTTAAATTCTCACAATTTGCACTTTTTTTTTTAAGATTTTATTATTTATTTAACAGAGAGAGAGAGATCACAAGTAGGCAGAGAGTCAGGCAGAGAGAGGGGGAAGCAGGCTCCCCGCTGAGCAGAGAGCTGATACGGGGCTCCATCCCAGGACCCTGAGATCATGAGCTGAGCTGAAGGCGGAGGCTCAACCCATTGAACCACCCAGGCGCCCCCCACCCCCCGAAGTCCTAGGATTTT
The DNA here is from genome assembly GCF_902655055.1 of Lutra lutra. Classification (NCBI taxonomy): domain Eukaryota; kingdom Metazoa; phylum Chordata; class Mammalia; order Carnivora; family Mustelidae; genus Lutra; species Lutra lutra. Next base: position 85,536,448 of record NC_062279.1, on the reverse strand, counting down.
CTTTCCAGACCCCATAGCTCATCCTATGCCTTCTGTAGGTGCAGGACCCTTTTGGGAGATACTGGTGTGGTGTGTGGAGGGATAGCAAGACTGGGAGAGGGGATACCTGTATGGTTACCATGATAATCCAGGTAAGAAGTGGTGGGAGCTGGGTTGGGGCAAGGAAGGTGAGATGTGGACAGATTTTAAACATTTTTTTTTTAAGATTTTATTTATCTGACAGACAGAGATCACAATTAGGCAGAGAGGCAGGCAGAGAGAGGAAGGGAAGCAGGCTTTCCGCTCAGCAGAAAGCCTGACTTGGGGCTCGATCCCAGGATCCTGGGATCATGACCCGAGCCGAAGGCAGAGGCCTTAACCCGCTGAGCCACCCAGGTGCCCCAGATTTCAAACATATTTTACAGGTTGAATAGAGAAGACTTGATGAGTGGTTGGATGGCACAGAGGAGGGGGTGAGGGTGAGGAAGAAGACAATGTTAAAGTCACCACCCAGTTTCTGGTCTGAGTAACTTCTCAAATGAGAGTGGCAATTTACCCTTTAAATGTAGCCTGGTGAAAAACTCTGCCATTTAAATTTTGGAGGGGAAAAAAAAAGACAGGAAGAACTCTTATGGTCATTTCAGCTGTATGTGTGTGTATTTGTGGTTTCCTGTTGTGACAGGGATTACCTCTAGCCCTCATATTTTCTGTTCTTGTCTTCTCTTTCTCTAAGGGAAGGAAATTCCCATAGAAAGCCAAGACTCCTAAGGCCCCAATTTTCTGTTGCTTCCTCTCTCAGATACTAAATACATTCTAGGTTGTAAAAGTTACAGGAATACCTTTATTACTTGCAATTTTGATTGTGATATATATATATAAAAATTATATATAAAATACATATAAATTATAACCTTTTCCCATTGATCCATTTTATGACTTCTTTTTTTTTAAATTTTTTTATTTTTTCAGCATAACAGTATTCATTATTTTTGCACCACACCCAGTGCTCCATGCAATCCGTGCCCTCTACAATACCCACCACCTGGTGCCCCCAACCTCCCACCCCCCACCCCTTCAAAATTCTCAGATCGTTTTTCAGAGTCCATAGTCTCTCATGGTTCACCTCCCCTTCCAATTTCCCTCAACTCCCTTCTCCTCTCCATCTCCCCTTGTCCTCCATGCTATTTGTTATGCTCCACAAATAAGTGAAACCATATGATAATTGACTCTCTCTGCTTGACTTATTTCACTCAGCATTTTCTCTTCCAGTCCCGTCCATGTTGCTACAAAACTTGGGTATTCATCCTTTCTTTTTTCTTTTTTTTTTTTTTTTACAGCTTTATAAACATATATTTTTTATGACTTCTTCTTAGTACATTTTCAGAAACACTTGAGACTTTCTCAGCATACACATACACTAGAAGTAATGCTATTCACAGGTGTCTACAAAAATAAAGAAGTTGAAGGAGTTATGGTTATTCCATACGTGGGCGGCAGGCATCTTTTGCACAACTCCAGAGCTCTGGCTGGGAACCCCCTCATTAAGGGAGCCCTTGGGCTTAGTACTTATCTGTAGGCAAATGTCAGCTACAACTACTGTTAAAAAAAATCCTTTCAATGGCACAGCCACTTTGAGTGATTCTGAGGATCCAAAAAGATAATGATAATGATAATGAACATAATGGAAACATTATGGAAACTCTTAAGTTCATATACGAATGTGTGTTACTATCTTTATTTTTTTTTTTAAGATTTTTTTTTTTTTTTATTTGACAGAGAGAGATCACAAGTAGGCAGAGAGGCAGGCAGAGAGAGAGGGAAGCAGGCTCCCCGTAGAGCAGAGAACCCGATGCGGGGCTCGATCCCAGGACCCCGAGATCATGACCTGAGCCGAAGGCAGAGGCTTTAACCCACTGAGCCACCCAGGCGCCCCGTGTGTTACTATCTTTAAAACAAAATCATTTTTAAGTGCTCCTGGAGTAGCAACCTACATAGAAATTGAATCAATCAATCAATCAATGAAATGTGAGAAGCTGTCAGACCCACAGTCCTGTTCCATAATCAAAAGTCGGCTTGAATGATTTTGAATTCGGAATGAATTTGAGTGACTTGAAGTTTGGAACATAGAAGAAAGCAAGATGTTTCTCTTACATGCATACTGAGCAAAAATGGTTTTTTAAATGTCCTGTTGAATGCTTGTAATTACTTCTGCTTCACTCTCTTAGTTAGAAAGACTAGTAAGTAAGACACACATCTGAGCCTGTTCAGTGATCCTAACGTCTAAGGGGAAATGTTATCTATAAATTTAGAAATATCTTGCTAATTTTCTCCACAAGAGAGAATTTGCATAACTCTTGAACTAATTTTGAGACATGCAGTTTTGTACTCTACAGGTACAAGTTTATATAAAGACTTGACAACTACTTTGGGGAGACAAGGGTTTTCTTTAATCAGTCAGATATCTAAAAGTCATTTGTAACTATCACAATCATTGTTTGTGTTCAAAAACTGCTGCTGGAAATGGGACCTGAAGTTAGAGTCGGGCTCTTCTTTATCTTACTTTGCAGGCGTGATGGGTGCTCGCCATTTCAGTGATAGTCCCAGAGAGCAGAAATCCTGGATTCTCTTCAAAGGCCTAAGCCCCAGAGAGGGTTGTGGATTCCTGCTTGTAGGTAGACTGTTGGTCTAAAGGCAAGGGGAAGCAGTGATGGTGAGTGGGCAGAGTCAAAATGTCTCGCCAAAAACACGAAGGGAAGATTTCCTTGCTATTAGAAAAAAATTACTCCAGGCCAGGTGGAAGAGGAAAGAGAGGGAAAGTTGGGGGTCCTAAAAATGCATGGGACCCTTGCACTGCTTCTTAGCTGCACTGCTAAGGACAAGGCAAGCTCCAGAGAGATATGGCCCTGAAGTACATAGGTGGGCAAGAATTCCACGTCCCAAATATGGCCCTGAAGTTGTCAAGAGCCCTTGGATCTGAGTGGACCTCTTTGCAGCAGGTGACGTCTATGAAGAGAAGATCAGAGGCACAAGCCCTTGATACTATGTAAGATCCCAGGGCTGTGGCAAAATCTTGGGAAATGAGGAGAGAGCCTCAAAAGGGACTCAGGTTCAATCTCTCATCCTGCAGGATGGGACCTTAAAATGGGAAACAATTTGATATAGAAAGTAAAGTACACCGACATGTTTTCCTTACAAAAATGGGTTTATGGGCTGAGATTTAGGAACATTACAAAGGACCAACTTCTTTTCTATATTAAGTGCAGAAAGACACGTCAGTGTAGCATGTCTAGGTAACTGTACTCATTCTGGAATAGAAGGACGTGAATAAATGAGGCTTAACCATGCCAGCACTCCAAAATGGAACTATATGGAAAGGATTCTCAGTGCCAAGTCCAAGTCATTTACACAGGGTCAACGGACACAGGACTTAGACATTTATATAGGTTAGAATTTCTGAAAGGGAGCAAAGGGCCTGATGACACTTGAGGTTTCAGAGCTGGCTTACCCAATGAAAACTCTCACATTTCTATCCTTCCAGAAGACACCATTGTTGTGAAATGGGGACGTGTGTCTCTGAAAAAGAGTGGGAGGTAAATCCTTCCCTATGAAATTCCTCTTTGACTAGTCAGAGAGGAGCAGGCAATATCACATGCAGAGGGTGGGTATCTTCCCTGTCAGCCCAGATGTCTGGCAGGAGCTAGAAAATGGAAGCACTCAGAAGGCAGACCCTGACTCCCATTAGCCAATGTTTGTACTGGGAAAAAGCACCAGGAAGAGCCAGCCAGGCTTGCAAGTATAAACGGTGTTACTGAAAGCAGAGCATTACATTTGGTATAGAAATGGCCTGCCAGTACTTTGGGGGAAATGGACCCCAAAATGTGAAGACAGAGAAGGTTGCAATAGCAGGAAGGCGGGGCACAAACCCAGAAGTACTATCAGGGGAGATATGAAAGGCAAATGACAGGGAAGGGAGAGAGAGAGAGGAGAAAGCACCACTGCTTGGGGATTTCTGATGGGACAGGAAGTGAAAATTATAGAAATCGAAAGAGGAACTTGGGGACCAGAAAGCTGTATTTCCCAGAGCACTCCCTGACTCCTCTCCCCACAAAGAAGAAACCATATTAGGGGAAAGATAGACAGGAAATGTCCCTTTGCACCCCAGTCTCTGACTCTGTGGCTGGATAAGATAACCAGCTCCATAATAGGGTACCTTCTAGGTTGAAATGAGGGATGTTCCCAGAGTGGAATGTAGCCTGTTTGCATTCAAAGGAGAATGAAATTCCCATCCAATGTTAATACTAACACTTAAAAAAGAAGAAAAAAAGATTACAAACTGTTGCTTTTTATGTGGTGTTCATGAGGGAGGGATGAGGGTAGGAAAGTAGGAGGAAAGCAATACCTTCTAAGAATTTATTTTATCAAGCGTTTACTCAGTTCTTGCTCCAGGCTAATTGTAAAAATAAATCATGTGGCAGGCAGCTTGCAACCCACAGGTGCGCTGGGGGACATTACTGTCAAGGTCCCCATTGTGATTCAGAAGATATTTACTGTGAGCTAAATCAACTCTATGAATCTCACACTATGTTTTGGGAAGCAGATGTAGATTGCACTATGTCGAGATATCTAGAAAAGAGCCAGCATGCAGAACTGTCATTAAATAATTTTAATGTTTTAAATTGTGGTGAAATAGAGGTAACATTACATTTATCATTTGAGCCATTTTTAAGGGGACAGCCTCTGGCATTGAGTACACTCACGTGGTTGTGCAAGCCTCACCACCACCCATTTCCATAACTCTTTTTACATTATCCCAAACTGAGGCTCTGTATATCAGGTATTAAACAATAACTCCCATGGCCTCTCTGGTAGCCCGCGGCAACTGCACTCTCTCACTCTCTGTGTCTATGAATCGGCTCTTCGAGGTGCCACATGAAAGTAGAATCATAGTGTCCTTTCATGACTGGTGTATTTGATATAGTATAATATTCATCCCTATTGTAGCCTGTGTCAGGATTTCCTTCAATTATAAACCTAAATGGACCTACCCTTCTTAAGGGGGATACAAAGGATCTCCTCTTTCTAAAATAAAAGAAAAATGTATATATCCATATCACTTTTTAAAACCTGCCACAGTTGTGACTAGGATTTTTTATAGTATTTATTGGTTTGCAAAAGAAGACTGGAGGTAGATTTCAAGGTGGCATTGGTTAAGGTCCTCTTGTTTCTGGGATGGGTTCTTTTTTTTTTTTTTAAGATTTTATTTATTCATTTGACAGAGCACACAAGTAGGGGAAGCAGCAAGCAGAGGGAGAAGGAGAAGCAGGCTCCCCACTGAGCAGGGAGCCCAATGCAGGGCTTGATGTTGGGGCTCAATCCCAGGACTCCAGGATCATGACCCAAGCCAAAGGCAGCCACTTAACTGACTGAGCCACTGAGGTGCCCCATGGGATGGGCTCTTTTTAATCTCAGAGACAAGAGCCCAAATCCAGACTTTTTATCTCCATTAGTGAATGAAAGTGAGCACTCAACCAGTCTTCAATCCCTTTGAGCATTTCTTCCCTTCTACCTCTCCTTGGCCTTCCATCCCCATAATGGTTTTCTGGGTAGAATACATGGGGGCAAAAATAGGAAGAGGCCTGTTTCCACCCTTTTGATTAGCATTCCTTATACAGGAATACCATACCTGGATCCAACTTTTGGACACTTTTATGATAAGTGTTGAGTGGGGTTCCAGTCTTTAGATAAAGTGGATTAAATAAATTAATAACTGTCTCCTTTCAGCTCTAACCTTATTTTCAAGTCTATGCCTTTTACTGAAATAAGAATCTCCTTTTCTGCTCTAAAATTGCCATAGGGGTGACTTTTGACCTTATTCCCCAAAAGCAAAATGTCCTCCTTCCTTAATTCACTGCAGGGTATCTACGTAATGGCTGATGGGAAGGCAGGATCAGTCTCACCTGGCATTTTGAAATGACCAGCTGGTCATTTCGGAGAAAATAATCTCCCAAACAGATCAGGCTCTGAACTTTCTGTTGTTAAACACAGTACCAGTACCAAGGCAGAACTAGGAACGATCAACAAAACTCATTGACCCATCTAGCCATGCCCAGAGTGGGATCCTAAGAAAATATGAACATTTACTTAAAGGCAATGCACAGATACGATTTCATGAAAATATCACAAGAGAACTACCAGAAGGAAATGGTAGATGCCTTTTTAGGCCTTTAAAAAGTTTTAAAGGTTTTCAATGTAGGGATGCCTGCGTGACTCAGCTGGTTAAGCAGCTGACTCTTGATATCAGCTCAGGTATTGATCTCAGGGTCATGAGTTCAAGCCATGCTGGGTTCCATGCTGACCGTGGAGACTACTTAAAAAAAAAAAATTTTTTTAGATATATTTTAAGAGAACCTTTTCATGTTTCTTAGAAGTCATTATGAGTTGCTTTAATCTAAATTTATTTTCTAAAAGTTGAAAGTAAGTGAAGTTGTCTATTTTCAGGTGGGACAATCAAGCAGTGCTTCATCTACCTCTTCAGGATAGTCAAGGAAAGGAACAGTATGGCTCCCTGCAGTTTCAGTTCACAAGTTAGTTGCCCACTGATGCTTCCATGAATAAAGCTGGAAGGAAGATCTAACTTTGGGAGTAGAGTAAAGAGGACCTGGAAGGAGAAAAACCAAGATGAAGAAGCCCCAAGAACTCCTATTTCAGGACTCCGTACTTTGGGACATTATTGCCTGATATAAAGAAACATTGTCCCACCCAACCAACTTTACTGCTGTGCTCCTCCCCAGACTTAACTGGAATTCCATATAGAAGCAGCCAAGAGGGCATGGATTGTCCATTACATCCTATCACTCTGCATCTGAATTCAAGGCCAAGGTCTATCTCCTTACAGCATCCATTTCTCCATTATAAGAATGCTTTGTTTTTGCAGGAAAACTAAGACTATTATCTGAGTCTTAGAAAAGCAGGCACGTGAGTATGAATTTTCCTAAAAATGACATTATTTAGCATCATGTTAACTCCAGCTTTCTTCCACGTATTTTGTGTGTGTGTTTAAAATATAGTAATATAAATCTATGACCATTTTGACCATTTCTAGATGTAGAAACGGTGGCATTAAGGACACTTAATGGTTATTTTAAAAGTTAGGGGTGCCTGTGTGGCTTAGTCGTTATGTGTCTGCCTTCGGCTCAGGTCATGATCCTAGGGTCCTGGGATCAAGCCCTGAATTGGGCTCCCTGCTCAGTGGGAAGCTGGCTTCTCCTCTCCCACTGCTTGTGTTTCCTTTCTTGCTGTGTCTTTCTGTCAAATAAATAAATAAATAAATAAATAAATAAATAAATAGTCTTCCCCTGCTCTCCATGCAGAGGCTCCTACATACTTTTTATATAAGCCAAATCTTATGGATAGTATTTAGAAAGCCTTTATTTCTCAACTTCACTTTAACAAAATTATGAGTAGTTTATCATTCCTTTTAAAAAGAGAGATTCTAAAAAGGAGTACCTAAAAGAGTATGTCTTTTTCTTACTGGTCCATTGCTCTTCTGACCTTTTTATCCACTAAAGATAGCACTTGGGTTGATCTTAAACTTGATCTCCCTCAAGCTAAGTGATTTCAATTTCTTTATCTATTAATAGGTATCATTGCCCTCACTTTAGTCATGGTGGTTCTCACAGTGGTTCTTCCCTGAACCCTATCCAATGTTATTTATATCTCTTAAGTTTTGAAATCTAGTAGTAATAGCTATAAACTCAAATTAAAATAAAATCAAACAAAACTCACTGAGGGGTTTACCAGAATAGGCTTCTGGACTGGGATCACTAGTACGAGAAGGAATTACTGTTCCAATAGGGCTGTTGAGTTTCACCCTTTCTCTTCCTGTGATCACTCTTTCTCAGCCTGTCTGTCCCCCTGCCACTTTAGATCCAGTCTTATCTTAAAATTCCGTCCCGACTGAGAAAAACTCTTCTTTCCTTAATTCCTCATGGTTGAAACAATACGGCAGTAGGGTACAGAAAATGGGAGTGTTAAACTACATTTTCCAGAGTAACTGGATTGAAACTTTCCTGAGCTGTTTTCATATCTCATGTCAAGTGGTTGATTTGGTTTTTTGTTCAGAAAGTGTTGGCCTTGCTGGACACTGCATCTGAAACTAATGATGGCTATACTAATGATGAAACTATATGTTGGCTAATTGAATTTAAATTAAAAAAAGAAAAAAGGAAAAGAAAGTGTTGGCCAAACTATGAATAACACCTTAATGGGGGAAAAGTCACCCAAACAAGAGCAAGGTTGATGATATCTCAGTGTTTACTGGTCACCCAAACAAGAGCAAGGTTGGTGATATCTCAGTGTTTACTGGTATTTGTGCCCCCTGATAGCATGGTCCTGTGAATGTGAGTTCTCAGGAGATAGTTGTTGGCTAAATACATGAATGAAGGATAGGTAGGTTTGAGAGAAGGTGACATTCTAGCCCCTAGTAAGCCAAGGAACCCAGAAGTGGAAGCAGGGGTGGGTAGGGTAAGTCAGAGGGAGAGTAACATTTGATCTAAGGTGAGGACATGGGCCAAGTGAAGATAAAAGCCTGAGTGAGTTTGAATTTGACCATATCGTCTAGGTTGTGACAATCCCAAGTGATTTACAAATAGCTTGGAAAGAAGGTATGTCATCATAATCCTAGACAGAAATCAATGAAGTAATTAATTAAAGGAAAATGAGAGAAAGCAAGTAAGCAAGCTCTTTTGCCTGCTCTCACCTGCCATTTTTGCATGTTTGTCACCCCTCATGGGCACAATCCTAATCGTTCGGTGTCTTCTTAATCCATGAAACATGGGTATAGCAATACCCAGAACAAGGCTGTGTCCTTAAAACTATACTTTGTCCTAAAATTATTCCTTTTTAAAATGCACTTCATGGGGCACCTGGGTGGCTCAGTTGGTTAAGCAACAGCCTTCCGCTCAGGTCATAATCCTGCAATCCTAGGATCAAGCCCACATCAGGCTCCCTGTTCAGTGGAGAGTCTGCTTCTCCCTCTGACCCTCCCCTCTCTCATGCTCTCTCTCTCTCTAATTCTCCTCTCTCAAATAAATAAATAAAATCTTTTTAAAAAATGAAACAAAATGCACTTCATGTAAAGTTTCCAATTTCTCAGAGTTGGAAAACCATCAGATGACCCTGTCATATGCATATGGAAGCCACAGTCACCAAGGACTTAGTAGGCAATACACGCTTCAGATTACTTGGTTAACACACTGTACTCCAAGTTCAAGTGGCCAATAGGTTCAATCCCCAAGAGAACATTTGTGTTTCAAAAGAGAGTCTTATTAACTAAATGAAACTGACAGAATAATTCCATACCTTTCTGTGCCTATTCTGGGCAACCTCCTTCTTCTCTCCATACCATTGGGCTAGAAATAGAGGAATCAGCAACTTGGTATCCTACTTATGTTCTTGTTGTTAGCCACGAGAAGCCAAGGCAGCTTCTGCAGGGAGAAAAGTCATAATAAAACCACGTTTAGAAAGTTGACTAGAGAAGTAATGTCTATTGTAGATTTATATGAGGACTCCAGGAGGTGATCTCTGCTACTGCTGTTCCTGGTACTCATAGCCACGTACACTGAATTCAGTGGAGAAACACAGGGAGGCTCTAAGCCCAGTATTCCTGAGGAGTGGCCCCTGGTTTGGAAACATGTACGGGTATGTAAGATGCATCATGTGCTAGGGACATAAAGACCACTAAGGTTCAGGAAAGGGTGGTCAAGTCTACTTGAGGCAAACACTGACCAGGTGGTGACCAACTCAGCCTGGGGGGATATAGATAAGAAGGTCACCAATTCACTGACTCTACCTGAGGGAGGTGGGAGAATGCTTCATTAAGGAAAAGAGACTGGGCCCCACAGTGTTTATCATCCTGTATGATTATAAAAGCTATCGTTTATACATCTGGCTTCACCATTCCGCTACTCCTTGAGGTCAGGGCTGGTCTGTTACAGATATAAAGATAGTTTCATGCACTGCTTGGCATAGTATGATCATTGCTATAATTCTTTTTGAAAGAATAAGTTGATGGATGTGAAGAAACATAGAAATGGAAAAGAAAGAAAAGGGTTAAGTATTACTTGTGGAGAGAGAAGAGCAGAGCAAAAATGGGATTGGGAAATTCAGTGGGATTTTCAGGAAACACCATTCATTCATTCCTGGAGCTTGGGGTGATTTGGGGAAAGGAACTGGAGAAGGAATGCCAGGAGTGTGGCCAAGATTCAGAGTGTAGAGCACCCTGTAGGCCCTGCTAGGATTTGGACTTTATTCTGTAGGCAGTAGGAACCCATTCAACATTTTCCAGCAGGGAAATAATTAGATCAAATCTGGGTTTCAGAAGAATCACCAGCAGCAACATCAGGATGAACTTGAGGAAAGGGAGGTTAGATGTAGCAACTACATCAGCCCTCCTGTCAGCGGGGAGGAGAGCAACGGCTACTGAAGAGAACATTCAGAGTAGCAGTGTTTTACTGTGGAGAGAGTTGAAAGAGTCGAAGCCAACATCAAACTTCTAGTTTGGTAGGAACAATATGCAAGAAAGCAAGACAGGTAATATCAGACAGGAAGGAGGTAGGTGGAAGGAGAGATTATTAACTCCACATGGAGTATTTGGAGTCTGAGGAGCCAATGAATTTCCAGGGAGAGTCACTCTGTATGCAGTCAGTAATGTGAAACCCAGAAGAGAAGCTGGGGCCGGAGATGGAGTCTGGGGTGTGATCTTTGGAGCCATTTGATTGGATGAGAAACCCAGAACAAGCCCATGGAGAGAGAAGAGAAACAATGAAGCCCAGTGGGGGATTGAGATATTCTTCCCTGCTTTTGAAAGTTCACTACCTTTCTTCCTGTTATAAACATATCTGAAAACAAACAACAGGCCCAGGTCAATGGAAATGACACTGATTTTTTTTTTTTAAAGATTTATTTATTTGACAGAAAGAGATCACAAGTAGGCAGAGAGGCAGGCAGAGAGAGAGAGAGAGAGAGAGAGAGGAGGAAGCAGGCTCCCCATGGAGCAGAGAGCCCGATGTGGGGCTCAATCCCAGGACCCCGGGATCATGACCCGAGCCGAAGGCAGAGGCTTTAACACACTGAGCCACCCAGGGGCCCCTGATTTTTTTGTTTTTCTTAGAAGTTTTCTAATTTATGGCACTGGAAGAGGTGAGCTGGCCTTTTTAGAGGTGGGACTACTACCCTGGGAGTTGACTGCTATGTAGTTTTAGGTAAAGCAAGCATTTTCATGGAGTCAGCTCATTCAGAGTTGACCCACAGCCCCTGAGTTGTCTGCACACGAAAGCAGTATATAAGAGCCAGCCCAGCACGGAGGGGAAAGTTTGACTCAGAGCGAAAGAACAATGGAGCTTTCAAAATGCCTCTTATTGTTAACTATCTTGAGACATCTGCAGATTCTGTGACGGTGAGCCGTCAAAGCAACTTCTGGTAGTGACCAAGGGAGGGAACCACAGGCACAACGCAGGCCTGGAACGTGACTGCGATAGAATCTGTGGTAATTCAGGCTGGAGAGCTATTTTTGCATGAGTTCTTGGTGAAGGAAATGAGTAAAAAAATTAGAAGTTGAAGATTATATAGAGAACAGATGGGTGGGGGCCAGAGACCAGGGGCAGGGGCAGTGGGTGAGATGACCCGCAGTCATGAGAGGACTAAGTTGTGGAAATATAATGTACTGCATGTTGAGTTTAGTTAACATACTGCATTATAGATTCAAAAGTTGCTGAGAAAGTAGATCTTAAAATTTCTCATCACAAGAAAAAAAAATCTATGACTAATTGTGATGATGGATATTAACTACACTTGCTGTGGTCATCATTTCATAATATCTACCCAAGTCATTATGTCATCCACCTGAAACTAAAATGTCATATGTCCATTATAGCTCAATAAAACTGGAAGTGAAGAGGTGCCTGGCTGCCTCAGTGGGTAGAGCATGTGGCTCTTGATCTCAGGGTCATGGGTTGGAGCCTCACATTGGGTGTAGCAATCACTTAAGGAAAAAAAAAACAAACAAACCTAGAAAAAGAAGCTGAAGAATATAAGAACGTAAGTAGAAATAGTTACTGGGGGATTAAAATCAACAGTGATCCCATGAGTAATATCATTTGATTAAAATAAGTCATGATGGAACATCTGGGTGGCTCAGTCGGTTAAGCATCTGCCTTTGGCCCAGGTCATGATCCCTGGATTCTGGGATCAGGTCCCGAGTTGGGACTCCCTGCTCACCAGGAAGTCTGCTTCCCCCTCTGCCTTTCCCTCTGCCTGCCACCTCCCCTGCTTGTGTGCTCTCCCTCTCTCTCTCTCTCTCTCTTTGTGAGAGAAAAAAGAAAGGAAGAGAAAGAAAGAAAGAAAGAGAGAGAGAGAGGAAGGAAGGAAGGAAGGAAGGAAGGAAGGAAGGAAGGAAGGAAGGGGAAAGAGAAAGGTGTTACAGATAGCACATTAAAGACAATATAGCAGAAGATTTAGGCTGGGAACATGGTCAGGTTAGGTTTGCTGGAGAATGTGGAACTGGAAGTAGCCCTTTAGTGACAGGCAAGATGCACATGAGCAGAAAGTGGGAGGGAGGTTATTATAGGCAGGAGAGATGGTGGGAGCGCTAAAGAACAAGCTTGCGTGTATACTGGAATGGTAATTGGGAGACACAGTGGCTATTTTAACTTTTGTAAAATTAAATTAAATTTTATTTTATTTTATTTTATTTTTTTATTTTATTTTATTGCTAGGTGTATAGTAAATGGTAGCAGTGAGAACAGCGAGCAAGAAGACCAAAGGATGTAGATTTTGGGGGATTTCAAGTGAACTAGAAGGGATATATGTAGAAAGTAAGGGAAGACCCAGCAGGGTGGTCTGCCTCTCTATGGGGCATAAATAACAAGTTTCAAGAGACTATCCTAGCAAGAGCCTTCCAGGTTTTTCCTAGTAATTACCTAAAAAGTTTTACCGACTGCCAAGATTGTATTCTACTACTAAGCAATAATACTAACAATATTTGTTAATTTGTTAATATCTCAGTACCTCTGATGTATCTGTCACTGTTCTAATTTTAGTATATGTGCTGCCGAAGCGAGCACTCTGTCACTGTTCTAAACTAATAAGTGAATTATCTCCTTTAATCTTCCCTACAACACAATGATAATAAGAACCATTATTATTCCCATTTTACAGATGAAGACACTGAGACACAAAGAGGTTAAAAAGATGCTTACCCAAAGTCATGCAGAGTGGAAGAATGAGGATGAAACCCAGACTTCAGAGTCCTACTGCCTCTGAGAGTACCTGAGAGTCCTACTGCCTCTGAGAGAGTACCCCTGAGTCGGGCTCAATAATGTCTTTAGACTCTGAATAAATCCCCTTACTGTGAAGCTGGTATGGCTGTCATGAAAAGGTCAGCGTGACATCTATGCCTGTATTCACCTTCCCCTTCTCTGGCTCCCCATTTTCTGAGAAATGTAGAGTCTGGGAGTGGGACTAACACCTCCTCCCTTGGAAATAAATGAGAGAAAAAGACCCTCCTCCTTTCATTTCCTGTGATCCTCTCAACATCATGATAACATAGTTCTTACTGCTCGGAGATATGAGTCTACAGAATTCATTAAGAACTCCAGGGCTTTGCCTTAAATCCCAAGCAATTCTGCTCCTTGTGTCTTTCTCACCACCTTTCATTTGGGGTTCACATTACATATGGTGTTAGAATTATTCATTTTTTTGCCCCTGTACCTGTCACCCCAACATCCAGGGCAACTTTCCTGATGACTGGTTTACTTTTTGTATTTGTTTATTCAGTTTTTCCTATTTGGGGTAAGGTACCTCTGAGAAAAAGCTATTGGATGACCTATTTTTCAGTTCATTTCGTAATTACTGAGTGTCTACAAATGTATCACGTGATATATGATGAACTCTGTCCCACTTACTATCTTCTTACCTCAAAGGAGTCCTGAAAACCTTTTCTAGACCAGTAATCCGGCAACACACATTGCCTTCCCCCAAACAATCTCCCTTTCATGGGAAACCATAGTCTTGCGGAGATGAGGATTATATGCCATGTATCTCCCTTATACTGGCTTGAAGATCAATATCCACCTTATCTTGACATCAAGGGGTGATGAGGCTAACTCAAATGTGCCAATCTATTTACAAGTAGTTGATGGCCTCTATTCCTTTTCTTTTAGTTGCGGTATAATTGCCATTTAACATTATATCATTTTCATGTATACAACATAATGATTCGATATTTGCATACATTGTGAAAAGATCACCATGGTAAGTTGAATTACCATTCATAACCATACAGTTACAAAATTGTTTTTCCTTGTGATGAAGATTTTGAAGATTTATTCTCTTAACAACTTTAAAAGATGCAATACAGTATTATTAACTATAGTCTCCTTGCTGTATGCCACATCCGCATTGCTTACTAATTTTATAACTGGAAATTTGTATCTCTTGACCCCATTTTGTGCTCCCCCCCACCCAGGCCCCTAGCAACCAACAGTCTGTTCTGTCTATGAGCTGGGTTTTGTTATGTTTTGGTTTTTGGAATCCCGGTATAAGGGAGATCATACATCTTTCTTTGACTTAATTCACTTAACATAATGTCCTTGAGGTCTATTCCTGTTTTTACAAATAGCAAGATTTCATTCTTTTTCATAGCTGAATATTATTACAGTGTGTGTGTGTGTGTGTGTGTGTGTGTGTGTGTGTGCGCGCACATGTAACAACTTCTTTATCCACTCATCTATCAGTGAACACTTAGGGGATGCCTGGCTGGTTCAGTTAATGGAGCATAAGACTTCTTGATCTCGGGGTTGTAAGTTTAAGTCCAACGCTGAGTGTAGAAATTAGTTAAAAAAAAATAAAATCTTAGAGCGCCTAGGTGGCTCCGTCAGTTAAGTGTCTGCCTTAAGCTTGGGTCATGATCCCAGAGTTCTGGAGTCAAGCCCCACATCCGGTTCCTTGCTCAGTGAGGAATCTGTTTCTTCCTCTCCCTCTGCCCTTCCCCCCTGCTCTCCCTCTCTTTCAAAAATAAATAAAATCTTAAAAAAAAAAATAGAATCCTTTTTAAAAAAATGAATACTTAGGTTGTTTCTGTATCCTGGCTCTTGGAAATAATATTGCTATGAACATGGGGTCTACGTTTTCATTTTCTTGAGATCAATACCTAGAAGTGGAATTACTGGATCATACCGTAGTTCTGTTTTTAATTTTTTGAGAAAACCCCATACTGTTTTCCACAGTGGCTGCACCAGTTTCCATTCTCACCAACAGTGCACAAGAGTTCCCTTCTCTCTGTGTCCTCGCCATCACTTGTTATTTCTTGTCTTTTTGATAATAGCCATGCTGACAGGGTTGAGGTGGTTTTTTTCTTTAAAGATTTCTTTATTTATTTGAGGGAGAGACATAGAGAGTACAAGCAAGGGGAGAGGCAGAGGGAGAGGGAAGAAGCAGACTCCCCCACTGAGCCAGGAACCCGACACAGGACTTGATCCCAGGACCACGACCCAAGCCGAAGGCAGACACCTAACCATCTGAGCCACCCAGGTGCCCCGTGAGGTGATATCTTACTGTGGTTTTTCATTTGCATTTCCCTGATGTGAGTCCTCTTGCTCCTAGCTTAGATAATGGGTCCTGGGTTGACCTTTCACAAAGTGAAGACGGGTTCTAAATGTTGCGCAGTGTCTTACCCAGATAACTGTGCTGTATTCCTGTACTTTAGAAGAGGATACTATTAATACTGGCAGGTAAACAGAGTATGACCGGACCAGGTAGAGCAGTATGAGTGAGGGCTCTTTTGGGGTTCAAATTTCAACCCTCCATCCACTGACTGTCTGACTTACCTATCTGAATCTTTCTAAACTTTGGTTTCTCTATCTGCAAATGATAGTTCATACTAGTAGTATATACCTTGAAGCACCATTGCTATGTTTAAATAAAATCAAATGCTTAGCACAGCGCCTGGCAAATAAGAGCTCAGTAATTTTTTTTTTTTTCTAAAGAAAAAAAATACAGATTTGTGGGTAAGCTGGCCATTTCATTTTATTGCCATCTTGGTTGATGACAACTCCACTTTTCTGGATGCTCAGGCCAAGAAGTTTGAAGTCATTCTTGGCTCCTTTTCCCCCTGCAAATCCCACATCCAATCTCTGTTGGGAAGTCTTATTAACTCTACTTCCAGAACCTATCTGGAATTTGACTATTTCTCAGCCCCTCCATTTGCCAATGTCCAGTCCAAGTCATCGTCATTTTTAGACCAAATTACCACCTTAGCCTCCAAACTGGTTTGTCTCATCCTTACTCTCAGGCAGTCTGTTCTCAACACGGGCGCAAAGGAATCCCCCCTGAAATGTACGTCAGATCAGGTCAGTGTGCTTAAAACCCTTCGCAACTCTCCATCTTTCTGGGAAGTAGAAGTATACTTTGCAGCACTGAGGGTGGTTGCAGAGGGATGGTGGTCGCAGAGGTCCTGGCTAATCTGCCTGACACCCACTCCGCTCTTCGCTCTCAGATCTCTTCTTGCACTCTCTCGCTCTCCAGCCACACTGGCCTCATGCAGGCACAGCTCTGCCACAGGGTCTTGGCTGAGCTCTGCCTGGAAGGCTCTGACCCTTGATGGCTGCAAGGTTGACTCCTCTCAAATCATCCTCTTTTTAATGAAGCCCAGCTTGAGCTCCCCACTTAAAGTCATGACTTGTAGTCCCACCACCCCTGCCCCTCCTTGAGTTATGCAGGAGAAATTTCTGGAGCCCTGCTACCACTGGTTCATGACTACTCTCATCTTACAGCCAATTAGAACAGACCTCCTTCCTTCCAGAGAATTCCAACATTCTGGCTTTGGACTCGGGTCAACGAAGCCAAGCGCTTATAGTCAGTGGCATTTACGGCAAAATGCTGACCATGATATCCGTTGTACTGGAATAAGTAGAAATAAACCTAGGAGAACATTCTCAAGAGGCACTTTTAATATGTAGACTTCCATCTTCATATTTGAGAAGGATCCACTTTTATTGTTATAGAATTCAAATCTAGTTTTTATTCCCATTGTTCATAGTTGGTTTTTCAGGAAATGAAAACACCTAGTATACTTAAATAGATTTGAATCATTCTTTCCTATTATAATCTTATGTATTGTCTTTCCCGAGGAGACATAATTTCATCTTTTAAAAAGTATAAAAGGTTAAATTTCCTTTATTTTGATAACGTACACTCCTATTTCAAACATTATTGTTTTTGTTCCCTAAAGGTTTAAAGTAGCAAGATCAAAGACATAAACTTGGAAATGTGCAGTAAAATCTTTTATCTCAGAGAAGGAAAGACCAATAAAAAAGTGAATCCCTGGATTTGAGACGTAGGGACCATCTTCGGCACCTCTGCTGTGTTGTTTGAAACCCACAGGCATGGGAGGAGAAAAGGCTTGCCTGAGCTCACTCGGCTGGTTGACCAAAAGTCCACCCTGGAGGCCAGCCCTCTTAAAAGCTAGAGGACTTCTGTCTTCATTATCCGATACCAACTCAAGGATAATTTGGGCTAATTATGCAGCCTACCAGATTTTTTATTTTTTTTATTTTTATTTTTTTTAGCACTCACTCATCCACATATGCCACCATCACCCTAGTACCCTTCCGTGCATGATGAAATAGGATTTGAACCTGGGCAGAATCCTCTTCTTCTTTTTTTTTTTTTTAATTTTATTTATTTATTTGAGAGAGAGCATGAGCAAGGAGAAGGTCAGAGGAAGAAGCAGACTCTCCTTGGAGCTGGGAGCCTGATGCGGGACTCGATCCCGGAACTCCAGGATCATGACCTGAGCCGAAGGCAGTCATCCAACCAACTGAGCCACCCAGGCGTCCCCAGAATCCTCTTCTTATAAGTACTTGAGTACTTGCATTGGCAATTTCACCCTCTGGCATGAGCCCACGTGTCACAAAATATTAATTGGCTCTCCCTATATGTGCATATGTGGTTATTTCTTAGGATCTAATGAGGAAGAGCTGGGTCAAAGCAGAGTGGGGTGGGCTAATGTTCAAGAGTGAAGAGATAATAGAGACCTTGTAAGGTGAAATGATGGAATGACTGGTATCACCATGGTAACCAAGCTGTGGCTCTCCAGACACTTTGGGGCTGAGGACTTCTGAGGAGATTAACCAACTTTCCTGCTTCTCCTCAAGATGTTCCCAAAGCCAGGCTGCTGCTGACACTTACTCTCTCTTCTCCCAGCTACTGCTCTCCAGTCCCCAACGGTCACAAAAATAAAGAGAAGTTTTAGCTGTGTTTGTTCACAACATTTATTTTGAATTGTTCTCTGTGCTTATTTCGAATAAGGAATAAGTCAATAGGAACTCAAGTCGTCAATATGGGATAGCACAGAACTGAAGCTCTGTTTATTCCTGACATGGCCATTTGTGCTGGGAGTCCATTTCTGGAGTAATTGCAGAGATTTGCAACTGTTTATATAGCATTTGAAATCCTAGCCTTCTATTCCCATGAGACCATCATAGTCAGACTGTTTATGTGTCTCGTCAGTTGAACGAGAGTCACTTTATTATCTTAAATGTGAGCTCCCCTCCATCTTGCCCCATTTCCCGTTAACCAACCCTTACCAGGAGATTGGAAGTGACATCGAGGAAACTGGGGATCCTCAAGATGAAATCTGTTGTTACAAAGGTACAGAGATTTTGTAGGCTGTTCTCTGTTTTCAGAAAACCCCCAAATATAGTCCTAAGAATCAAAAATGTTTAACAAACTTTGTTTACACATGAAAGGAGAAAGCATGGCATATTCCTGACTTACGATTCCCTGTCCCAGGGGCTTAGATATTTGGAATGCAGACTGTGCCCTGTTCGCAGGGATTTGGAATCAATTTACAGTGTGTGAGATGATAACACATGTTCTGGATCAGTGGCAGGGGAATGTTTGGAGCTGTAATTCTGTCTCCCCATTAGCAAGAAGCCTTGCTAAACTCACAGCTGGATAAATGCCTAAAAAGAACTAGGCTCTTTGTGTGTATGAGTGTATGTGTGTGTTTATAAAGACAACACAAAACCCAGCCCCAAGGATAATTAAGGCCATCAGAAATGAAATGCTACTTTCATCATGTGGACAAACTGGTATCTAGTGAAGATGACTGCCTTTCTCAGCCAGAAGTGTATAAAGTGTATACCTTTCCATATCTGGTCTTAATGATACAGGAGATGGTTAGCAACAGTGGAGAAAGAAAACCACTGTGGGCCCAGTAGTCTCAAGAAGAAAATCAAATCGAAAGGCTTCGTTTTAATAAGACATGAGGGGAGATATATTATATTCAAATGGCAGGAGTTGAAACCTGATCTCCCTGAGGCTTGAGGTAGACGCTGACTCTTGGCCCGTGTGAACCAAACATTACAGAGACATGTAAGTGCGTGTAAGAGCAAGCATTTAGCTAGCACAATTTAGCAGGCTTTATGAAGCCAAATGCTAAGACTGGGCAAGAAAGAGCAAATGGTGTTCTTTGAAATGGTGTAAGTAGGGGTGCCTGGGTGGCTCAGTGGGTTAAAGCCTCTGCCTTCGGCTCAGGTCATGATCCCAGGGTCCAGGGATCGAGCCCCGCATCGGGCTCTCTGTTCAGCAGGAAGCCTGCTTCTCCCTCTCTCTCTCTGCCTGCCTCTCTGCCTACTTGTGATTTCTGTCTGTCAAATAAATAAATAAAATCTTTAAAAAAAAAATGGTATAAGTAATTTGCTCGTAGAGATCAACAGAAAGAACAATTTATATACTGTAACCCTACTTTCATATTTTTCTTTTCTTAAAATCTGTAGTGTTCTGTACCTTTTTATTGACCTACTATGTTCACCCTACCTACATAGACACATAGCTTCTCTTGCAACTTTCCTGAATGAATGAATGAATGAATGAAGTGGTCATTTTATTTAAAATATTAAGACTACAAAAATCCGTAAGCCAATCATGACCAAATTGGTGTTTTTAGACTGATTCACTAATTCACAACAGGATCCATTTAATTAGGGCTGGCTTATAGGTTACCAAAGATCTGAAAACAGCCAACAAGGTTAAATGGCCAAGATAAAATCATAGCTTGAGTAGAAAAAAAGATAATGATTTTACCAACCCTTCTTCAAAATTAGAACTCTAAGAATTTGTAAAATCATCTATTGATTTAGAGCTATAGTTAAAGAACACAGTGGCTCATTTTGCAATCTTTTTTTGTCTTCTGTTTTGCTTTGTTTTGTTTTTTAGCGTGAAGCCCCAGTCTCCAAGGCTTTATAGTACTTAAAAAGCATTTTTCAGTTGGCAAAGCACTTCTGTACATATTATTTCAACGAATCTTCTTGGCCTCTTACCTTTTTGTTCTAAGATGACATCTGGGCTTCTTCAGAGGTGACCTGAAGTATTTGGTCTTATTATTTGAGCAACATTTTCCCAGAGTCTTGTCTTCATTGCATCAACTTCCTCTGACAACCTGAAAGACTGTCTTAGCCATTTCCTGCCCAGAGCCCTGTTCCTTTTGAGCCACTGGCCTGCGTACCAGCTTCCTGCTTTAGGGATATGTTTAGTTATCTGCTCACTCAAAGAACAGAGGAAAATTCAGTCATTGATTCCCCTTTCCCATTTAAGTAACCAGCACCGACTGGCCCAAAGACCTGTGCTGTGCTCTTCCAGTACTAACTGAAAGTTAGTTTGTTTTTTTTTTAAATCATTTGATAGGAGAAGGCATAAACTAATTGTTTATGACCATGGCTTCCCAAGGGCTGTTGGTTTGTGTTTGAATTGACCCAGCCCATCCTTGATCCTGACACCTACACCCCTTCCAAGTGGAGCTGGGTCTATCTTATCCTTTCGTGGGCCCCACATTCTGCCCAAGTACAACACAATCCTCCACCGCATCCTAATCTCTTTGCCTAGAAATCCCTTCTTTCCAGCATTATGTGTGCTTTTTTCTCTTTACAGCATTTAAAAACCCTATCTATAGATATAACTATCATTGTTATTTTTGCCATTTCCACATTCATGGATTTATTTGGACTGTTTCCAGTTTAGAGCTATTAAATAACATTGCTGTAAATATCTTGCAAAATAGCTTTTATTTAGGGACGCCTGGGTGGCTCAGTTGGTTAAGCAGCTGCCTTCAGCTCAGGTCATGATCCCAGCGTCCTGGGATCGAGTCCCACATCGGGCTCCTTGCTTGGCGGGGAGCCTGCTTCTCCCTCTGCCTCTGCCTGCCATTCTGTCTGCCTGTGCTTGCTCTCCCTCCCTCTCTCTCTGACAAATAAATAAAAAATCTTTTAAAAAAAATAGCTTTTATTTAAAATTATTTTCTCAAAATATATTTTAAGAATATTAGTGTGTCAAAGATTATGGTCATTTTCATGGCTCATAGTCTGTGTTCAGCTTGTCTTTAGGAAGAAGTCCCAACTCATCCCATCCCTAGCACTGTAACGGCTGGTTTCTTTGAATCCTTCCCAAACTGGGTTTTATAATGATTTTGGGTTTTTTGTTGTTATTGTTGTTAATGTAATCATTAGAAAATGATACTGCAGTTATCTTAATTTGCATGTCTAAGTGAGGCTGATCTATCAGTATAAAATTTCAGGACTGAGATAACTTTTAATAGAAAGCAAAACCAATTTCCAAGGGAGTGGGATTGATCATTTCTTCAAATCTATTGGGCATTTGGGGCATCTGGGTGGTTCAGTCAGTTAAGCGTCTGCCTTTGGCTCAGATCATGATTCCAGGATCCTGGGATCGAGCCCCATGTCAGGCTCCCTGCTCAGCAGGGAGTCGACTTCTCGTTCTCTCTCTGCCCCTAACCTCACTCAGGCTCCCTTTCCCTCTCTCACTCAAATAAATAAATAAAATCTTTTAAAAAAATATCTACTGGGCATTTGCCTGCATGTTGGCAGAGGAGAAACTCTTGACTGCTATTTAACAAAATAGCTATAGTCTAGATACTTCTTTCCTCACACACAGATGATGATGATTGCCAAAGTCTTTTAACCAATTTAATAACCTCCAACTCTCCAAGTTATTTACCCACAACTTCCAGTTTAATGTGCTGCTTACAGAGGACATAGGGGAGGGGGATGAGGGCACAGAGCCAGCTAGGACTGGACCCTCTCTCTCCCGAGGCCCAGACATTGCCCTTTCGCCTCCATCTTGCCCCTGTCACTTTTTTCTGGGACTCTAGGTATCTTGAAGAGCTGCTGGCTGAGGTCGGAGGCTGTCTGTACAGCTTTCTGCCTGCGGCAGTGGCAGCCACTACTCGAGGTTCACACACCCGCTGTTTGTGATTCTGCCCCTTTGCCTCCTGCAGGCCCAGAGTCCTAGGGCATGCTGGCTGCCCTGCAGTTTGAGCTGTTCCTGCTGTTACCTCTGAGCTATTGTTGGCCGCTGACTTGCCTCAGGTTGTGTTCCATGCCTTCGGTTTGTCCCCCGCCCTGTTTCTCTTCCGGAGCCATGGGACCTGCTGCCCTGTGTGGCCACCATGACCAGCCAGCACTCCAGGGGGCTTGTGAGTTGCATGGAACTGACTCCCTCCTCTGGTGGAGGCCCTCCCTGATCAGGGGTCTGCGGCTTTTTTCCCGAGGGAGGTGCATAGGGGCCTAGAGTCAGCACAAGGCAGGCAGATGTCACGTTTGGTGCTCCATGCGAGTATATTTTTCAATGATCCAGCAGGCCTTCCTCTCAAGCCCTTTAGGGTGTACATTGCTTTCTTCTTCAAACATACACACACACGCACACTGAATATAGTCTGTGATGCAGCAAAATGCTGTGGTTACTAGCCCATGGGGGCCCACTCTGGAACCAGACAGTCTGGGTTCGAATTCTGTCCCCACCACCTAGCTCTGGGACCTTGGGAAGTTACTTCACCTCTACCTAGGTCAGGGTTTTTTTGTTGTTGGTGTTTTGTTTTTTTATAAATTTTGAACTTTCGCCCTTTTTTTTTTTTTTTAAGACTGTATTTATTTATTTGACAGAACACAAGTAGGCAGAGAGAGAGGGATAAACAGGCTCACGGCTGAGCAGAGAGCCCAACGGGGGCTCCATCCCAGGACCCTGGGATCATGACATGAGCCAAAGACAGCCACTTAACAAACTGAGCCACCCAGGCGCCCCATAGGTCAGGGTTTTTGCCTATTATTGTTTCTTGAAAAGGGAGGGAGATCATACAGGAGCAAACAGATCAGAACTTACCCCAGATATTCTTTTTTTAATTGGTAGTCTGCTTTGCTTTGCCATTGGGGGAAAAGTAAGGCAGCCCTGTATTGGCTTGGGATCTGGAATCTAACCACGTGTCTTAAAGGAAGAACTGAAGTGGGGGCGTTTTCACAGTATGAGGGCTCTAGTTTCTCATTGGCCTGGCATTCAAGGTAATGTGGTAGAAGCCTTCTAGAGGCCATTGTGTGAGCTTCTCTCTTGCATGGCCATATAAACTCTTGGGCTTTACCTTCTTCGGGTTCTCATCAAGGTTCCCTTAATACAGGAAACAGGAATGAAACAACATTCTTTAGCATTTGCTAGGTGCCAGGCACTCTTCTATAGACTCGTCTCCCGGCCACAGCTCGTGAGGTTGATGATGATCATCACCAGTTTATAAATGAGAAAGTAAGGCACAGAGAGGTTAAGTAACTTGCCCAAGACCCCATAGATAAAACACTAGATTCTACCAACAGTACACTTCGCTAAGTGGCCCTACACTGGCAAAACAGGCGTGCACCTAAGGAAAGGGTAGGTCACCCCTTCCTACTTCTTCTCCATAACATCTGGCTCCCTGCTGCTGACCTGGCAGCTTTTTATTTGAACTACAAGGTCCAAACTTAACATGATTGTTATCTGAAAGCATGCAAGTTCAGGAAGCTGTGAAGTTGCTTTACTCAGTGGGTTTTGAAGTAAAAATAAACAATGACCAAAAAAGTTCCAGCTTCTTGCTTCCAAGCTATCAGGTCTGGACAGAAAATCATATAATGTTAGACATGGAAAGGACCTTAAAGATCATATTGTTTTATGGCTTCTTTTTACCGGTAAGAAAGCAAGTACAGGGAGGTGAAGTGCTTTGTTCAAGGTCATGGAGCATATTTTCTAAAATTGCAGTTAGATTGTTTAGGTGAGTGGGTCAGGTAAGTTTTATTGAAATACTACTGTTGAGGTTCTATCTGGTTATGGAAATTGGCAGATGGGATTAGTTTGTGAAGCTTCTATAGCCAACATGGGTTCATATAGCTTAGTTCATCTATCAAGTTTACCTCACCTAGACAGACCCATTTCCACTACTGGGAATGCCATTGTTTCTGGAATGACTAGAAATTGGTTATTCAGCATTGATGTCCTTTTAACAATTTTTTAGATTTTTGGTGCCATGAAGGCCTTTATTTTCAGTGTATTCTACAGACGATTCTAATGATCACCAATGGTACAGAAGTGCTCATAACTAACCTCCCAATCACTTGAAGTTATAAAGCTGGTATTGCTCTGGTGGTCAAGAGCATGGATTCCAGAGACAGACTGAGTGGGCTTAAATTTTAGCTCTGCAATTTACTGGTTTGTGACATTGGGCTGCTATACCTTAAACTATCTGTGCCTCAATTTCTCCATCTGTAAAATAGGGATCATAATAATACCCCCCTCCGAGGGTTGTTGGAAGGACTAAGTGACTTACTATATGCAAAGTACTTAGGATAGGGCTTGGCACGCTACAAGCACTATATTATTATTTCTAGAAAAGGAAGTTGAGTTACAAGGAATCACTTTGGACCATGAAATGCAACTGAAAAAGTACTCAGTATTTCTGCTTCCCAGACTAAGGCTAGGCCTGCTTTTATAGCATAAGTGGGACCTTAAAAAATATTTTCCCAAGATCATCCATGGAGAAATTGACTCAATTTACAGAACTGTGATTCCTGCCAACCTTCTGAAATCTACTTCTCTGTCTTTTTAAAAACAGGGAAGAGAGGGGCGCCTGGGTGGCTCAGTGGGTTAAGCCGCTGCCTTCGGCTCAGGTCATGATCCCAGGTCCTGGGTTCGAGCCCCGCATCGGGCTTTCTGCTCAGCGGGGAGCCTGCTTCCTCCTCTCTCTCTCTGCCTGCCTCTCTGCCTACTTGTGATTTCTCTCTGTCGAATAAATAAATAAAAATCTTTAAAAAAAAAAAAAAAAAACAGGGAAGAGAAAAAGCCAGAAAAGAAGAGAAAAATCAATCCTACTCATTGGTCTGCTTTTTGACTTCCCTAGTAGATCTTCCTTATAAGTGTAAACAAATAGGTTAATGAAGCCACTATTTTAGAAGTTTATACACATAACTTTCCCAAATAGAGTAAAAGTATGTACAGAAGTCAGAAGGATAAGAACTGAATCTCCGAAAGTGTAGAGACTCAAAAGAAAAATGACAGGTTTTACTGGATTTCATATTGACCTTAATTTATTACCTTGAGGGTGTCTAGGTGGGTATGTTTTGTAGCTCTATGTAGTAATAGTAATTTATACTTAATGACTATAGTTGGGCCTTTGTAGATTGTTCTAACCTTCCTACAAGCATCCTTAAGTAAGAAGTAGAATTAAAACATGAAAGAAATGGAAGTTTCCAAGTGAGTTCTCACTTCTTCATCTTTAAAGATAGTTTGGTACGTTGGAATTAGAGTCCAATTTTAAGTCTGGATTAATAACGTACTCTTCTCAATCTCAGTGTCTAACATGTAAAATGGTGACAATAAGATTAATCCTTGTTGTGTTTTTACATAAGACATGCAAGTAAAATCAGTGTCCAGTGATAGCTAGTTCTCCCTTCTTCTTAGACATAAGAAATAATATTTTTATTAGAAAATGTTCCTCCCTTCCTCCCTCTGGGAGGACACAGCACAGGCATGTGGTTTGGCCATGGTCAGTGTTTTTGTGGCATCAGAAGGCAGCTCTTCTTACTCCAGGCACCCTGGAGCCAGAGCCCATCTTGGTGACTTACAGAGCTGAAGTTAGGCCCTACTCCTCACACTCTTCACACACAGCCTACTCAGCAGCCCTAAGTAGATGATGGGAAGGAGCCAGAGGTGTGCCAATCAGACAAAGAGCTTCCCGTGTGGAGGAAACAGCAAGTGTGAAGGCCTGGAGAAGGGGGTCAAGCCTGGTGAGCTTAGGGAACACCAAGGCTCCTGAGCTGAAGAACAGTTACCAAGGGGAAGACAGGTAGAAGATGGAAGTCAGAATGTTGAGGAGGAGCTAGATCTCACTTCCCTGCAGGACAGGGATAGGAGTTGGGATTTTAGTCTAATTTTAGAGGAAACCACTAGAGTGTTTTGCACATAATCTGAATTCTGATTTGTGTGTGTGTGTGTGTGTGTGTGTGTGTGTGTGTGAGTATTCCTCTATTTGCTAAAGGGAATGCTGCCCGATGAATTCTGCTTTAAAAAGATCATTTTGGCTATTGTACCACCAGATATAAGGGGCAAGAATGGAAGCAGAAAGACAGGTAGAAGGCAACTGTCAAAGTCTACCTGACGGATGAGCTACTCTTACATCAGGGTAGTGGTTGAGAAAGGCTAAGTATGGGGAATATTCTGGAGGTGAGCACCCTAGGACTTGATCGATCTAAAGAGTATAAAGGAAAGGAGGATTAAAGATGATCTCTTGAATTTTGCCTTGAGAAAATGGGGAAATGGTACCGCAGTGGGCTAGAAGTTAGGAAGATGGGGGATGTGCAGATCTGGTTAGGTAGAAGCAAGAGTTTGGGACATTAGGTTTGAGATGCTTATTAGACCTTCTGGTGGAGATGGAAAGTAGGCAGTTGGGAATATGAGTGTGAACTTCAGGTTAAGACTAAAATTGTAACTTGGGACTCATTTGATGGTACTCCTACTTTTAGAAGTTGAACATTGAAAGAAGGGACTGCAAAGCCACTTGAAGAGGGATAGATGGGCACTCACAGCTGTATGTCACACGCATCATGAGGGCCATTCCCAATGACCTAACATGACATACCTGGTGATGACACTGTCCGTTGGAGAATGAACCAGTTTGCTGAGTGATAAGCATCATTTCTCTGGAGCCATCAAATCTTTTTTTTTTTTTTTTTACTTTTGCTTTTATTTTGCTAATTTAACTGATATAAAATGATGCATCATATTTTAATGCACTTGTAAAATAAGCCACCTGCTTGTTTGCTATTTTTCCCCTTGTTATATGAGCACTCTGTTAATATCTTTGCAACTGGCTATTGTTAGTGATGATTGCTTACTTTCATTTTGGTTTTGGCTGACTTTTTTTTTTTTTCACTTGGGATTGTTTTTAGCTACTAATAAAAGAAAACTTGAGTACAGTGAGAAGGAGTTACTTCTGCTTGCCCAAACAAGTTATCTAAAAGCAGGTGATCTAGCAATTCCATGATTCCAACAAGGCTCCATACTTCTGGGTTTCCAATCCATTGTTCTCAATGTGTAGCTTTCTTTCTCAAGCTTGCCTGATGGCTGCAGACCTCTGCGCATCACATCTATATTCCAGCAGGAAGAAGGACACAGAGTAGAAGACTTGTCCTAGCTGAGCCTATCACTTTTCATCATGAAAACAAGAGATTTCTTTGAAGCCATGCCAGTAGAGGTCTGCTTATATTTCATTGACCAGAAACAAGGCAAACAACCATGCCATGTTACAAAGGAGACTGGGAAGATGACAATTTTTGTATTTTTTTTTGTTATGTTTTATTTTGTTTACTTCTTTGTTTTTCATTCATGCATCATTCATTTAATCATATTTAAGCCTTTAGCATGACCACATTCAGGGTATCCTGTATAAATCACATTTTAATCTACCTTTAAAAAATTTTATCTTTAATTTCCTAAAAATGTATTATTTATTCATTCATTCATTCATTCACTCATTTGAATTGGGGGGAGAGAGAGTATGAGCAGGGGTAAGGACAGAGGAACTAGCAGACTCCCCACTGAGCAGAGAACCTGATGTGGGGCTCGATCCCAGGACCCTGGGATCGTGACCTGAGCCAAAGGCAGACACTTCACAAATTGAGCCACCCAGGTACCTCCAAAATGTATTTTTTAGGTAAAAACTTTTATTATTTTTAACTTTAATTTTTGCACAAAATTTATCCTTTTCATTGTACAGCCTTACAAGTTTGGAAAACAAATCAGAAAATAACTGTTTTTAACTGTGAATACCGCTGGTTGGTGTTTTCATAATGGAAAAGGACCATTACTGAACACAACAGAGTCATTTGAGCAAGGCAAGAACCCTTATTAATGCACCTAATCAAAGTTTCCTGAGATGAGATGAAATGGAATAAAGTTAGCGAACAATTGGTCCCCTTAGGTCAAGGGGACAATTTGCCTCTTAGGAGTACTTGATCATAACCACTAGGTTTCTGCATTCCTAAGAGCCATCCTTCTGGGCCTTTTCTCCCAGTGAAGATGAGGTTAGGATCCCAGCAATGAAGGTGGTGGTTGTTTGACGAAACACTTGGTTTTATTGTCATGATTGGATGAAGCCCAAAATGGATGTATAGCAAATAGTTGTTTAAGTACATTTTCATTAAGCATTCCCATTTCCAGTATGTCTAAGTGATAAATGATCAGTGATGATGAATAAGTAATTCAAATAATTGAATATCAGTATAAACCTTACCATATGAAGGAAAGGTCAGGCATGTCCCCACAATGTGAATACATGATAATATCATTACTAGCATTTATTGAGCACCTATACTAGATGCTTACCATATAGTATCTCGTTCAGTCTTCACAACCACTATGTGACCTGGTGTATTGAATCTTCTCTGGACTAGAGACAGATGATTTGGACTCGACATTTCACTGTCAATTTTATGTAAAATGTGTTGAGATGTAACTCACATTTATAGACTTGCTTGGTTTTCATTAATACTCATTAAGAAAAAACAAACAAGGGTGAATGAAGTCAAAAGCATGTCAATATCTTGTATATTTCAAAATAAGAGTAGATTTAGTGAGTTTTAGGTGTGCGTGTGTTTTAAGTTTATTTAATTTTTTTTTCAAAGTTTTTTTTAAATTTATTTGAGAGAGAGAGAGCATGGAGGGAGGGGCAAAGGGAGAGAATCTTCAAACAGACTCTATACTGAGCGCTGAGTCCAAGTTGGGGCTTGATCTCATGACACTGAGGTCACCATCTGAGCCAAAACTGAGAGTCAGACCCTTAACTGACTGAGCCACCCAGGTGTCCCTTTTGTTCTTTTTTTTTTCCTTTAAGATTTTTATTTATTTATTTTGGGAGAGAGAAACAGAGAGAAAGAAGTTTATTTAATTTTACAGTAATCTCTACACCAAGTGTGGGGCTCCAGCTGAGAACACCAAGATCAAGTCATGTGCTCTTCCAACTGAACCAGCCAGATGTCCCTAGGTGTATTTTTTTTTTAATTTAACTTATGTGGATCTAATTTAAAATTGATTAACTCTAGTAAGCTATCTCCTTAGTGCCTCTTCCATGCTTTAGTTTTGTGTAAATAATTTGCATATTGAGTTAATTCATGTTTATAATAATTGTTTTTTTCAATTAAACTTATTTCTACATAGTTCTCCACAACTTTGCCACTGAAACTTGGATATTTCCAGGGGCACCTGGGTGGCTTAGTGGGTTAAGCCTCTGCCTTCGGCTCAGGTCATGATCTCAGGGTCCTGGGATCGAGTCCCGCATGGGGCTCTCTGCTCAGCGGAGAACCTGCTTCCTCCTCTATCTCTCTCTCTGCCTGCCTCTCTGCCTACTTGTGATCTCTCTCTGTGAAATAAATAAAAAATCTTAAAAAAAAAAAAACAAAAAAAAAAACTTGGATATTTCCAGCCTGACTGGGCTTCAGTTTCTCCTTCTATAAAATTAGGCAGTTGGGCTATTATTTCATGGCCAAAATTTTTCCAGCTCTAATATTCTGTGACAATTGAATATTTATTACCTACAGGCAAATAATGGAGTAAATGACAAAAGAGTCTTCTTTGGAGAACAAGTTTACTTCAAAACATGGATGCTACTCAATGGGCCATAACTTTTCTGTTGTTCATGAGTCAGCATGAAAACTACCTCCAGAGAAGGCTAAGTAGGTCAGATTTATCTAAGAAGACAGCTGTGTAATTCCATATCCCTCTCCAGCCCCATGGCACTGTAGATACATACTGCTGGCTTTTTGAACAACAGTCAAAGAGCATTACCCACTTTGTAAAGTACACAAGACCACAACCTGAAAATGAAGCTGGCCTTCAAAAAATTTCAGGAGAACAAAATAAAGCTCTTTTTATATATGGTCCACAGCAATTTTCCTCTATCTTTAAGGTATTTTCATTGATTCTGTGATACTGGTTAGTGTGGGCAAGACTTTAAATAAAAAAAAACAAGATAGTTTAAAAATCAGTCAAAAAGAAAAAAAAATAGTAAAAAAAGTTTTGTACCATGACTGCTTATTAAACCTGTTTCATAAAACCTGTTAGGTCATCAGTGTTTGCTTGCTTTCCTTTCTAAGTCCTAAGAGGACTTAAAAATACATATTGTAAATAAATAGGCCAATGAGAGAACTTTCATTTAAAAACAAACTTGGAAGGTGCAGTTACTGTCTACTTTGGCTATGCAAATTTTTTTTTTTTTTTTTTTTTTTTTGGTCAGAAGAGGACCCCTTAACACAGTGGGAAAACCTTCAGAGCTCAAGGGGCAAATACAAACCTAAGAAGTAAAATGAAGAAAAAAAAGGACACATTAGAATGGGATTGAAGATCCTTGCCACAGAAAGGAAGATGCCAGCAGGAACACATGGAAAAGGCAGGGAACAGAGTGAACATTGGAGGTGTTGAAGTTGGATAATGCAAAGTGACTTTTTCCTTGGGAGAGAGAGGACCCATAATTGATTTAGTCCTTCTTTGGCATCTGTCCTGCTCTTCGACCACTGCTTTCCCATTGTCTGGACTGTAAGGCACCAGAAACAATTAGAGAATCAGTGTAAGCACACAGGTGTGCCCCAGCCACTTCCCCGCTTTCTTCTACACTGCTCATATTCTCTACATTTCATACAAACCACTCTGGAAGCAGCAATCTAGTTAAAAAAATCTTAAGACTGCAAATACTTCCAGGTTATGCAAAGCGATTGCTGAATAAACCTTTGTGATTCCGTTTGCAAAGGCATGATCTTAAAACTTAAAAGAGATCTCAGACATTAGGCATACTTTTGGTTATAGGCATCAAAATACTGCGGCTAGAAAATCCATTCTCAAGGGTTCCGTGTTTCAACCAGTAAATATTAGAAACAGGCAACTGACCATGTCCTCGATCTCAACCGTGTTTCAGAAGAGGCTAGCTGAATTTTACAATATGAATCTTCCGGGGAGTATCTGCAGGGTCTTTGAAACTATCAGTGCCCTAGGAAGAGGCTTCCCCACCTGTCACAACCTGGACCGTCTCCACGGAGGCTGCCGGCCACACCACCGCCACGCCTCGCTGAGGTCAGCCTCTCGGAGGCTGCCGGGCACACCACCGCCACGCCTCGCTGAGGTCAGCCTCTCGAGTCTTGGGAGAGCTCTTTTTATTCTAAATTACAGACTTTGCAGCCACCGGATATCCTCGCTGCATAACTGGCAGTAGCCATGTGGCTGCACTAGCGTTTCCTGACAACCACTGCATTATCTCCACTAATATCCTGTCTGAGGCCTCTGGCCGGGCGACTCCCCGCTCCCACGGTCCAGAGCTACCCTCTCGCTCGTGGATAATAACCCGACTGTGCCCGCGTGCCCAAACAAAGAGGAAACCACCCGAAAGTTCCTCAGATCGCACTTGGCGACAGTGGCCTGCTAGTGCCTCTCGACAGTTCTTCAGAGACCCCGGCACGGCCGCAGACAGGGCCCGAGGACCGCCGATCTGGGAAGGACGCTGCCGCTTGCTGACGGGCGGGCCCGCAGCCGTGGGGTCCGCGCCCGGGCGGGGCGTCCTGGGCCGCCGCGTTCGCATTGTCCACGTCCCTCCGCGCCCCGCCGCGTTCCGTCCCTCCCTATCTGTGGCGCACACGCGCGCAGAGCAAGCGGCGCGCGCGGGGCCAGAGCAGCAGCGGCGGCAGCGGCGGCGGCGGCGGCGGCGGGGGCGGGGCGGGGGCGGCGCGGGGCGGGGCGGCGCGGGGGCGGGCCCGGGGCGAGGCAGCCCCGGCGCCAGCGAGCGAGCGGCGAGTGCGGCGAGCACCCGAGAGGAGCGCGAGCACCAGCATGGCGGGGCTCCGACGCCCGCAGCCGGGCTGCTACTGCCGCACCGCCGCGGCCGTGAACCTCCTGCTGGGCGTCTTCCAGGTCCTCCTGCCCTGCTGTCGTCCGGGAGGGGCTCAGGGACAAGGTCAGCCTTGCGCCGCCTGTGCTCGCTCGCCTCTCCACCCCGCCCCCCCTTCTCTTTCTTTTAGGGAACTGCTGAAATCTATAAGAGGGCGAGGGGAGGAAGGGGAAAGGGGCAGGAGGAGGAAGGAAAGCGGTTGCAATTCTCGGCTGATAACATTTTCTGACCGCAGCATCCTCTCCCGCGCCCCCTGCCCCCAGACAAACAGAAAGCTGGGCAGTCGCGGAGCCTGGGGACAGCGGCGCGGACCGCTAGCCGCACGCGCCCCGGAGTCTTTGTGCGCGGGCCCCGGGCGCCCCGGGCGCAGCCCCCGCTTTGTGTGGCGCGCGCTGGGGCCCCGCCGCGGCCCGGCTTCCTGCAGCTTTGTTCCACGAGCCTGACCGCCCGGGACCCATCCCGCAGACGCCCGCCCCAAATGCTGCGGGATGCGGAGCGCCGAGTGACCGGCGAGGCGGCTTCCCCGTCTCCGTATCCCCAGTACGAGAACCCCCGACCTTGCACGCTCCCCGCGACAGGGGGGCCGCCAACTTGCACCCGTTCATTGTGCTCTTGTCCCCGGCTGGCTCCTCCGGGGGCCGGCGCTTTAAGGAGAGGGTGACTTGTTTTGGTGAGGCGGGTGCTTGGGGGCACGGCAGGGAAACAGGAAGCGTTTCTTTTCCTTGCATTAAAACGCGCTGTATTTTTTTTGGTTGTTCGTGCAGCGATTGAGCCCTTGCCCAACGTGGTGGAGCTGTGGCAGGCAGAAGAAGGGGAACTCCTACTGCCCACTCAGGTGAG
Organism: Lutra lutra; assembly: GCF_902655055.1. Lineage (NCBI taxonomy): Eukaryota > Metazoa > Chordata > Mammalia > Carnivora > Mustelidae > Lutra > Lutra lutra. The sequence continues at coordinate 85,503,339 of NC_062279.1, read as the reverse complement.
GACGGCCAGGTGACAGGGCGGGTGTGGGTGTGCGAGGGAGGAGCAGCCGCGAGGGAGGCCGTGGGCCCCCCAGCGGCACCCGCGCTCGGGCCGCTTTGCAAGGCAAATAAACGGTCGGGCCCAGCCTGAACACCTGGCAACGGTGGCCTTCCCAGCCTCCTCCCGCGCCATGTGACAGGGCGTGAGTCACGCCCGCCCCAAGTTCAGGAGGTGGGAGCCCTGGCCACCTCAGCAGGGGAAGGGCGGGCCTTAGGGCGGGCTGGGGGCCTGGGTGCGCGAGGGGCGTGTGCCCTGTTCCTTAAGTGAGCCAGAGCCCTGTGCCTCAGGACAACAAGGAAGACTGGTTGCAGAAGTGTTAGTGAGTGGCACTTGCCATTCTCGTGAAGTAGCTTTGCAGTGAAGATGGGACTTTAAAAGGTTGTAGTCTTGGATTTTTTCCAAGTGCCTTTAATTCGTGTTAGAAACACCCTCTTAACAACTTGAATTTCAGGTTTTGGGGGTTCTCCCCTCATATGATACAATGATTGCATGTGGAAAAATAATTACTAGCATTTCACTGAGAATCCGTGGCATCATACAGGGTTTATTTAGGGCTGCGGTAGATACAGTTCTGCAAGGCGTTGTGTTAAGGTTTAACGTCTAACGTTTGACTGCAAATGTGCACATTAAAATATAATATTGTCAACTGCTTTTCAGCAGTGACAGTAGTGACCCCTGAATACTCTTTTTTTGGAGAGGGGAGGGTTGAATTATAAGGGAATATTCAGCTTATGTGGGGTAATTTTTAAGATGTTCATTACTTCCCACATTGGTGACAGCACTTAATTCTATGTTGTCTCTTGCGGCTCTTTGGAAAAACAGGATGTTTAGCTGTAAGTCCACGGCTGTGCAGTTTTACATTTGAGTTCCTCCCTCCTATGTGAAGTATTAGAGTGCTGGTTTTGAGATATTCAGAATATTCACTTTAACCAGGACTAATGAATAACAGCTTCAAGGCGGAGAGGTGATTTTTAGAGGAAAATTTTCCTGGACCTTCCCTGAAGGCCAGCATGCTGAATGAGACCAGTCCTTTGAGAAAAAAACCTCATCGGGATGGAGAGCAAATAGTCTGTCCTTCTCTTAAAAACTTATTCCCAAATGGATTTTTTTTTTCCTGATTATAAATAACAGATGTGTATTGTGGAAGGTTTGGAAAATGCAGAAAGATAAAAAGAACCAAATAGAAATTGTTAATGACTCTACTGAGAGATCCACATATAAAACTTGACGGTTTTACTTTTTAAAAATATAGTTATATTTGTGTGTATCGGAGTTGTTTAAAAGCAGCATCCGTGACATTCTGGGCTGGAGACTTGTGTCTTGCGGAGACTGTCCTGGGTGCAATTCTGTGTCTTGGGGGCTACGAGATGCCCAGCTGTTAAAGCATCTCCGTCTCTACCCAGTAGATGCCAGTGGCACTTTCTCCTCCCTCCCCACCCCGCCTTTTGACAGCTAAAAATGTCCCCAGACATTGCCAGATGTCCCTGGGGAGGAAAATTGCCCTGGTTGAGAAGCACTTGTGTATATCTATATGCATTTGCATTTTTTACTCAGTTTTGGTCTGTGCTCCTTACTGGTTGGTGTTGGAAGCCAACCCAGACAGAAAGGAGAGTAAATTATAGACACTCATTTGTTGTAGCATTAGTTGAAGATGTAGTCACTGTGCTCAGAGATGGGAATGTCAAGGCCTATGATGTGAATAATGATTTTATTTATAGCCTTCAGAGTTATTTTATACAATTCTTAATTTGTGGTTTTGTTTTGTTTCATGTAGAACGCAGTTTGTTTTGGTAAAAAAAAATGCACACAATTTAGAAACTGTCTTTCTGGAATACTCACTATAGAAGCATTTATAACTAAGCTATTTTAATTAGAGCTATAATGAAAGTGAAACTGATATTCAAAAATAATTTTCTAAATACTTCGCCTCTGTCTATATGTCTGTCTTTTAGAGACTGTTTTACCCTGCATGTACTTGGGTGGGGGGAGGGGATGTATATGGATCTATCTATGTAAACTGTGGGTAAACATGCATATGGATCTCTCCAAGCTGCATATATACACACGCACACGTATGTGTATAAACTGCAGAGGGTTCTGAAGAAAGTTATTTTTAGAGGATTCTCTTCAAAGTATTTTGATTTTTTTCCCCCCAAAACTCCCCTATGTGTCATGGAGTCAGCTGAAAAGAGTATTTATAGGTGTTTTTTGAATTTGAGCATTTCTGCTTAATTAATCTGTAGGTTGGGCTCCTTTCAGTCAGGAAGACTCCAAGGCAGAAGCTAAGATTTGACAGGGATAGGTGAAATGGGAGCACCAGAGAGCATGGCATTAAAAAATAGATTATTAACATTTATTACCATGAATTATTTGAACAGTTGTTTATTTTGGAAATGTTTTCTGGTGATTGGGTCTTTTTTTTTTTTTTTTTTTCTTTTTCTGATGGGTCTTTAAGTGACCAAGGACTAGAAAAATGCATCATTAGTAAAACTAAATATAATAATTAAATTGTTATAACCTTCAAGACCCTCTGGATAGGCTTCCAGGTTTTGACTCCTGGTTCCATCCCTTTTCTCAGTTTCTTCATCCGGAAAATGGGGGTAATTCTCTTAAGATCAGTAGTGCTTGAAGTATCTGGAACTTAGTAAGCACTTCACGTATGTTACCTATTCTTTTGGTATATTTCTCAGCTGACTCCTAGATTTGGTTGCTGGAGGGCATGGGACAGCTTTTCTGCTTTCCAGGGCCGAGAGTTCAGTACTATCATATGTCTACAGGTGTATAGATATGTTATGTTATTTGTATTTTTTTGTTATGTGCTGTTTTATGTGGTCAGTACATAGGACGTAGGAACATAAAACACTTTATCCATGATAATAATGAGAAAGAAGGAAAAAAACGTAGTTTTATTCTTAGATATACAGAACTTTTCCTCTCTTCTGACTTTACTTATCCCATCCTTCAATACAAAGTGGTGATGGTTAGGAACCAGACAAATGTTTTCATTAGCTTATTATCAGGAAATAATGGCCTGTGTGCGAGACACTGCATTGTGTACCTGCTCAATTCACCTTCGAGGTACAAACCCTTCTGTGATCCCCTTAACCTGCTCTGACTCTCAGGCCTTTCCTGACCTTGTGTGTTGTTCCAATCAGTCCTCCGGGATGCTCTGGGATGCTCCCTCTAGCAAGCCCCACATGTATCTGTTGAATGAAAGGACAAATGCCCATTGGAGCCAGTCCTTCCAGACCTCTAATTCAGCAGTGGCACTGTTGTCATTTCTCTCTATGAATTTCTTGAGTGTCTGGATTTTTTCTTTGCCTTGCCTGTACCTTCTTGCCCTAACTGGATTCCCTGTAAGAGTTTGGGCTTCTAAGCTTGGTGGTCCTATTGTGGCCACAGTTGAGGAGAGCCAGTTATCAGTGTCTTGTCCTGTTTGTGAGGTTAATTTCAAAGGTGGCTTTCGGAATGCTTTAAGTGTTGATTTCCTACCTACCATTGTTCTTTGTTTTTGTTTTTGTTTTTGTTTTGGTGAGTGCTAGCAGCAAGAACGCAGTCTAGAATTTTTTCTTCTAATCCATTCAGACTTTGCTGAGATGAGAAGCCTCCTAACACCTCTGGTTAGATTTGGGACACTGACATTTTTGCTGAGTACAAGCAGCTGTTACCTGATACAGAATCGTATTGGTCTGGTTTGGGGTGGCTAGGCTTAGTGCTTTTCTGGCCTTGTTTGTTCATCTAGCAGACACTTAGCATGGGCCTGACCCAGTTAGGCCCCTAGGATACAATGATTATAAGTAAGAAAGTCTCTGCCTTTAAAAATCTCATGTCTTACTCCCTTAAGTCTGATGGTATAGGTAACAGAAACTGGTAGAAAGTGAGATAGGGAATAGTACATTGAATATCTGAATTCTTTATTATCTCAGGTACTGTGTTATGTAATCGCAACTTGCTCTAGTCAGTGAATCATTGACTGGTATTTGGAAATCTTTTTGTCATAGAGATTTATTTTTGGTTTAATCTACTTCCACTGTCAACATAAAAAATAATACCTAACATGAGTTGAGTATCACTGGCTTTGTTTCAGCACTTTATGCATTACTAATACTCACATTCATATACTTAAAAGTGTGAAGTGTTATGACCTGACTTTACAGATGAGGAAACTGAGGCACACAGTCATTAGAAAAATTACCCAAGGCTGAAGGAATGGGCCAGTGGTATGATTTGAATCCAGGAGGCGCTGAGCTTCAAAGCCCATGCTCTTGGCTGCTAGGTCACTGTGTGAGTTTTTGCAGTCTAAACAGTATTTTGGTGGGAAAGTTCCTGGGTCTGAGGGAGATACCTTTGTGTTTTGTTTTGAATTAGAAAAATTTGTTTTGTGAAGTTTTTAAAAATGGTCATATCCACTAGTATTTTTGAAATTTTTGTTTAAAATTTTTTTTATGGAGGCATAATTGACATATAACATTATTTTACTTTCAGGTGTGCAACATAACAGTAAGTCTAGTTACCATCTGTCACCATACATAGTTACAAAACTTTTTTTTGGCTTATGATAAAAACTTTAAAGATTTATTCTCAGTAATTTTCAAATTTGCAGTATAGTATTATTCACTGGTTGCATGCTATACATTACATCCCCAGGACTTCTGTACTTATTTTATAACTAGAAGTTTGTACCTTTTGACCAACTTCAGCCATTTTCCCCGCCACTCCCCAACCCTCTTGGCTCCCCAGCAATCACTGGTCTGTTCTCTGCATCTGTGAGCTTGGTATTTATTTTTGTTTTTTGTTTTTAAATTATTTTATTTATTTATTTATTAGAGTATGAGCGGCCAGGGGGTGGGGTGGGCAGAGGGGGAGAGAGGGAATCTTTGGCAGAGTCCATGCTAGCACGGGGCTCGATCCCATGACCTTAGATCATGACCTGAGCTGAAACCAAGGGTTGGAGACTCAACTGACTGAGCCATCCAGGAGCCCCTGTTTTTGTTCTTGTTTCTGAAATTCTGTATCTGAGAGCAACCACAGGTATTTGTCTTTCTCTGTTTGACTTATCTCACTTAGCATAATGCCCTAAGGGTCCATCCATGTTGCAAATAGATTTCATTTTCTTAATGGCTGCATAGCATTTCATTATATGTATATGTACATATATGTTTATATACCACATCGTTGTCCCTTCATCTTTCAGTGTACACTTAGGTTGTTTACGTATCTTGGCTGTTGTAAGTAATGCTGCTATGAACATGGGGTACAGATAGTTTTTTGAATCAGTGTTTTCAGTTTCTTCAGTTAAATACCCCAAAGTGGAATTATTAGATCAATTTTTAATTTTTTGAGGACCCTCCATGCTGTTTTCCAGAGTAGCCGCCGCAGTTTGCCTTCCCACCAACAGCGCATGGTTGTTAATTCTTGTCTTTTTGGAAGTAGCCATTCTAACAGGTGTGAGGTGTATATCCACTAGTATTTAAGGAACAGCTAGACTGTACTTAGCTCTGCAGACATTTACTGAGCATGTACTGTGGGCAAAGCACTGGTCTAGGGGCTGCAGATGTCATGTTGAACAAAAAAAACCCCTGCCCTAATGGAGCTCGCAGTCTGATGGAGGCATATAGATGGTAAATAAGAAGTAGAATAGATTATATGTTCTTTAGTCTGTTAGAAAGGCGTCAGTGCTGTATGGTGGCAGACCAGAGGAAGATTCAGGTGATGGGAGCTGGAGTTTTAATTTAACAAGTTGAAGTAGGTTGGTTTGAGAAGACCTAGAAAGCAGTGAGAGATTTGGAATAGCTAGTGCAAGGGCCCTGAGGCACTGCCAAGGGGGTGGGGTAGCGAAATTATAAGATTTGGCTCCCGCCCTTTGAGAGCCTGGTGGTGGTGGAGAGATAAGGCTGGTACTACCCTGAGATAACATTCAAGTGCTGAAATGTAGGAACTGAGAGGAGGGAGGAGGAACAGTGTATCTTGGGGGAGCCTATTACTGGCTTAGGGCTGGGAGGGCTGCTTAGAAGCCTGCATTAGCAGAGGTGTGAATGGGACCTCCTCTAGATCCTTACTGGAGTGACTGTTTTTAAGCTGATGCTTCAGCTGGGAGTCCAGAGCTCCTGATGAAGTGTGGCTGTAGAGATTGGGATGGGTATGTCAAGGTCATTTGACAGTTGCCAGGTTAGGAGCTTAGAGTACGTCTGTCTGACTCGTAGCAAGGGAGCGGTGGTAGGCTCTTGATATGGGATGCTGTGTCCATACCAAGTGGGTGGAAAGTCGTGACTGATGTTGCAGAAAGTTGGTCATGCGGAGACACAAGGGGTGGACTGGAGGCAGCAGCCTTAAACAGAGTGAAGAGCCCCATCTGTGCTGGTCATGGAGGCCTGGGGTACTGATGGTGTGGGCTGCTTTGCTGGCAGAAAGGATGGAGAAGAAAGCACAGGTCTATACTGTAGTTCAGTTGAGTGAGTAGGTCTTAATGGCTGGAGGTGAAGGAAGGAGAGCAGTATAAAGTGACCCTAAGTTTTGTCCATAGGTCGAGGAGTGCAATGGTATCCTTGACAGAAGGAGACCTGTTAGAACAGAAACCACTTGGCGGGGGCCCCGGATGTTGCTAAGTCAGTGTTGATCATTACTGTTTTGGGGGAAGACAAAATGTGTATGTGCTAGAGGCATTTGTGTTGTGGGGCACCTGGCGCGTGCTGGCCACAGCCTGGTGCCGGGCTTCCCAAAGCGGTAGGAGTCTTGCTTTCTGGAAAGATAGGCATTCCCTGAGCAACTACATTGATGATTGAGGAGGAGTTGGGTCCAGCGGTGGGGATTTGGGCCCCACGGTGATAAGCTTGCGTCAACATTGTGAGTGAATTGGTTAGGGAGTCTGGGCCCAGGAGAACTGGTAGTGACAGGTAGGAAGGCAGGGGGCGGAGAGTCAGTAAGTACCAAGAGCAAGAAGCTGGAGGACCAGGAAGGCTGGGTATTCCTGAACCCAGCAGTGACGAGCTTCGGGAAAGAATGGTCAAGACTGTGTCTGCCAGGCAAATACATGTAGTATTTAATTGGATCTACCCTTGTGGTTCTGTTTCTTTTCTTTTCTTTCTTTTTTTTTTTTTTTAAAGATTTTATTTATTTATTTGTCAGAAAGAGAGAGAGAGAAAGCACACAAGCAGGCAGAGAGGCAGGCAGAGGCGGAAAGAGAGGCAGGCTCCCTGCTGAGCAGAGAGCCTGATGCAGGACTCTATCTATCCCAGGACCCTGGGATCATGACCTGAGCCGAAGGCAGCGGCTTAACCCACTGAACCACCCAGGCGTCCCTGTGGTTCTGTTTCAAGTGACTTTTCTTTTTACCCTCCTGGTATATGTCAAGTGGTCAGATTTTGGCCTGGTAAGTGTGGGAGAGGATTTTGGAAATGTTTTTGAGTGTGATGTTTATGCCATTTATAAAATTGATTAGCCTTTTTATGTTGATGTCAAAATATGTCAGGTATCCATGTAGGGGATTCTGAGCTAACCAATCCATTTTCTCTCTCTCTCTCTCTCTCTCTCTCTCTATATATATATATATATTTTTTTTTTTTTTTTAAAAGATTTTCCTTATTTATTTGACAGACAGAGATCACAGTAGGAAGAGAGGCAGGCAGAGAGAGAGGGATAGGGAAGCAGGCTCCCCGCTGAGCAGAAAGCCCGATGCGGGGCTTGATCCCAGGACCCTGAGATCATGACCAGAGCCGAAGGCAGCGGCTTAACCCACTGAACCACCCAGGTGCCCCTCCCTTTTCTATATTATCATTAAACTTTATTTTATGCGATTCAAGTTAAATGTTTAAAAAAAGGCTCTTGGAGAGAAGAGATGTCTAACTAGTTTTGAAATTATGTTTAGGTCATGACTTTAAGCAGGGAGAAACTTTATTTACACTATCTGAGGGATTACATGGCAATTTATGGCTTTTAGGAGTATCATTCTTTCAATAATCAATAAATATTCATTAATATACCTGCTGCTATCAATATCCATAAATATTCATTGAATACCTGCTGTGTATCAGGCACTATTTTTATTTTTATTTCACTTTTAAAAAAATTTTTTCCAAGATTTTATTTCTTTATTGAGAGGGAGTGGGTAAAAGGGGAGGGACAGAGGGAGAAGGAGAGAGAGAGAACTCAAGCAGACTCCATCCTGAACATGGAGCCCGATGTGGAACTGGATCTCACTACCCTGAGATCATGACCTGAGCTGAGATCAAAGGATGGACGCTTAACTGGCTAAGCCACCCAAGTGCTCCTAGGCACTAGTTTTAGACATTCGTTACAAGTTCATCATCCATGTGAAATTTAAGGATTGTTTCTTCTGGAGATTTTTGTGTTCTTTTGAAATAACTGTTAAACCATGTTTTTTTGTTTGTTTTTATCAATAGGGTGATTCCGAAGAGCATATGGAGGAGCATTCTCAAGAACAGAGGTAAGAAAAACAACAGGAGCAAATACCTGCATTCTGAACGTTGCTGTCCACTTTGGATGCTGTCTGAAGTCTTGGTATATGTACGTTTATGTTTACATGTTTAATAGATCAGTGATATACCTTGCTCTTTGGCGTTGGGGTGTCTATGGTCTCTAATAATTAATATGTCTTTGTTTGAAAATAAGGTTGTACAGAAAACTGTTAGAAATATCTCCCCCATCCCCAATATTCAGCCTTGCATTTTCCATGGCGTACTTATGCTGCCCCCCTTTTCACAAATACCTGTTTAGCATCAGGCATAATGCTGGGTGCTGTGTGTAAAATAAGGACCCAAACCTCTGTTGATTGTAGTGGTGGAGTCAGACATTACTGTAAACAAAACAAAATGGTTGTGATTACACTATCAACAATCACATTGCCGTGGTATAGAATAATGAGGAAGGTCAGGTGGGGCCCCTCTTAGCAGGTGATATTTGAGCTGAAGGCTGTGGAGGACTAGCCATGCAGCAAGCAGCAAACAAAGGGAGAGTGGTCTGGGCAGAGGGAGTGGCAGGTGCAAAGGCCCGGAGGTGGGAGGCACTGGCAACATTCCAGAAACTTGGAGAAGGCCAGTGTAGTATGTGGGATACTAAGATAAGGTAGGACCTTAGAAACCACAGTAAGGAGGTAGGGTTTTATTTTTTTAAGGGTGGTATGATTTGTTAATGGATTTAAAGCAGGGGCTAGCAAATCTAAAGGTGTAAACTAGATTTTTAAGAGAATACTTTGGGACAGTTGGTTAAGAGTTTGCCTTCAGCTTCTTTCATGATTCCAGGATCCCTCTCCATTTGCCCCTCCCCCCTGCTCATGCTCATTCTGTCTCTCTCTGTCTCTCTCTCAAACAGATAAATAAAATTAAAAAAAAAAATACTTTGGTGGTGGAGCAGTCTCCGTCACTTGTCAGACTGGGATGTCTGGTCGCTTGGAGGTACACGGAGACTGGGCACAGGGATTTCTTTCGGAGAGTCAGCTTCTAGATCTCATTATCCATATAGTCTCCTGATACTGATCTGAGGTTACAAGTTATCCTTTTCTACCTCCTCTTTTGTAATCTCTCTTTTCCACTTTATAGGAGAAAGCCAGACTTCTTCCCAGCCCCCATCTTACTATGTGCTCCATCTTGGGCAAACAGAGGCGTGATTTGAAATACTGGCATTGGTTAGGAGAAGCGATTAACTCTGACTGGATAACAAATTCTTTTCTAATGCTGGTGGTTTTTAAACCTGTCCACAAAATTGAAGGGCACAATCAAATCAGCAATTGATAGATCATCAGAAGTTATTTTTAATGATAGATCACTGTGCTTTTTGGGTAAACAGTGAGGGAGTTTAGAGACTATAAGGACAGTAACAATTCTTCCATTCACACCCATTTATGTGAACAAGCTTTTTCAGGGCTTACATTTAAAAAAAAAGTAGACAAGAAAAATACTAGTCACATGAATCAAGGATGGGGGTAAGACACTTTCATCCATTTCTTTAAGGAATGCATTTTCAGTAAATTTGTTTCCTTATGTCTAATCACATATCAAGATTTATAGAATTTGTTGGTTTGATCAGTTGTGTACTAACGAAAATTATACTGGTAATTCAGAAGAAAAAATATTTAACACTCAAACCCAGTAGTCACAGGAAAATTTTTTTTTTTTAAAGACTTTATTTTTTTCATTTGACAGAAATCACAAGCAGGCAGAGAGGCAGGCAGAGAGAGAGAGGAAGGGAAGCAGACTCCCTGCTGAGCAGAGAGCCTGATGTGGGGTTCGATCCCAGGACCCTGGAATCATGACCTGAGCTGAAGGCAGAGGCTTTAATCCACTGAGCCGCCCAGGTGCCCCAGCACAGGAAATATTTTTAAAAGCCCAACATTTCAGGTGAAACACATAGTTTTGTTTCAGAAGTCTTTCAACATAATGATGTACATGTTAGGTTAAAATCCTTGGAGGGAGGGGCTCCTGGGTGTCTCAGTTGGTTAAGCATCTGCCTTCAGTTCAGGTCATGATCCCAGGTCCTGGGTTGGAGTCCCGCATTGGGCTCCCTACTTAGTGGGGAGCCTGCTTCTTCCTCTCCCTCTGCCTGCCGTTTCCCCTGCTTGTGCTTGCTCATTCACTCACTGTGTCTCTGACAAATAAATAAAGTATTAAAAAAAAAAAAAATCCTTGGAGGGAATATCCAGCCATACAAGAATGCCTATTGGTGTGTTTAAAAATATGGACAATGATAGGACAGTTGGCTGGCCCAGTTGATACAGCAGGCGACTCTTAATCTTGGGGTCATGATTTGGAGCCCCATGCTGGGTATAGAGATTACTTAAAAAAAAAAAGAATGATGGTAGATTTCATTGAGTAGTGTTCAGATTCCATTGCATATATATATTTTAAAATATTTTGTTTATTTATTTGACAGAGAGAGAGAGATCATAAGTAGGCAGAGAGGCAGGCAGAGAGAGAGGGGGAAGCAAGCTCCCAGCTGAGTAGAGAGCCCGATGCAGGGCTCCATTCCAGGACTCAGATCTTGACCTGAGCTGAAGGCAGAGGCTCAATCCACTGAGCCACCCAGGCACCCCATCCATTGCATATATTTTTAAAAGTGATGGTGAGTTTTATTTAGAAAGCTGTTATTTATAATATGGCAGAAATGACATTCTTTGCAGCCATTTAAATTCATAATATAAAATTTTAAATTTATAAATTTATGAGGCAGGGATAAATATATGAGGCAGAATTCAGTGTTTGTCACTGTCTTCTGTTTGAGTGTAGGGGAGGGAGCAAGGAGAGGTGAGGATTGCTGGTGGTGGTTCAGACGAGGCTGGTGGGAGTTGGGAAGTTCTAAGATGGATTTTGGGGGTGGAACAGATTCATCGGTTACTGAATCAGTGGTAGAGAAGGAGGGGAAGTGAAGTCACAGAGGGCCTCTAGAATTTGGCTTGAGCATCTGGAGGGATGAAAACTGAGATGGGAAAGGAAGTAGGGGAGGGAATCAGGAACTTTGTTTGGTTGCCTCATAGGAATGTCAAACTTGATTTGACACGTTCCTGAGGCAGTGGTACTGTGAGCCCCGAGCTAGGAAGCCCTGGGCAGCCTCTAGGGGTGGGCGTATCCAGCCTGTAGGCAGCCTGGTTGTGCGCCTTAGCCTTTGTTCTCTTCTGTAGATTGCTGTGCTCTCTTCTTTCTCATCAGTCAGAATTGGTTACTTTCCTCCGTTTTCTGTCAGACTTGAAGGTATCAGTAGATGTTATCCCCATGGGTCTTTTTACGTAGTGTCAGAGTGCTAGGGAAGGTGTGTGGGGTGGGAGAAGGGCAGTTATTCAGCACAGTGGCTTTCGAACTTTCTGACAGGGACTCACAGTAAGGGATATATTTTACATCATGCACTCCTAGCTGCCCATACACATATATCTGGATGTATGAATATGTGTGTGCATGCTTTATTTATTTATAAAAGTGCTTACCTGTACTACCTCAGTCATACTTTTTTTTTTTTTTAAAGATTTTATTTATTTATTTGACAGACAGAGATCACAAGTAGGCAGAGAGGCAAGCAGGGAGGGCTGGGGGAAGCAGGCTCCCTGCTGAGCAGAGAGGCCGATTCAGGGCTCAATCCCAGGACCCTGAGATCATGACCTGAGCCAAAGGCAGAGGCTTTAACCCACTGAGCCACCCAGGCGCCTCTGTCATACTCTTTTCTATTTCATTTTTTTATTGTAATGAAATATATATAACAGTTCCCATTTAAACCATTTTTAAACGTCAGGTCTGTGGCATCGAGCTCATCCACACAGCTGTGCAACCATTCACTACCATCCATCCACAGACCTTTTCGAGTTAATTTTATTTCATGTAAAAAGAAATGCTGGTTACCTGTACAGGAATGATTTTAAAATTTCTTAATCATGAATCCCATTTTGATCAGCCCTGATTTATATGTTTCAATCTCTCAATATTAACTATTTTGTAGTATTTTGCTCTTACATTATCGCTAGTTGCTTTCCTTTTAACTTGGCTTCCAAGCCTCTTCCTCTGTTTCTTCTGGCTTTTTTTCCCTCCCTCCCTCCCACCTTGGGATTTGTTCCTCATGTGTAAAGACTAGATCATGACATGGGTTGGATAGTACTGTTAGAGAATTTTCTTTGTGTCTGTTTCCTGAAGATGTAGGTTCTGGAGCTCTTTCCAGGAATTCTCTCTGTAAGTGTAATGTCCTGTGATAGGTAAATGAATCACCTAAGTACTTAGTATTCATTTACCTTTACTGCACTGTTGAGAAATTTTTTAAATGAAAATTTTAATACCTCCAAAGCTCATATAATGCCTTGCTATAGTTAAAGTAAAACTTCTGTTTTAGAATATATTTAGATTTATAGAGAAGCTGTGAAGATGGTACAGAGAGTTCTCATAGAGCCCTCATGCACTTTACCCAACTGCTGACATCTTCTGTTACGGTGGCACATTTGTTAGAACTAAGAAATCAACACTGGTGCGTTACCGTCAACTAAACTGCTCATTATTTGAACTTCACTTGTTTTTCCCTGATGTCATTTTTCTGTCCAGGATCCCATCCAGGATGCCGCATTACTTTTAGTTGTCATGTCTCCTTAAGACCTCTTGGTTGTGACAGTTTGTAGTATTTTCCTTGTTTTTGAAACCTTGCCTGTTTTGAGGAGTACCACCTCAGCTCTTTTGTAAATGTCCCTCTGTTTGGGGTTGCCTGATGTTCTGTCTCCTGGTTAGATTGGGGGTATGTGTTTCGGGGAGGAAGAACACAGCTATAAATTGATATTGTCATTACATATCAAGGATATCCCCTGTCAACATGGCTTATTGCTTTGATATTGACCTTAATCACCTGGCTTTTTCATCTCTTCTAGTGCTACACTCTTTGGAGCCAAGTCATTGAATGGAGTTAAACTCCACCTACAGAAATTATTTGGAGTTCTTCTCTGTGGGAGACATGTTTATTTTCCCTCATTTATTCATTCAGTCATTTATTTATATCAGTATGGACATACTTATTTTACTTATTTTACGCTTTGGATTATAATCTGATATTAACTTTGCCCTGCTAGCTTAATGTCCTGCCTAAATCTTATTGTGAAGTTATTACTGCCTCTTTACACATGGTTTTAAACATTTTTGTGATTTTTGGTTTTAATTATTACCCCACATGCTAACTCTCAGTTGGTAAATAAGACTCGAAGTCAGTAGAGGCAATGCTCGGGAATTCTGCACCACAAATGCCTCGTCTCGAGAGGCACCATCTAGAGGACCACACTGTGACTCCAGATAGCTGTGGCCATAAAAGAGAGTGTCAAAATGTCCCAAGAAAAGTGGAGGTGGCACTGACATCTATCCCTGATGAGAATCTGAATCTGAAGAGGGCTCTGTGTCACAGTCTGCAGCCTACCCAGGGTGGGGCCCGAAGCAGACCACCATTTCTCTTGGGGTGGACCGTTCTGGAGTTGCTACCCTATGATCTCAAACACACTTTGGGAAAGCTTTCAGGGAAATTGGCCTCAGTGAAGATTTTGTTTGTATTAACTTGACTTAATCTTCTGTGAATGCTATGTAATTGCATTTGGTTGAAAGCCAGGAAAGCAATATCTGAAAGACTTTCTCCCCTCTTGCCTCTGAGTCCACGTTTTCCTCCCGGGTGTTCTCAAATACCAGCAGTAATCTGTTCCTTCGCTGAAAGTGAGAGATTGCATTTGGGATTCAGCGATGAGAGCCAGTGAGAGCAGACTTCAGCTCTTGTGGGAACCGAATGCTCTCTGGGAAGCTCGTCTGGCTCTCTGTACGTAGCTCCCACAAGCCTTGCTGGCATACATGTGTTAGAATGTGAACAGTGTGAGCAATGGCGAGGCGAACAGTATAGTGTATCAGTGTTTAAAAATGGTGATATGAAAGTCGTAAATACCGACTGGTCAAGTACAGTGTGGGACCTGTCATTGAGTTGTGTGTTTTTTTTTTTTTTTAAAGATTTTATTTATTTATTTGACAGAGAGAGATCACAAGCAGGCAGAGAGGCAGGCAGAGAGAGAGGAAGGGAAGCAAAGCAGGCTCCCTGCTGAGCAGAGAGCCCGATGCGGGACTCGATCCCAGGACCCCGAGATCATGACCTGAGCCGAAGGCAGCGGCTTAACCCACTGAGCCACCCAGGCGCCCCGTGTTGTGTTTTTTTAATGTGATTTTATATGATCAGTTAACAGCAGCAAACTGTGTTCTCCTGAATCCGTTTTTACATCAGGTAAGGGCTGAGCCTAAGAGTCAGGACATGAAGAAAGTCTTGTTAACCTTTCAGCAACATACTGAAAGATATAATTGTTGACAAAAATGACTTAATCGCTAGGGAAACTTCCTTTTGGCAGTGAAGGGGATTTCAGAGCCCCCACAGGGAATGGAACTGCTTTTCACTTTTCTTTGTTCTCCTTTAGAAGTTGAAAGCTGTTTTTTCAGTATAACCCCCCAGTTCCTTACCTGTTGACAGGATCCTAGCTTTTTAACCTGAGCATGCCTCCCCAGGGTTCCACTGTGGACATTCTTCTCTTCCCATCTGTCGTTTCCTCCGAGGTGATCTCACCTGTTCTCTTGGGGCTTTACCTAAATAGAAAGAAGTTGAACTTGGATTGTACCTTCTAGCCAGGGGTCTTACCTGTCCAGCTGCCCACAGAGAACTCCTTTTAGCTTTCAGATGCTGCTAACTTACCGAGCTCTCAGGCTCAGTTCCTTCTCAGCCCTCCCCCCCCATTGTGCACCATACATTCATTTGTGTAAGTCAGAAACCAGGATGCCCCCTTGACTCCTTCCTACTCCCCACCCTAGTGTATGACCAGGTCGTGGCTGGATCTTCAGATGGTCTGCTACCTCCATTTTATAGCTACCCAAACCTGTTTTCCACCTTCTCACCTGCGTAATGTATCTCAGTGATACCTCCTTTCCTGTCCTTACTTCTACACACAACCTTGCTCTTTGTGGCCAAGTGTAGACTTTGGAATATAGCATAGAAGGCCTTCTTTGATCTCGGCCCTGCTCACTTCTTCACCCTTCCTGCCCCTGCTTCTCCCTTCCCTCTTTCACATGGACTCCTGCTCTCTTCTCTTCTCTTCTCTGGCTAAGCCCCTTACCTGACCAACTCCATATAGTACCGTCACACTTGTAACACAGGGCCTATCTTTGTTTAAAATCACCTGCCTTGGCATTGTCCTGAGTCTCGTTCCACTAATTCCTTAGCACCCAACCTAGTACTTAACATCTAGGTGAAGAACTGCTAAATGAAGGGAGGCAAGCTCCTGATATAAATTTAAGTCTTTTAAATTGATAACTTGTATTGTTTCTCATGTTCTTTGTATCCAAGCCCACAAACCATATTTGCCATCAAATTCAAAGCGGTGGTATTAGTATTAGAGGTTGTGGTTTTTAAATTAGGTCATTGCTCTTGGTGTGTTTTTAAAGAAAATGGGTTATTAGCTTTATTGGTGCGTGCCCCGTGGTACCTTCTACAGAGTCATGTGGGCCCTGGGAAGGTTGCAGAATGAATGCACTCAGTCATGGTCTGCATGGCCCTCACAGTCTAAAGTAAATTTTCACTGACTATAAGAGAGCTGCTAATATAGATATTCTTAGAATTCAAACTTTCAACAGGGTTCTTGGTATATATTAAAATTGTTTTCAAGTCACAAAATATTTTTTTTTGGTTTTTTTTGGTTGTTTGTTTTTAGGTTTTGAAATTTTCAGCAAAGCTTTTGAGACATATTTATATAATTGTTTAGTCCTCAATTAGAATTAATTAGAAAAAATAGTATAGTAGGATCAGTATCCTAATTCTGATTTTCATTAAAATTATTACTTCTAGATTTATTTTTTACAGACTTTGGAGTGATTAAGCTTGTGCTAATTTATATCTTTATATTGAAAAAGATATTTGAACCAATTTTAATAATTACAGGTATATTTTAAAGGGTTATTCTAGATTAAAACTAAGCAAAACATTTCATTAATATTCACGATCCTGAAACCATAAAGTAGAATCAAAATCTCAAGAGCCTGGGTATGGTCCCTAAATATGGCATAACTTGTGCCAGAAACGTCCCTAAACATGGTGTAACTTGTGCCAGAAACTTGATGTTCATTACCTTAAACTAGGAATTGCCTTTAGGCGGAGTGTCTTAATCCAACACTCAAAAGTCTGACTCTCAGCTCGCTTCACAACTGTCTCAGCTCCTTGTCACAAATATTTCACAGGTGTCTTCTGAAGTCTGTTCAGTGGGTGTGCATCCTGAAGTAAGAGCTAGGCAGATTCAACAGCTCAGGAAGACTTGCCCATGGAAATGGCAACATGGGTATTAAAAAGTACGTAAAAGATTTGTAAGGAGCTTCTTTCAGACCAGAGCGAAGTTACCACTGTGAGTGAAAGAGAGACTTGGATGTTTTGCCATTTCAAACCCAACCTCCATCTTCAAGAAAGCTTACAGCTGTATAGTTAGAGATGAGCTGACACTGTGGTTGTCTTAGGTTTCTTTGATGCTGGGAGAATTGTGCTTTGGTTGCTCTTTACTCATCACGATGTGCTGATGAGAAATAAAAGTACTTTTCAGAGGGATCCCAATATACTGACAGCAGTATCCGTCAGTGCTGTGGAGGCATTCTGGATGTGCTGGGATACCAAACTTCATATTGTTTAAGAGGGTGACAGAGCTTGGGATTTCAAGGTTCAAAGGAGAAATAGAATTTCCCAAGGCAGTATTCTCTGTCTAGGAACATAAGTATTAAAATAAGAGGGTCTCCTGGGAGCTCGTTACTCTAGTTTTAAATGAATTGTCATCAGATTGTTTTGTTGTTGCAGTCTTCCACATATGAAATAAGACTGTGGAGTAATAGTGATTCCCACTCCCACTCCAGTAGGTGTAACAAAAGAATGTTGCCACTTCACAAATAATTAACTACAGTAGTCTAGACAGTATTTCACAGATGGTGTGCTCAGTAAAGATGCTTCTGGAACCATTGTTTTTGAATTGCTTTGCAAACTCATTTATGAATGATACAGGGAAAGTCTTGTTTATTGTAGCCTTTCCCAATGTTTTCTCCCAAGTAGTGGGGATGTAGTTTTAAAAAGTCTGCTATGAACATGAAAATTCTTTGAAATAAAAAAAAAAAAATACTTTTAATTCATTGAGAATTTTAAGTCATTTTAAAATTACTCACTGATCGCTCTTTTTTTTTTCTTTCAAAAATCTTTTAATAAAATGTATGTTTTGGGAAGATTGCTGTATTTACCTCATGGGATAATTTTCTGTGCTACACACATACATATCCCAGTTGGAGAAACAAGGTTTTAGTACCATATATGTTTCTTCCCTCACGGCCAATTCCTGTTGTTTTTACCCAGTTTGTTCAGATATTTCAATCAGAAGACATAGCTCTGGATGGCATGTGGCTCTTGGGCTAAATCTAAACATTACATATTAATAAATTGTGGGGACAACATCAAATTAAAAAGCTTCTGCACAGCAAAGGAAACCATGACCAAAACAAAAGGCAACCTGTGGAATGGGAGGAGATATTTGCAAATGACATATCTGATGAAGGATTAGTATCCAAAATATATTTCGAACTTATACAACTCAACACCCCCCAAAATGAATAATCCATTCAAAAACAGGCAGAAGACAGGCAGAAGAAGAGACATTTCTCCAGAGAAGACATCCAGATGGCCAACAGACACATGAAAGATGCTCTATACCACTTACCAGGGAAATGCAAATCAAAACCACAATAAGATCCACCTCACACTTGTCAGAATGGCTAAAATCAAAAACACAAGCAACAACCAATGTTGGTGGGGAAGTGGTCATAAAGGAACCGTTGTGTACTGTTCGTGGGAATGCCAGCTTGTACAGTTACTGTGGAAAAGAATATGAAGGTTCCTCAAAAAAATTAAAATTAGAGGGGCACCTGGGTGGCTCAGAGGGTTAAGCCTCTTACTTCAGCTCAGGTCATGATCTCAGGGTCTTGGGATCGAGCCCCACATCGGGCTCTCTGCTCAGCAGGGAGCCTGCTTCCTCCTCTCTCTCTGCCTGCCTCTCTGCCTACTTGTGATCTCTGTCTATCAAATAAATAAAATCTTTAAAAAAAAATAAAATTAGAAATACCATATGATCCAGTAATTCCGGTACTGGATATTTACCCAAGAAAATGAAAGCACTCGTTTGAAAAGATATATCCACCCCATGTTTGTTGCAGTGTTGTTTACAATAGCCGGGATATGGAAGTGTTCCATTGAGAGATGAATGAATAAAAAGGAGGTTTTATATCCATATCCATATTCATATACATAAAATGGAAGAATATTCAGCAATAAAAAAGAATGAAATCTTCCCATATGTGACAACATGGAAGGACCTAGAAGGTATTATCCTAAGTGAAATAATTCAGATAGAGAAAGATGAATACCATATGAGTTCTCTAATATGTGGACTCTAAAACACAAAACAAATGAATAAGAAGAAAACCAGACTCTTCATTACAGAGAACAAAAACAGGTGGTTGCTAGAGAGGAGCGGGTGGGGGATGGGTAGAAGAGGTGAATGGGATTCAGAGGTAAAAACTTCTAGTTATAAAATAAGTCACAAAGATGAAAAGTATAGCATAGGGAATATGGTCAGTAATATTGTCATCCTATTGTGTGGTGACAGATGGGGACTATACTTATTGTGGTGAGCACTGAGTAACGTATCGAATGGTGGAGTCACTATGTTGTATGCCTGAAACTAATATAGCATATGTCAACTATACTTCAGTAATTCTTTTAAACTTCAGAAAAACTTCACCCCCCCACCCCAAAACTAAATTTTTTCTATAGGAAAGATGATTTGCCACCTGTGAAATGTCCAAAGAAAGCCACTGCTGCATTTGAAGGTAGTTCCCGGAGAACAGCTTCAGTAAAAACCAAACATTGTGTGTGGCTCTCATGTTGACCATTGTGCAGATGTACATAGTAAATAATTCATGTTCATGTAATGCCTTGTACATCGTTAACTTTTTGGGTTGTACTACCTTGTGGCTGTTGGTTCCTTTAGCGGCCACTAAATTACTGGTAACAGGTGAAGTCCAGTTTGAATAACAATCCATCGTTCCAATGAACAGTTATGGCAGATGTATGTAGCGTGAAGCTTTGGTGAGGTAATTCCTCTGGGATCAAGACTGATCTATCTCGCTCAAAACCAGGTCTTACTAATCCAGTTAATCCATTAAAACCTGGATTTAAGTGGTTGCCCTTGTATTATACTTTATAGTTCACAAAGTATTTTTACATGCATTGTCCTTAGTTAACTAGGAATTCCATTTTATAGACGAGGAAACAGATTGAAAAAAGCAATCAGTTTAAGATTACAGAGCTACAAAGTGGCAGAAAAGCACATAGTCTGAGGTGTCCTCTCTCACGAAACCCTTGTTTACCTTCATCTAAAGTGATATAGGGGGTGCCTGGGTGGCTCAATCAGTTAAGCCTCTGTTTTCAGCTCCCTCTCCCCCTCCCCCCTTGGTGGGGGGAGACCTGCTTGTCCCTCTCCCTCTGCCCCTTCCCTACCCTCACCCTCCCTTGTGTGCTCTCCCAAATTAATAAATACAATCTTAAAACAAAACAAAACAAAACTGATACAGGTTGGAACATGATTTTCCCAATTAGTCTGCTCTCTGTAGAAGGAGACCAAATCTAAGATTGATATGTGGAAGCAACTGAATTTTTTTTTTTTTTTAAGTAACTGAATTCCCTGGTATTATATGGTTCCTAACAAACCGCTGAGAAAAATGAGTCTGCCTCTTGTAAAGGAGACCCAGAATTGAGACTCGAGTACAATAACAGTTTACTGTGTGTTAGAGAGTTTCTTTCATTTTCTATTCTTTTTTAAAGAATTCTTAGAGAGAGAGAGAGATCATGTGCATGCGCACATGCACATACACGCACAGAAGCCGGGGCGGGGGGAGGGGGAGAGGGAGAATCTCAAGCAGATACCCTACTGAGCTTGGAGCCCTAAGCTGGGCTTGATCCCATGACGCTGAGATCATGACCTCAGCCAAAATGGAGAGCCGGAGGCTTACCTGTCAGGGCCATCGAGGTGCCCCACCATTTTCTGTCCTGTTCTAAGTGCTGCTTATCCCCTGACATTCAGCGGCATGGCTTTTGAAATCATTGGAAAATATAAATCTGGAATTTTAGAATTACTCTGTGGAACACATACCACTGTAATGTGCGCGGAGCTGTCTTTAGCCCTCTGGATGGGCATGTTACCCTGTTTGCATTGCTTTTTGATTAGATATTTTCGCTTCAAGTAACAGAAAACCCTGACTCAACCAGCTCAAACAATGAAGAATGTGTTTTGTCACCTAACAAGAACTCCGGAGGCTGGGTGGGTCTAGTCTGGTTTACTAAGCAGGTGAGCGTCAGCACCAGGCAGCCGGGTTCTTCTAACTCCCTGTTCTGTGGCTAGCTCATGGTGCTGTCTGGCTCCCTTCAAGGTTGCAGGAGGGCTGAGGCCTCACAGCCTCGAGTCCTCCCCTGGAATCACCAAAGGCAGGTTCAAAGAACCTTCATCCTGTGTTTCTTTCTCAGGAGCGCCCCTCAGCTGCCCTCCCCTTCCATCTCACAGGTCAAAAAATGGTCCATGCTCACCTTGAACTATGCCTTGAACTACCCACCCTGGTCTGCAAGGTTTACACAGTCACCAGGGAGTGGTGCTTACTGACCCTGCTGAGGCTGTCCCTGCTGAGGCTGTCCCTGTGTGGGAAAAGGGGGTGGATGGTGGGAAGGCCGGTGGAGGTGCCTGCTGGCTCCAGCCTGGGGCTTGTTGTCAGGGAGGAGTGACAGGTCTCCGGCAGTGTTTCTCAAAGAGGAGTTCTGGACCACCAGAATCAGCTTAGCCTGGGAACCTGTTAGACCAGTTCCCAGAGCCTACCCCGGGGCCTACTGAATCAGAAGCTCCAGGGGAGGGGCCTGTGATCTGTTTTAACAAGCCCTCCAGATGATAACACTGCATGCTCAAGTTTGGGAATCCTTGGTCCAGTGTAAGGCATCTGAGGAAGAACATTCCAAAATCCACTTTGGCTCAAGATTAAATAATGAACAGCAGAAACTGTCTTGTTCGTAAAACAGTGGGGTGGAAGCTGGGAGACAGAGGTTACTTTTCTTTTTTTCTCTCCAGCCTGGTTTACTGTTACTGGCCCAGTATTTGAGCAAACCTAGAATACATATTCTTTTCAGATGGTATCATGTTTCAGCCAGTTGATTCAATTTTTCTAAAAGAGCTCTATCATGGGTATGGGGCTAGAAGGTGGGGTTCCACTCATCGAGGTCTGCCATGCTCTGGCACGCCTAGTAAACAGGTGGGCGAGGCCATTGCAGGTTAGCTTCCAGGAGAGAACGGAGGAACTTTCTCAGGGATAATTCATTCATTATAAGGGAAGTAAGTCTGGCAGAAAACCTTGGCCCTATAACAAAAAGTCTCAGTTATTGGATGGGAGTGGCCACTCACAGTACAGGCTGGTGTGTGTACTCAGATCTGCCTCCTGGCCCTGCTCCCTCTGGGCACGTGGCTGTGTGTGTGAGACAGTGAGAGTGTGTGAGCCTGTAGAGGGGATGTTGGGGCATGAGGAAGGATATTATTGAAGTAAAAACTGAAAGAACTGTGCTGAGAATTCTTTGAGAAACGGGAGTGGGTGGAAGCGAACCGGCACCGCCTACAGGGAAGGGAACTTACCCACCGCTGGTCACGGACACTTGGACAGGAGCAGGGTGGCGCCCCAGGGACATGGTGGGAGCTGGAGGGAAGGAGTAAAGTCTGGATGAGGGCCTAGGATAGTGTCACTTGTCCTGTGACCCTTTAAGAGAGATTCCCCAACCAAACCACAGACTGGGGTTTCCCTGCAGCCCTTTCTTTCATGGTGCCATGGGAGGATTTGCCGGCTGAGGGGCAGATGGAGGAAGGCAAGAGAAGGAAACCCAAGTTCAGGTGCAGTGTATTCCTTTTCCTGGGGCTGCCATAACAAAGTACCACAAACTGGGTGGCTTAAAACAACAGAGGCTTGTTCTCTCCCAGCTCTGGAGGCCAGGAGTGTGAAAGTAAGGTGTTGGCAGGGCTGCGTTCCCTCTGAAACCTGCAGGGGAATTTTCCTTGCCTCTGCTTCTGCTGGTTTACTGGTAGCCTTCGGTGTTCCTTGTCTTGCTGTTTACATACATCATTCTGGTCTCTGCCTTTGTCATCACACAACATCCTCCCCGTGTCTCTCCATGTCCTCTCATGGCCATCTGTTTAGAGGGACAGCCTTGTCTTAAAGGAGGGGCCCCCTCTTCTCCGCAGTGGCCTGATCTTAACAAATTATGTCTGCAGGGCCCTATTTTCAAATAAGGTCATGTTCTGAAGTACGGGGCAGGGGGTTGTCCACTTGTAACACACACTCATTTGTGGGCCCATGTAAGGGTCTCCTCATCTCCTTTTCCTGCTCTCCCTCAAGTCTGGGGTTCCCAGGAAATAACTGGTGTTGGGCTGGTGCTCTAATTGATTGGCGGTGATTTTTGGTTTCCTGGAGCTGCCCTTCCAGACCTGTGGGGGCTTGAGATTGCCAGAGCTCCAGGGGCAGCTGCAGGCCCTGTGCGTTTTCTGACCCAGCTCATTGAACCTGGCCTTTTGGTCCAGTGGACTTTATTTCTGAGTCATTTTTTTTTTTTTTTTGCACATTTGCAAGAGCCTATCCAGGGGAATTCTGTATGCTATTTATGCAGTTATGAGTGTCAGGAACAAGTATCTTCTCTAATGGATTTTTTTTTTTTTTTTTGCCTTATGGGAAGTAAGTAGGAAGATTGATGAGCATTTCAGTATGTACCGAAGCATCACGGGCAAAGCCTTGAAATCAGGCTGCACTCTTTTTTTTTTTTTTAAAGATTTTATTTATTTATTTGACAGAGAGAGAGATCACAAGCAGGCAGAGAGGCAGGCAGAGAGAGAGGAGGAAGCAGGCTCCCCGCTGAGCAGAGAGCCCGATGCGGGACTCGATCCCAGAACCCCGAGATCATGACCTGAGCCGAAGGCAGCGGCTCAACCCACTGAGCCACCCAGGCGCCCCAAAGCTGCAGTCCTTTGATGAGAATCCAAAAACGTGTGGTTTCTGAGACCCCCTGGCAGGCTGTGCACGCTGTGCTGCGTCTGTGTGTGGCCTTGCCTGTGACCTGTTTCCTCATCGGTTTCAGCTCAGCACAGAGGAGTGTCTGCGGGTTGCCTCACAAGCCGAAGCAGATTCCCGGGACCCGTTTAAGGGTTTGGTGGGGGGATCCTTTTGCTGTTTCCTGGAAGCCCGTGCCTGAAGATGAGTCCCTTTCTGCTTCCATGTATTTTAATGGCAGATGGCTGGGTGTCTCACAGTGTAACCCTGAGGAGTAGCTGTATCATCGTGAACTTAGACATTTCTGTCATTCACTTTCAGGTGGATGAATGGCACATCCAAATTGCCTGTGAGTTTGGCTTTCATGTAACTTAATTAGCAGATTTGTGTTTTGGGAAAGTCTGATCTGTGATCTTGAAATTGGTTACGGTTGGTGTAATTCATGGGTAATTGGGCGCCTTCACAGTGACTCCTCCCATCATTAGAGGGCTGGGGTGGTTTGTGGTGGCACTGGGAGAGAGGGAGAAAGCACTGGCTCCCCATGCCTTAATCTTTTAATCCATTTAACCTGGGTTGTCAGTGCCGGCTTCGTTTTAATTTGAAAGTTTGTTAAGGTAGTTGGGAAGGGGTTTCATTTACTCACCACATTTAGACCATAATTAAGGGAGGAAGGTTATCCCCAATTGCCTACATTTCTTAAAGTTACCGTGGATTCAGTAAGGGTCCCTTAAAGTTACACTTCTCTTTGTTGGAAACCAAAATTCTAGTTTAAAAAAAGAAATGAGGCTAAAAGCAAACAAAACAAGCATAGCAAAACCAAACCCCAGTTCAGAGATGTTACGTGGGTATGGTCCTCATGAGTTCCGTTGTGTTTCCGTGGCACATGGACTAGGGTTTATGGACACACAGATACCAAGTAACACACATCAGTTTCTTGCTGAGTTCAAGGTCTGTCACTTGAACACGCATTCTTTACAATGTCTTTTTATTCCTGCTTTTGAATTGGGGATAAAAGGGAAAACTGGAGAAGGAGAGAGATGCTCCAGGAGACCTGAGCACCTGTGATAGTGACTAATAAAAGAGAAGGGGGAGTAGGTAGGAAGTAAGTGCATCAGGAAACTGGTTAATTTAGAAAAGGAGAGTCTGGATTGTGGGCGTTTTTTGTTTACACCCTTCGTTAGGGATTTTGATCAGATAGGTGGTGATTATAGTGTTAATCTTATGAAATTAAGTCACCAGTGTTTTGTGTTATTTTCTCAGTGGTCCATGTCATTTTTCTGTCCTCTGTAATCATTCAGGTGATTAGTAAAAATCACTTTTACTCCTCTAAATCTGTTTAGGGACAACTTTATAAATATTTTTTTCCCTTAGTCATTTTATTCCAATTTGTATGGTTTGTGTATTTGTTTTTTTAATATAATTTTTTTTTGGGGTGCCTGTATGGCTCAGTCGGTTGAGTGAGGTCAGGTCATGAGCCCATGAGTGATCAGGTCATGATCCCAGGGTCCTGGGATGGAGCCCTGCATTGAGCTCCTTGCTCTGTGGGGAGGCCAATTCTCCCTATGCCTCATTGTATCTCATGAATAAATAATAAAAATCTTTCAAAGAAAAGTAATGCTTTTTAAAAAGTTTCTTTAAGTGATATCTACACTCACTGTGGGGCTCAAACTCACAACTCCAAATCAAGAGTCATGTGCTTTACCAAGTGGGCCAGTCAGGTGCCCCAAAATCTTACCTTTTTTTCCCTCTAACCCAATCAGTTCAGTACCTTTTTTTTTTTTTTTTTTAAGGTTTCTTTTGGTCTTCTGAGTAAAGACTTTTAATACCAAAAAATTATTTAAGCTATTATATAATATTAATTTTCTATACTAATATAACTTTTGGAGTATTTTTTCTTGTAATGGCTAGTTTTGGATATATTTGGCAGAACTCAATAGATGGTATTTCTGCCATAAAGTAGAAACCTGATTAAGAGACTTTAGTATACTTATTTTTTTTTTTTTTAAAGATTTTATTTATTTATTTGACAGAGAGATCACAAGCAGGCAGAGAGGCAGGCAGAGAGAGAGGAGGAAGCAGGCTCCCTGCTGAGCAGAGAGCCCGATGCGGGGCTCGATCCCAGGACTCTGAGATCATGACCTGAGCCGAAGGCAGCGGCTTAACCCACTGAGCCACCCAGGCGCCCCCTTTAGTATACTTATTATAGCAAATAAATGAGAAATAGCTAGCTTTTAATTTTTATGGAAATCGGAATCCTAAAATTTTCATAGACGTTGAAGCCCTGGAAAGTTAAGTCTGTTCTGTCCTTCAGGGAGGGGTGCTAGGAGGGACAGGCTGACTTGAGCATTTTGCTTTATGCCACTGAGCATGGGTTGTCAGACTGGCATGCTGCCCTTGGGGTGACATCCTCCGAGAGAGGGTGTCTTACTTACATTTGTACAAAAGAACCATATGGGCCAGTCCTGAACTTAACTCTGCCTGCTCCAGTTTTATTATACTAAGCATGTGTTTCTTTTGGAGCCTAAACAATTCATTTAGAAATTAAATTAAAATGTTAATTATTAAAACTAAGTATGCCTTCACATACTGGGTTTTCTATGCAGACTAACTTTTTAGTTTAAAGCACATGGCCACGTGTTCTCATTTGCTTTAAGCTTGTAGATCGTATCTCATCTGGAAAAGGGGGATAATGAAACCAAGATTTTGGGTGTAGAAACATTTATTAACATTTAACATTTCTGTTTTCTTTTTTTTAAAGTAAGTACTAGCTTATTTCATTCATAGGAACCTCTCAAGAGAAAATAGCCTTATTTCAATTTTACCCTGACTTTTGAGACTCATGCCTCTCAAGGTTTCAGTTCTCACCACAAATGAGAGGTGTTGGGGCTGAGACTGGAGTCCAGGGATCAAGGCACCAGACTTTGAATTTCTCACACTCATGGGTGTGATGTTAGTTGAAGTGATTAAAAAATTCTCACTTGCTCTCATTTCTTCCTTTAGTTTCCCTCTATTCTGAGATGAGTAGAAAGAAAAACAAGATAGAATAGTACCATCTAATTATATATACTGAAATGTTAATTCATGTAAACTGGGGAAAAGGCAGAATGGAGTTATGGAAACTTTGACCTAAAGGTTATTAAAAAGAACTTTTTTTTTTTAAGAGATTTTTTTATGTTAGAGATAGTGCAGGTGCCGGCCAGGCAGGATGTGGGGGCGGGGAGTGAGAGAGAGAGAATCCTCAAGCAAACTCCACAAACTCCCAGCTGAGCGCAGAGCCCTGACATGGGGCTGGATCTCACAACCCTGAGATCACAACCTGAGCTAAAATCGAGTTGGACACTTAACCTACTGAGCCACCCAGGTGCCCCTAAAAAAGAACAGTTTTTAGTAAAAGTATATAAGTTAGCTCAAGGGGGCTGATCAAAACATCCATGATGATGGTAACCTGTAATTAACATGCTGGTTTGATTGTAGATAATTCTTAATAGTTAAATGACTAGTACTAAAATATTTTTCTTTTGAATTCACCCTGGATTAAAAATAGAGGGACCTTGTTGAAAATTTGAAATTTTTACTCACCCCTGTCCAAATCATTACATTTTCCAAATTAATGATGCTTCAATTGGAGAGATCTTCAATGACTATTTTGAATTTATATTAAATAATAAATATACACAAAAATTTTACTCAAATCATTGTCTGAGTTTCAAGGTTATGCATAAAATATCTCAAGCTTGCCAAATTAGACTGGGGAAAATGAATGTTATGCTGTAATTACTGATTAAAAGGCAATATGCTCGTAATAGGAAACTGGAATTGCATGGTTACTAGAAAGCCCCCAGAAGCATATTGGTTAACTAGTAGCTTAAAAACACAGGCTCTAGTCTCAAGGAATGTATAGTTTGAAGAGAAAGAACACATGATTTTGGTGGCACATGAACTAATGTATGTTTATGAGCAAAGTTTTTAGTTTAGTTCTTTTCACTTGTCTTTTTTTGGGCTTTATACCTATAATGTTGGGTGAGGGCTGGGGGCAAGGTGGAAAAGAGCCGAAGAGAAAATGGGATGAGGATAGGTGAGTGGAAGAGTGGTAGATGGGAGATGAGCAGAAGACAGAGGTAAGGAGGAGACGGCTGGACTGGAGTCCCTGTCTTCCCCCTACCCCCACTTCACAGGAAGCTAAAGAAATGAGCCAAGGTCAGGAACCTGAAGTGTTCACGTGGGCAGGGCTGTGAAATACTATGGTAAGACATAGGAAGATATGGTAATGTTTACCTGGGGTCAGGTATTTTTTCCAACCTCAAGGTAGAAAGTCACTCAAATGATGTGCAAAATGATGTGCTTGGGGCCAGACCACCTTGATCTAAATTGGACATCCTACTTCTCAGCTGGCTGCCTTTGGCAAATTGCCAACATGACCTGTGCCTTAGTTTCCCTTCTTTAAAATGTGGATATTCTTAGTAGTACCTGGTGGCAGAGTTTGTCATAAGAGTTATATAAAGATATGTAAGGCATTCAGGACAGATCCGGGCACAGAGCCGCCGTACACAGCTGGCGGTGGGACTGAGATGGCCCTCACCTGGTGGGCAGCGGCTGTGCTGGAACATCAGTGCATGGCTCTGGCCCACACCCTTCCCTGGCTTCCAGGAGAGACCGCTCTTTTCAGGAATTGTTGCATTTGAAAAGCTAGAACTAGTGTGGGGAAGGCCCTGGGCTCAGGGTGTGACCCCATCTCTGTAGTAGCTAGCTTCCCAGCTGCGTGATCTTGAGCCTCTGTTCTCTCATCTGTAAAACCGAGCACCCTCCTCACAAGATTGTGAGGATTCTTTAAAGGGGTTACATATACGTTGGCAGCACCTATCAAAGTGTGTGTGTGCTTTAAAGATACTATGCTTTCAGGAGTTTCTTGAGACAGTAGGATATGTTTACAAAGATGTAAATGTATATTTACATGGGGAAAAACATATTTTCCCCTATTTATAAAAAACTTATATAAAAATATATTTTCCCCTATATATAAAAAACTTATTTTCCCCTATTTATATAATCAGCCTACTTTATGTTGGGAAAGAAGTAGAAACAATTATACCGAGGACATCCATGTAGATAACGTTATAATAAAGTATTGGAGAAAGATGTTCATGACACTGAATTTTTGACAGAAAGATATGGACAGATTACTGGGGTGATCATTTTGCCACATGTACAAATATTGAATCGTTATATGGTATACCCGAAACTGATGCTATTTGTCAGTTTTATCTCAATGAAAAAAAAATCTTGTAAGAAATTTTGTCATGGCCCCTCTGACAGTTCCATCTCCAGCCTCCAGAACGTCTGCTAACGACATAGCCCTTCCTAGGGTTCCCTTCTCCAGACCCATAGTCACTCTTGTCCGAGAAGACCACTTCCCACTCTTCAGGTGACACTGCCCGAAGCAAGGGTAACAAAAGGAACTAATGTTGACCAAGCCTGGGCCAGGTTCTATGATAGAGTTCCCCACATACTGCTTTGTCTTGTCCTCATAATGGCTCCCAGGGACGTAGTTCAGAACTCAGAATGACCGATACGCCACAGGGCACACGGGCAGTCTTCGAGAACGCCCTGGGCAATGGTCAGTGTTTTTGTTTGGGAGTAAAAGATTATTTTTATTTTTGCTTATTCTGCCATAAGGTACATTACTAAAAAAAATAAGATATCTTGAATTAGGGAAATTCACAATAAAAAGAGGAAACCGATAAAGAAATAATGACTTGTAATCCTTGATACTCTGAGTGCTGGGAGCCAGGGAGAGCCCCTTCCGCCAAGGTGGTGTTTATCCATGGGATGCCCTTGCTTCAGGTAGTGTGACGTGAAGACTGGGAAGTCATCTTCTTGGACATGAGGAGTGACTGTGGGGTGGGGAAGGGAACCCGGGGAAGGCCTACGTCGTTAGCGTTAGCAGGCATTGAGGAGGGTGGAGGTAGAGCTGTGGGAGGGGCTGTGACAGGGCTGACAGCTGTGGGCAGATTCTGGCGAAAGTCTAGACCCAGATCTGAGCCAGGGTGCTGGGAGTAAGCGCAGTGTGGGGGGTGGAGCTCTGCCAGGTGTTTACCCGTTAGTTGCTCAATCCTGGGGAGGTGTGAGGGGGTCCTAGGAGAGGAGAAGTAGCTCCTTGGCAAACACGTTGGAAAGCATCTCAGCATGTTAATGAGGGTGTCTGGACCGGTGTTTAGGGAGTGGATATTAGCCCAAGCCAGAAAAGAAGTCTGAAGATGAATTCCTAGAATGCCAAGCCAGCCTCACTGCAAGGGGTGTCCCTAAGAACCGGAGAGGTGGTTGGTGGAAGAGAATCCCATGCAGAGTCAGGGTATCAAAGTAGATTAGGCTATAGATTTAATGGATAGAAGTTCTTTAAAAAGGATCAACCAGTACTTGTCCAGGCATTATTTCAGAAGACTGGTCTAAACTACAGTTTCAAAAAAGGAAACACAAGATTCTTAAATCACTGAACACTTTATTTAGGCCACTCTATTACAGTGGGGATGGGGAGACCCACTGAGCCAAAGGGACGGTTACCTTCCAAGAACCCCCCCCCCCATCTTATTATTCAGCTGCAATGGCCATGCATGGCAGGGAGGACTAACCCTCCCCCCAGCCCCAGAGATGTAATCCCGTTTAAGTCATCCCCTTTTGCATAGTTGTGTGTCTTGTGTGACCATGACAGTGTCATGATTGTCCCCTCCATTTTGCCAGCAAATAATTTAGGGTTAGATGTTTATGAATGACAGTTTTGAAGGCAGTGTTATTTAAGGACCTGAGGGAAAGTTTTCCTCACCTCAGCACCAGTGAGAGTATGCTGCCGAGGGGATGGCAAGGTGGGACATTCCCACAGCTGGACCTGCCTGTCCTGTCTAGGACTTCATGTCCTGGGAGTCATGTGAGAGAAATTCTCTTATTTACCTTCTTCTGAGTTAGGCCTCATACTGCCTGAAGCTGAAAACATCCTGTTACTCCTGTGTCTTAGGCACCCCTGTCAAGTCCTTGAGAGAAACCTGTGACTCTAACCCAGTTTAAAGCTTTTTGCTCCATGGAATCATCGACCTAGAGAGTTAATTTCACTAAATTGGGTCTTCCATTTTGTTACTCATATTTTCAGAGACATGTTTTTAAAGTCTTTGTCTCAGGTAAAGCATTTTCCATATTATAGTTGAATTGCTGGTCTGTTGGAGCTGCTTTGTCCTGTTCTGGAAAAGAAAGTTATTTGTGTGCTGAACACACAGATTTGAAATTATAGCATGATGACACAAATACCTCACACAGAACAACCACCAAATGAACCATGCAAACATGTACATAGCAAGGACAGCACACACAGCCCACACTCACACAACACACGCATACCTACAGAAGACAGGCACACACCATGCACGGACAATAAACGTGCTCCCCAGAAAAACTGGCTCTTGTCATGGACTTCATTCTTTCTACTCCTTTTTATTTTGTTGTTGTTGTTAGATTTTATTTATCTATTTGAGAGAGAGGGAGAGAACATGGGCATATGAACAGGGAGGAACAGAGAGAGAGGGAGAAGCAATCTTTCCCCTGATGCAGGACTCAGTCCCAGGACCCCGAGATCATGACCTGAGCCGGAGGCAGATGCTTAACAGACTGAGCCACCCAGGAGCACCTGTATTCTTTTCACTCTTTACTGTTTTCTCTGTTTTTACAGATACAGAAATACTTAAAAGTGTATTCTTTTTCTTATGAAACATTTCAAAAATAAAGAGAACTTGAAAAAGGACTATGCAGTGAGCACCCAGACACACATCTCCTGGATTCAGCTTCTCCTGACATCCTTAGAGCTTTCACGAGCAGGGGCCCATGTCTGAGCATTTTGAAGTTTTTGCCTAAAAAAAGAAAAATGTTATGTTGCCTTCTCTTTTCATTTTGTCAGCTTGAAGGCACAGTTCCCTTTCAGCCTGCCTGCCATTCCCTGAGTCTTTGTGAGTTTGAGGAGGCGGGTGGGAGAAGGTGTAGGAGGGTGGAAAATGAGCATCTTGCTTTCTTCACAGACATTGCTCAGTGGCTTGTGGATGGAGCCAGGAGTTTTGAGGAGTCCTGTGCAGGAGGCCCTTCCCTTCAGCCCTGTATATGGTTTTGTTGCTCCCCATGAGAATGAAGAGACTGAGAGTCCCTCCCCTGCTGGGAACTCTTCCTAAAAGTCCACTTTGGGTAGAGAAGCAGATTACAGCCACAGAGCCAAGAGGGCCGAGGCCAGCCTTCCCTGCTCTCCCACTCATTTCCGGCTCGCTGTTTAATTTGAAATCCTGGAACATGTGTTTTAGTGAATCGGTTCATAAAAATGTTTTTGCAGGATTCTAGAAGGCTAGAGGCTGTGCATTCTTTAGTACGCCATACATGGATAATTGCACTGTGTGAGTGTGTGTGTGTGTGTGTGTGTGTATGAGACAGAGACAGAGACAGTGTGTGTGTATATAGATTGTATTTTTGGAGGTGGATAGGGAGGTAGAGGGTGAAGACAGTTCTTTTAAACTCTCTCTGCACAAGATACAATATGTTTTTTCCCTTAGCACTTACGCGGAGGGTGAACAATGAAGAGTTGAGATCCCTTGGCCCTCTGGAACCCCAGGGTCTTCTCACTTGGCCCTTCTGGGCAAAGGCTGGGCCTCTTCTTTTTCTGTTTCAGTCCCTTTGGAAACTAGTTAGAAGCTGGAAATTGAGAAGTTGCCGTTTAGAAGTTTATACAACATATGCAAGAGAGAGTCTGTTCTAGACTTTGCAGTTATGTCCACTTTGAGCTTTTCCCAACCTCTCATGCCTACTGGAATTAAGTGAAGGCTCACCATACTGCACAGCATAGCTCATTCTGCATTGGTAGCATGTATGTGGTGTGTAAGTCTGGACTGGGTTGTTTTTTTTGCTTTGAATGCAGTCTTAACATGGAGAACTTGGGCTTCCTCGCATTTTCTGAAACCTTTACCTGGCTTATCCTAGACACAACCCATTTTTTCCCTCCTTTAGTATTTAGAGAGGTGGGTTAGACCTGACCTCATTGTTTTATCTTCTGAGCCCTGGTCCTGGGTAGTGACTTTCCCACAGAGACAGCAGGGTTAGGTCAGGCTGTGGCATATCGTTCTCTGGTGCATGGGTCTGGACAGGAGTCATCTAGCCCTGCCAGTGAAGAAGTGGCGCCCTTTGATGACACCTTTCGCACTTGATTGATGATTCAGCTTCAGCTTGAATACTTCATGTGATGGGGAGTTCACCATCTTGGAAACTCACTTTCCATTTTGGAGCCTATCGCTTTGTTAAGCTGATGTTCAACTGTGATTTCACATTTGCCGTCAGAGGCCTTCCAGCAGTTGATTCTAGCCTGCCCTCTGCAGCAACACAGAACGAGTCCACTCGCTCTGCCATCAGACAGATGGCAGTTCCACACAGATCTGGAGACCATTATCAAATATCATCTCTAGGTTGATTATATCCAATTATTATTTTGATACTTCAGGCTAAATCATTTCTCACTTTTTTTCCAGTACTGTTATTTTGATCTGAACTTTTTTTTTAGTGTAAGTTTGTCCGATACTGGATAAAATTATTCAGTTGAGATCAAAAGGGTGCCATATGCAAAGAATTCTTTTTTTCTTCCTTTTTTTTGGTCTCGACTCTGCTTATTTTAATGAGGACTAAGATTTCATTAGTACTTGTATTATTCTCTTCCCACAGGGTCTGTGTTGATTTTTGGCCAGACAAAACCAAGAACAAAAACCAAAACAAAACAACTCCTTAAGACTTTCTTGTTCTCGGGGCGCCTGGGTGGCTCAGTGGGTTAAGCCGCTGCCTTCGGCTCAGGTCATGATCTCAGGGTCCTGGGATCGAGTCCCGCATCGGGCTCTCTGCTCAGCAGGGAGCCTGCTTCCCTTCCTCTCTCTCTGTCTGCCTCTCTACCTACTTGTGATCTCTGTCTGTCAAATAAATAAATAAAATCTTAAAAAAAAAAAAAAAGACTTTCTTGTTCTCTTTCTTCTATTTATCAGGAACTATTAGGTTCTCTTTCTCAACACAGACTTAAGTATTTGTCTTCTCAAAAAAAAAAAAAAAAAAAGCCTTCAAGTATTTACATTTGGTCTTGTTAGGATTCCATTTTGTTGATTCGGACCTACCTTAGCCTGTTGTGACCAAAGGAAGACACATGCGCACACACACACACATGCTTTTTTATTTCTCGTTGTGAAATCAACTCCAGACTAACCACATGACTTAGTCTCCTCTCTCCCAAGACCTCATCTGATATGACAGGACAGGAATTTAAAAGGTAGAAAAAGCTCATAATGAATAAATGTTTGGGAGAGGAGCTCTTAGTTGTTAAGGAATGTCAAAAAAAAATTCTGGAAGATCAAAAATGGGTGAAGATGATAACTGACGGGAGGAACTAGAGAAAAGCCTACAACGGGAAATTATAAGGGGATCTACCAAGCATGACAGGATAAAGAGAAGATTCTCCAAGGTTTTAGGGGGAGAGCGGGCAGGGTTTGGCAGGGTGCAGTTCACTAATGAAGACACCACCGTGGGAGCTAGGTGCTTGACTGGGGATAGGGGCTTAGCACTCCCACCTCCCAAGGCTGTTGCCAATATTAAAGTAAATAATGTACGTAGTTTGTTTTCTGGCACATGGTAGGAACTCTAAGGATGTGTGTGCAGGTGTTAACGCCTCTCCTGGCCATACCTGCTACTACTACGAAGGTGAAGAAGTGTATCACTTAGGATTAGGATCAGCTTCATGAGACAGAAAACCTGGTGGCATAAACAAGGTAGAAGTGGAGTGAATGGGAAAGGAGTTTGCTTCTGGACCGCTCATCAAGTCGTCAAGCTCCATGGTCCATGGTTGTCAAGGTTTGGCTCCTTCTGACTCCCACTTCAAAATGACTGCTCAACCTGCATGATCCTGTTCATGTCACTTCCAGGAAAGAGAAAGGAGCTTCAGTGGCATTTGGCCTTCAACTTCCCTTTAAGGTCACGTCCTGGAAATAGCCCCAGAATTCTAATACACATTTCATTTCCAGAACTTAGTCAACGTGATGGCCTCTTCGTTGCAGGGTCGGCTGGGAAAAGGAGTCTACTCTCCCACCATGTGCCTGGTTTAAGAATGTAGGGAGAGGGTAGTTGGGTCATGGACATTGGGGAGGGTATGTGCTATGGTGAGTGCCTTGAAATGTGTAAGCCTGACGACTCACAGACCTGTACCCCTGGGCAAATAATACAATGTATGTTAGTAAAAGTAATTTTTTAAAAAAGGAGGAAGGGAAAACAACTATTGATGTTGGCAGCTAGCCATTCCCTTTGTCACAACAAGCCTTTACTTACCAATATGTTAGGACCTCAACTTCTGGAATATAAGATTTGCTCCAACTCATTGGGATTTAACACAAAGGTCCATTAACCCAGAAACATAGACTTTGGTTGACCTATGAATTATTATGTGTTAGACTGGGCACTGAACCGAAGAAGCTTTTAATATGGCTAACGTGCCTTTAAACGTACCCTGCTGAAAAAGCTTAACATTACTTTTGAAAAGATCTGCAGATAAGGGAAACACTGGAAATCACTAAGGCTATCTTGTGCGGCTGGTAATAGTCAGACATTCCTCTCTGGTATGGAGACAGTTCCTGCAGATTGCTTTGACTGCTAGCAGCATTTGGTGTTCATAGCTTGTTACTTGATCTCTCTGCCCTGAGAGTGCTAACGCTGCCGTCACTCCTGGGAAATCTACATCTTAGATTTTTCACATTATTCCCTTGTGTTTGGAGGATAGCTATGGGGTCTGTGACCTTATTCCTAGATATGAAATTTCTAGAAAGCCAGTTATTGTGAAGTCTCATCTTGCTGGATGATTTTTTTCCCCTAATCTTTCTGACCATGTTTATTTCTGTTGACCCAAATACTTGAGATTTATTTTTAGTTGGAACAACTCAGATGCCTAAAGGTTAATCTTAAACTCTATAAATTGTACATTAAAACAAAGACATAATTTCAGCTTCTCACACTTAACTTGGAGAATGCTTTCTCACTTAGGAAACTTTTCAAAAGGCTTCACACTTAGCAAATGTTCATGTGATGTTTTCCATTGCTGTAACTTTTCTTGTTTAATTCACTTTTTCCCATTAATCATTTTTAAAATGCAAGGGAATTTTCACATTTCAGGGATGTGGTTATTATTCCTTCCTGCCCTTGGAGCATAACCTAGCTTTTATTTTTATTTATTTATTTATTTATGTGTATAAGTATGTATTTATTTATTTAAGGATTTTATTTATTTATTTTACAGAGAGAGAGACAGAGAGAGAGAGATCACAAGTAGGCAGAGAGGCAGGCAGAGAAAGAGGGGGAAGCAGGCTCCTCGCCGAGCAAAGAGCCTGATGCGGGACTCAATCCCAGGACCCTGAGACCATGACCTGAGCCGAAGGAAGAGGCCCAACCCACTGAGCCACCCAGGCACCCCATAACCTAGCTTTTAAACATAAACTAGGATGGAATTAACTGAATTAAATAGGAAAGAATTAAGGTTCGGTGGCACAAATGGGCAGCTATTTGAAATGTAGACAAAATAAGTAAATTCTATGAGTTACCATCATTTTTCAAATTGAGACATTATGCAACTGCTGGGATACAGCTTTGAAAAATCTATTAGGATGTCTTATTGGATACACCGAAATATTAATAGGTAAGAAAAAAACTTTGAGTATATACGAAATCAGTGCCTTAGTTCGGTTTGTGGCCAGAGCCAGGACCAGGGGTTGGAGAACCTGGGTCCTGCAGGTTACTAGTTAAGTGGTTTGGGGCAAGTCATTTGACTTCTGAGTATTTCATTACAAGAAGCAAAATAAGGCTGATGTCTGTCCTGCCGGCCTCATTGCAAGAATGTAATAAGACACTGGTTGTAAAGTGCTTTGAAAATGATTAAGGTCATAAAATGTAAAGTTATGTTATCAAAGAGTCATAACTGAGGCTAGAAGCAAAACTTTAATAAGAAAACAGAAAACTCACTGCTTTTCAAAATACATTGTTTTCACTACACATATTGAGGCCTTTGCTTTTAAATGTAGAATGAAGGCTAAATGTTTTGATTCTTTGTGTTTTATCCTACCCAAGAGAAAAATTGGCTTATTAGAATGATAATTATTGTGTTGCTTGGCTAGTGTAATATAAATTTTCTTATTAATTATAACTTTTTTCATTTATACCCTAGAACTAGCAAAATGTTGTGATTCTTTTAGCTGGGTTATAAGATTTGTCTCTACAAAAAGGCTTTTTTTTTTTTAATGAATGAGTGAAATTTAGCATATATGAGAAGTAGAATCCTTGACTTTTTGCCTCTTCATCACTGGCAACATGCCACTTCAAGGATGGATGCATTCCCTTGAATCTCAGCTAGTTTTTCCAGAGTGACCAGCTAGGAGAGGTTAGGGTTCAGGGAGCCGTGTGGGAGGAGCCGTTCAAGGTTGGCTAGGTGTAAGATATAAGGATATGTAGGGTGAGTGTCAGGGACCCTGGTAGGAGGATAAGACAACTTAGGTGTATTTTGTGTGTTCATAGATATTTGCAAATAAAGTATGCTAGACTGTCATGAACTCCAGCACTATAACTTCAGTCTTAAACTGCAGTGTGAGTAAAAACATGTTTGTGCATCATTTGAATTAGTGTTTGAAAGCATATTATGTACTGAAGGGAAAAAGAAAAATGTCCTGTTTGTCAGTATTCAAGTTCATGTTCTGTTTGGAGGATAAGTTTTGAGCTCATGACCTGTTAATGGATATGGGATAGTACTACAATTTTATCACCCAGCTAAAATGTCTTATATCCCTGAAATGAGTTGATGGTAAAATTGTAAGAATTCAGAAGAAGGGAGCCAGTTTGGGGTGAGAATGGTGAGTAGGGCATGCTCAGGATGTCAGGAGGGGTGCCTGGCCAGAGCACGGGGCACATTTTGTGGTTTCAAACATAAGTCTCCTGGAGAGGTCATACCAGATTTCGATAGCTTGAATTCTTGCCTGGGGAATGAAACTATTCCAGGAAGCAAAAAGGATCAGAGGGAAAGTGTTGGAAATAGAAGACGGTAACAAAGAAACAAGAACTTACGTATAATTGAGCTGTGAAGAAGAAAAACAGAATTGTGCAGTGGTACTCTTTTTTATTTATTTATAGATTGTATTCATTTTTAGAGAGAGAACATACACATGGGGGAGTGGAGAGGGAAAGTCATAAGCAGACTTAGCTCTAAGCATGGAGCCTGACATGGGGCTTGATCTCATGACCCTGAGATCACGACCTGAGCTAAAACCAAGAGTCAGACGCTTTAACCAACTGTGCCACCCAGGCACCCCAGTGGTACTAATATTTAAAATCCAAGAAAACGTTCAGAAAAGAAAAGAAGACTTGAATGCCCATGAAGTACTTGGGCAAATTAACCCAAAATGACCAGCTTGGAGATGCTGTCTAGATAAAGCATTAGACTTCAGAGAAAAGGAAACAATAGTCCCAAGGATTACTTGCAAAAAGATTAAATAATATGCAAAGGCAAATCAAATTTAACAGTCCTCACCTTCCTCAAAATGACTTTCAAAGTGAGGTCACTGTGGAGATGCCTTTTCAGAAGAGCTTATGGAAACTGATAACCATGCAGTTAAATCCAGTTAAATCCAGCCCGCCCGGCCCTCAGTCCCTCAAGTATCAAGGCTAGAAAACCAGCTTTACACATACGTCACCTCAGGAAGAGTGTGCTTTGGAGCTGTTGTTGAGGAATCTGTTGGAGGATGGACTTCATTTAAGCAAGAATGACTAGGGAAACGTCAGCAAGGTGACTGAGCCCCAGCATTTCATGTTTTGTTTGCAGATCCTAAGACTAAAATCTTTGGAAGGGGGCGCCTGGGTGGCTCAGTTGGTTAAGCGACTGGCCTTCAGCTCAAGTCATGATCCTGGAGTCCCAGGATCGAGTTCCACATTGGACTCCCTGCTCGGCAGGGAGTCTGCTTCTCCCACTGACCTCTCTCCTCTCAGGATCTCTCTCATTCTTTCTCTCTCTCTCTCAAATAAATAAAATCTTTTTAAAAAATAAATAAAAAAATAAAAAAAATAAAATCTTCAGAAGGGCCAGGGATGGAAGAATGAAAACCTTCCCTGTAACTGTAATTGGCTTGTTTTCTGCCTCAGTGTGTGTTCCTTAGAAGCGGTTGCTGAGACAGAGTTTGTTGTACAGGATATTTATGAAGGATTAACACCTGGGGAAGGGAGGGAGCGGAGGCAGGGTTGGGTGGATGGAGAGGTCAAATTGCAGTATAGGTCTGCAAGTCTGAGTCCAGTACCATGGGGAGCTTCGGAGTATTTATGGCCTGTCAGGGCTGTCCAGTGTTGGGCACAAATGGTTGGGCTTTTATACCCTTGTCTTCATCAGTCATTCAGTGTGGATGCCATTTGAAGGGCATGTTTTTGGGTGGGTGGCGGTCTGTGGCCGAGGCACACCTTGAAGGAGCTGCCTGGTAGAGGCTCTCTGCCCATAGCCATGTGGGTAGCACATCTCCAGGTCTGCCATGCTTGCTTTTTCTTTAGTAGGAAGACAGCTGTCAAAGCAATCATTCAGAAGATGAATTTCTTCTCATTGGTGATGTTAGCCACTCCCTTACCAGACCAGTTCTAAACATGATTCAGCCTTGCTCCTAGGACTGGCTGTAACTTAGTATCCTGCTGCAGTGAATCCCTTTAAAATTTGTAGAATCGAGGGGCACCTGGGTGGCTCAGTTAAATGTCTGCCTTCTGCTCAGGGTGTGATCCCGGTGTTCTGGGATCGAGCCCCACATCGGGCTCGCTGGTCAGTGGGGAGCCTGCTTCTCCCTCTGCCTCTGTCCCTCCCCCTTTGTGCCCTGTCTCTCAGATAAATAAGGAAAATCTTAAAAAACAAACAAACGAACATGCAGAATGGATTCTATGCTTGGCAGCTAAGGACTTGACACATGCATAGAACGGATTGTGTGGAAAACGTCCTAGAGGCCGGGGAAACAGTTAAAACACCACTGCACTGTCCGGGTAGGAACTAGTGAAGGCCTGAACTAGCAGAGGCTTGGTGGACCATAAGAATGCGTTTAAGAAGAGTGTAAAAGAAGGAATGAATCACACTTAAAATGGTTAGGATAAGGAAATGGTGGGGAAAATCAGATCTCATTCAGCATTACCTCTGGGGGATGGATTTGGGTGTGACATAGGGATGATTGGGTGTGTGTAAATAATAGGCAGACATACGTTTCAATTTATACCCTACCGTATGCTGTATTTATTATATGCTTAAAATACTTTTATGGTTTAAAAAAGCTCTAAGTTTTGAATCAGGGAGATTAGAAACATGGTAGTGTTCAGATATCAAATTCTGGTATGTATATTGTACGTGTGTTTGAGCCTATTTTTTTCTAATAGGAGAAGTCACAATAAGTCAGATGAAGGAAGGCTATGAAGACCAGAAATGTAAAGTTAGAAAATTAGATACATGTTCCATCTGAATCTTCCATTCAGAACTTGAAAAGCACAGTGTGCTAAGGTCCTTAAGTGTTTTCTTCTTACATCTGCATTGTAGATAATATCATCCTCTAAACAGATTCCCAGTGGAGATTGATTAATGGTGTATCTCATTGTTTCCTTGAACTGAGGAATGTTATTTATTTAATGTTTGCTTTAGATGGCCTTTTTAAGCAGAATCAGGCCTATAAAGGCAGAGAACAAACTGATGGTTGCCAAAGAAGTAGGAACACGGGTTGAAGGGGAGTGGGAGATACAGGCTTCCAGGTATGGAATGAATTAAGTCACAAGAAGAAAAGGGTACAGCCTAAGGAGTATAGTCGGTGACACTGTAATAGTGATGAAATGGGAGAAGTGGTAGCTACACTTGTGATGAACATAGCTTAGTGTATAAACTTTGTCAAATCACTAAGTTGTACACCTGAAACTAATGTAATACTGTGTGTCCACTCTACCAAAAAAAAAAAAAAAAAAAAAAAAAAAAAGGCCTCTTTTCATAGTCAAAAAGATGGTGCATTTTATCTGCATAGAACTCTACCACATATAATGCTTTTTAAACCATTGGTAATACTATTGGTGGGAATGCAAGCTGGTGCAGCCACTCTGGATAACAGCACGGAGGTTCCGCAAAATGTTGAAAATAGAACTACCCTATGATCCAGCAATCGCACTACTGGGTATTTACCCTAAAGATACAAACGTAGTGGGACGCCTGGGTGGCTCAGTTGGTTAAGCAGCTGCCTTCTGCTCGGGTCATGATCCCAGCGTCCTGGGATCGAGTCCCACATCGGGCTCCTTGCTTGGCGGGGAGCCTGCTTCTCCCTCTGCCTGCCATTCTGTCTGCCTGTGCTTGCTCGCTCTCCTCTCTCTCTGACAAAAAAAAAAAAAAAAAAAAGATACAAATGTAGTGATCTGAAGGGGTATGTGCACCCGAATGTTTATCGCAGCAATGTCCACAATAGCCAAACTATGGAAAGAACCTACACGTCCATCAGCAGATGACTGGATAAAGAAGAAGTGATATATATATATTTTCAATGGAATACTCCTATGCAGCCATCAAAAGAAATGAAATCTTGCCATTTGCAACGATGTGGATGGAACTAGAGGGTATTATGCTGAGCGAAATAAGTCAATCAGAGAAAGACAATTATATGATCTCCCTGATGGGGGAG
The DNA here is from genome assembly GCF_902655055.1 of Lutra lutra. Lineage (NCBI taxonomy): Eukaryota > Metazoa > Chordata > Mammalia > Carnivora > Mustelidae > Lutra > Lutra lutra. The sequence goes on along the minus strand of NC_062279.1, from coordinate 85,461,941 downwards.
GAATTTGAGAGGCAAAGTGGGGAGTTTGGGGGGTAGGGAAGGAAAAAATGAAACAAGATGGGATTGGGAGGGAGACGAACCATAAGAGACTCTTAATCTCACAAAACAAACTGGGGGGAGGGGGTCAGGGAGAGGGTGGTTGGGTTATGGACATTGAGGAGGGTATGTGCTGTGGTGAGTGCTGTGAAATGTGTAAGCCTGACAATTCACCAACCTGTACCTCTGGGGCATATAATACCTTATATGTTAATAAAAGTGTCTTGGTTTGGGGGGAAAAAAAATTAGTAATAGATCTTAAAAATTAAAATAGATTAACCTTGAGTTAATCTATAGATCAGAAATAAACATCACTCCTCAATTAAAAACTAATTTTATATTTAGATAGTAATTAGTTCAGTGGTTCTCAACCCTTATCATACTATAGAATCACCTGGGAAGTTTTTGTTTTTTGTTTGTTGGTTGGTTGGTTTGTTTTAATACTGATGTTACTGGCCGTAGCCTAAATTGATCAAATCAGAATATGGACACTCAGAGTTGAGACTGCTGCATCAGATTGCTTTTGTAATAGACCAACAGCTGCTTCTATGGTGCCCTTGTTTTGATCTTGCTGACTGGAATATGATCTGTAAGGAAAGGAATGACAGTGTTCATTTTGAAGAAGGCCAAATTTTCATTTTAAAATGAAAACACATCTGATGATGTGAAAAGGTATGACAATACCTTTCGATATTAAGATTTTGATAACTGATTCTCATTTTTCGAAAAGTATGTGTATGAAACAGCCAAATTAGAATCTGGCTTTGCATAATTTTTTCTTAATTTTTATCCTGTGCTTCCCTGTCATTCCCATCTGCCTTTGACCTTGAGGTCTATCCATGTAGGAGTCTTAAGAGCAGTGGCCTTCAGATCCAAGACGATGCACATCTGGGGATACTTGGGGGCCTTTTCAAGGGAATATGCATGCACCTGTTTGAAAGAGAATCCATTTCAGATTCTTAGACCTTGAAAGTAATCAGTCCTAAAATTGACCTGCGTCAGAAAGATGCTCTTGGCCCAGGTGGTTTGCTGGTTCTCCTTTCATACCTCCCCTTTCAGAATTACCTGTCTTTAAAGGAAAGACAACTTCACACTTCCCCTAATCATCTAGGTGCCAAGCAGAGGAATGAGGAGAATATTGGTGTGGCTGCTGAGAAAGGGAATGACTCTAATAGAAAATGGTCCTTTTGCAAATAAGTTTCCTGTTCTTTACTGTCCATAAAATTGAGAGAAGATTTATTGAGTGTTCAGCTGATAAGTTATTAAATATCACACCCATGAATGCATATTATTACTCTTTGCTACAAAAATCTTCCACCTCAATCTACCTATTTATGTGAACCCCTTTTCTCAATGCCTACATCTGTAAGAACTAAACATAATAGATTTCATGTGGAATCTTGTCTCAATCCAGTAATAATCTACAAAGAATAATCTACAGAGAATGAACTAATACGAGGGAAGTCTCATCCATGTCATTAAGATAGACATTATTGATTATATATTGAATAATTATTTTCAATTATATTGAATAATTGTATTATTTTTTGGTCACTTTTGTGACCAATAGTAACTGTATCGAACTCAATTTAAAAGAAACTGTTAACATTGAATTTTATGGTTAAATACCCAAATCTCAGTTTGTTTACAGATTTTTGTTACAGAGAGGTAGGGTAGACTTAGGCATAAAAGTATATATAGTAAGACGATTGTAGGGAAAGTAAAACAGAAAGATGAGCTCAAGGAGAAAGGGATATGATACACAATTTCCAAGTTTTGAAGAATTTATTTATTTTTTTAAATGAATGTTGGTATGTGAAAAATGCTGACGGAATTTAGACTAGAATAGATACTTTTAAAAGTGATGTAATCGTTTTATCTAAAACTCAGTATTTACAAAATGCCAGAAATTATATTCTTTGCATCTGTTTCAGCGTGCAGTTTTGAATGCTAACTTCAAATGGTGTAGAGTACATAGTTTTTCGGAAACCTTTTTGGGATTATGCAAACAAAAATGTGAAGAACCCTGGCCAGGCTTATTGTGGGGGCAGGGTAATGAGGAAGACAGGGTTATTTTTTTCCTTGGTTGAAATACCTGGAAAGAGGATATGGCTGTGCATTTTTAAGCCTCTCAGCAATAATTTAACAAAAGAAGATAGTTGTCAGATTCTAAACAGGACATCCAAAAATGCACTCTCTTTTCTAAAATCCCTTAACTTCTTAGTCTCACAGCCTTTAGGCCATTCCTGACATCTCTAGGTCTTCCGCCCTCCTCCTGCTAAAAGATGAATCTCTTTTAGAGGCCTTATTTAGATAAGCAGGCCATTTGTGTTATCAGTAGATGTTAATGGCTTTTGTTTTGTTTTTCTAAACAAAAACTTCATTTTTTTACATTTATTTTTGAGGTTGTAACACTGACACACAATGTTATACTATGAGTTTCAGGTGTACCACGTAGTGATTCTACGAGTGTATCCGTCATGCTATGTTCACCACAAATGTTAACTATCAGTTAACGGGGTTTTAACTTACCAGTTTGTTACATGCAGATACGTCTTCCTGTTCTGCTAATTTCCATTTTTTATCTGTTGGTTTCAGTTATCAAAGAGTCTAGAGAGATTGGGAATGCCTAAGGAAGTAGCTGGAGCCCCTGGAGAAAGAATTCGGATATACCGTGGTCTAATTGTGGCTCTATTGCCAGCAATCTGCTTGAATTTACAGTTACTTTGCAGACTGTCTTGTTAGCCTAAGGGGGCGGAAATCGGTGTTTGCCTTTCTTGTTGCCTTGGCCAGAGCACATTTGTGTACTTATTAGGGAAAATTGCAAGTCTTAACTACAAAAGCTTATTTCTGTTGGTTCTAAGTCTCCACACACTGGGTAGATGAGGAGCTCTACTCTATCATTTTGGGGTTGACAGTTTCAAAGACAGAACCAGAAAATATTTATCGAATGAGTAGACCGAAGATTGAAATATGGCAGATTTGGTTTGGTTTTTATATTTTGTGGGCAGATTAGGTATTGGGGAAACAGTATAGGTCATCTTGTTTTCTTATATTTATTCTGAATTCCTGTACTGATGTTTCAGTAGCTGTCGTAACATAAAAATATTTAATAATATAACCCTTGTAAAATTGGTCTCCATTCAAACATGTCTTCCTACTTAGTGTTAGCTTATGTTCACCGATTTCCCATCTGGTTCTTTAATATCTTTGTGTTGGCAGTTGAAGACAAGAACATTGACAAAGAGTGACTATTTGATGCTTCAAAAGATAGCCGTTTAAATATCAAAACATTAGGAGATACCATTGTGAAAATTACTGAGGCCCTTAAATGTTTTAGCAAATGTAACTCCTTCTGTGTCCTGTCTTACTAGTTTTTGTCAAGAATTGTGCTAGAAATTCTCAACTCTTGACTCATTCTTTGTTCCTGTTGAGACTTACTTAGGGTACAGTTGGGATTATAACAACATTTGTTAAACATAAAATGCTTATTTTCATAACTTAGTTTTGTTTTTTAAGACGTGAAGCTCCAAATAATTCATAATTCTCTTCTCTCTCTCTCTCTCTCTCTCTCTCTCATACTGTTGTGGATCTTAAGTGGCTTCCTTTGAGTAGCTTTTTTTTCCCCCCAGGTACTAATTTTCCCTCAAATACAGCACCACACAGGCTTTGGCACCATGTACATTGGTTTGAATCCCAGCTTACCCCCTGGCCATGGGCAGCCTTGGCTGAGTAAATCTGTGCAAGCTTTAATTTCCTCCTCTGTAAAGTGACACTAGCTGTAGCTTTCTTGGAGTGTTGTTGAGAAGGTTTCCCAACAGCATGCGTGTAAGGCGCTTAGGGAGGGCCTATGTGATAGCCAGGGCCCCATGCTGGGACCGGAGGCTGCCATGAGGTATTGGCCATGTTACTTTGGTATCTCCGTCCCTTTGGGCTTGGCATTCGTCTCAGCTGTGGCGAGAATTGCTGCGGCTTCTTCTTCTTTTTAAGATTTTATTTATTTATTTGATAGAGAGAGACATAGCCAGAGGGGAAGTGGGAGAGGGAGAAGCAGTCTCCCCGCTGAGCTGGGAGCCCAGTACAGGGCTTGATCCCAGGAACCCCGGATCGTGACCTGAGCTGAAGGCAGACGCTTAACGACTGAGCCCAGGCCCCCCGGGGAATTGCTTCTTAATGATGTGAAACAAATCAGGAATGCGAAGTAATGGAAGTAGGAGGGCATGTTTCTGTTTTCAAAGTGGAAATACAGTAGTTGTTTTTATTTTAAGGGTTATAATGGCTAATTTTTGAGTGCTTGCTTTTTGCTGGATACTCTTTACAGCCCTCGACAAATGGAAGCTCATTTAACTCTTCAAATACAACTGGGAGTTAAATGCCATTACGATGGGTACCTATCACTAACCCCATTTTAGACTAGGAAGTCAAAGGGAGTACTTCCTCAGGCCCACCTGGCAAGTGTAATGCCTGGTGTTAAAAAAGTTTTCTCAGGAAATAATACATAAAGAAGAAAACTAAAGCCACCGTAGAGTACTGAGATCACTGGTTTTTTTGTTTGTTTGTTTGTTTGTTTTTTAAGATTTTATTTGTTTATTTGACAGAGAGAGATCACAAGTAGAGAGGCAGGCAGAGAGAGAGAGAGGGAAGCAGGCTCCCCACTGAGCAGAGAGCCCGATGCGGGACTCGATCCCAGGACCCTGAGATCATGACCTGAGCCGAAGGCAGCGGCTCAACCCACTGAGCCACCCAGGCGCCCTGAGATCACTGTTTTAAAAAATAGCTTTATTTAGATAGAATTCACAGTTCACACAGTCCCGTGTAAATGTACCTGTTACAGTATACAGTTCGGTGGTTTTTAGTATATTGGCCCTTGTGCAACCATCACCATAATCTCAATTTAGAACAATTTCATCACCCCAGAAAGAAATCTCATACCCACCTCCAGCCACTTCCCATTACCTCCACTGCAGTCCCTGGCAAGCACTACTCTATTTTCTGTCTCTCTGGATTTGCTTATTCTGAATATTTCACAGGCGTGGGATCGTACAATAGGCAGTCTTTTGTGACAGGCCTGTTTCACTTAGCATCATATTTTTGAGGTTTACCCACATTGTGACATATATCTGTACCTTGTTCCTTTATATTACAAACTAATATGTCATTGTTTGGATATATGGATTTTGTGCATTTGGGATGTTTCCAGTTTTTTGGCCGTTATGAATAATGCTGCTGTGAACATTGATTGGTGTATAGGTTTTGGAGTAGACATATGTTTTCAATTCTGTTGGCTATGTATCTAAGAGTAGCTTTGCTGGCTCCAATGTAAGTCTCTGTGTAACATTTAGAGGAAGTGTTAAACCGTTTGCCAAAGTGTCTGCACCATTTTACATTCCCACCAGCAAGGTCGGGGAGGTTCCAGTTTCCCCATCCTCACCAGCACTTAATTACTGGACATTTTGATTCTAGCCTTGCTAGATGTGCTGTGAAGTGATCTCTCATTGTGGTTTGGATTTGCATTTCCTTAACGACAAGTCATTTTTAGCATCTTTCATGTGCCTAGGGCCCATTTGTGTTATTTTCTTTGGAGAAATATCTATTCAAACCCTTTGCCCACTTTTAATTGGATTAATTGTATATTGTTTAGCTATACAGTTGACCCTTGAATAACTTGGGTTTGAAATGCACAGGCCCACTGATGTGTGGGTTTTTTCAGGAAACCCAGTACAGTACTGTAACTATAATTTTCTTATGATTTTCTTAGTAACATTTTCTTTTCCCTAGCTTACTTTTTTGGTGAGAATATAGTATAATATATACAACATACAAAATACATGCTGATCAACGGTTTATGTTAGCAGTAACGTCAACAATAGACTGTTAGTAGTTAAGTTTTTGGGTAGTCAGAAATTACCTGTGGATTTTCATTGTGTGGGAACAAGCCCCACATTGTTAAGGAGTTAGCCATATACTGTGAGGTTTTAATGTATCCTGCCAGAACTTTTTTTCCATTAATAGTGTGTATTGTTTTTACTGTATATTTTTAAATGGGATTATTTGACATGTACAGTTTTGTAATTTTTTCTTTTTTTTTCCAGTTTTATTGAGAAGGAACTGACATATGCCACTGTTTATACAAATTCAAGGTGTGCAGCATGATGGCTTGATTTCTTTCTGTATGTTGTGATTACCGCAGTAGGTCTAATAAGTGTCCATCATTTCATGTAGGTAAAATAAAAAGAAAAAGCAAAAAAAAGAAGAACAAAATTTTTTTCCCTTGTGATGAGAATAACTTTTAGGATTTCCAATCTTAACAACTTTCCCATATCTTACTATACAGCAGTGTTGACTATAGTCATCACACTGTATATTACATGCCTCCTAGTTATTATCTTATAACTAGAAGTTTGTATCTTTTAAACACCTTCCTCCAGTTCCCCCCACCTCTGGTAACCACAAATCTGATCTCTCTTTTTCTGTGAGTTTGGTTTGTTTTCCTGTTTTAGATTCTACATATAAGTGAGATCATACAGCATTTGTCTTTTTCTGACTTACTTCACTTTAGCATAATGCCCTCAGGGTCTACATGTATCACAAATGGCAGGATTTCCTTGGGGGTTTGTTTATTTGTTTGTTTAAGGCTGAATCCTATTGCATTTGTGTGTGTTATGTGTGTCACAACTTCTTTATCCGTCAGTGGACACTCAGGTTTTTTTCATGTCTTGGCTCTTGTAAGTAGTGCTACTAGGAACATGGGGATACAAATATCTTTTTAAGTTAGTGTAACTTTTAACCTTAATATATTGTGACCATCTTTTCATGTCTATCTGATCACATCACTTATAATGACTGCTTTGTAGTTCATTATATGAATGTTCCGTAATTTAAAGTCACATACTTTACATATGGGACGTATTTGAAAGGAAAAAAAAAAAAACCCACGACACTGCATCTCCAGCTTTGAGGACTTATGCAGTCATTTCTTTAGGATACCTTCCTTACTAGAACTAGAATTGCTGGGTCAAAAGGTGGGCAGGTTTTAAAGCCTTTGAAAAGTATTCCCTGAGGCACCTGGGTGGCTCAGTTGGTTAAGGGGCTGCCTTCTGCTCAGGTCATGATCCCAGGGTCGTGGGATGGAGCCCCTTATCAGACTCTCCGCTTAGTGGGGAGCCTGCTTCTCCCTCTCCCACTCCCCCTGCTGTGTTCCCTCTCTCCTCGTCTTTCACTGTCAAATAAATAAATAAAATCTTTAAAAGAAAAAAAAAATTCCCTAAGTGTCCTCCACGAATGTTGGGTTCCAGTTTATACTCTGCTGGTTTCCACACAACCTTCCTAACGCTATCAGTATTTTTGTTAATTTTGAGTCTGAGGGCCCCAACTGGTATTCCATACTTCTTTAAATTTGCATTTATTTATTAATGAAGTTGGTTGCAATCTGTTTCCCACCATTGTTCCCTGAGCCTGTGGATTTCCTTCTGTGCCTCCTCCAGATAGCTCTCTGCGTGGGCTCCCGGATCTATGAAATTTTCCTACCTCTTCCCCCACCTGCACAGACCCAAATACCTTCTCTCTCTCTTATTCTCATTTGCCCACGTCCTTCCCAAAGCCCTGGGAGGGATCGGAGGAAGGTGTTCACATAATGTTTTTTAATTAAATTTTCAGAAGTGAGATATATTGTGTATTTTTTCTTCCTTGAGCCCCTCCAGTAACTTTCAAAACCCCATAAAAGCTGGATCTCCCTGCCTGGGACATGTTACATGTTCAATACAATGTTGGGTTGAATGGCACCCATGAAGTTTAGTGCTCATTAGCTTTTTTAGTATTTGCAAGGGAACTTCTGTTCATCGGAGAGCCTTGGTTCCTAGTAGGGTCATGAAAAATATGGTAGTAGTGAAAGAAATATGCTCTGAAGGTTTTTAACAGTTAAGATTAATTTTGTGGGCGGTATGTGTGTTTATGCAATCATGTGTTCCCAAACCTTGTTAACCAGAAGTCAGATATCTATTTTGGTACATTCCTGATTTCCTGTGATAACCCAGTCACATTACTCATTGTCCGTATAGCCTCTATCTTAACTCACTCTGATTCACCTCTTTTAAAGCCTTTAAACAGAGTAGGAATCTTTTAGAACCCTATTTTTTAGGTCTTGAAAATTTGCCCAACTTGAGTGATGGGGCTTCAATGTGATTAACTTTACTAGTTTTCCACATTTCCTGAACTAACCATGTGTGTGTATTGACTAATGGGGTGAAAAAAAACTCAATAAACTGTTTAACAGAAAATTTCTGACTTGATTTCAGTGAGAGCTGAGACCTGGAGCTTAGGGGCAAACACCCAGGGCTTTCTGTGGACTCCAGTCTGGTTTGCTTTTAGAAGTGAGGTTCTAAACACCAGCAGGTGTTTGAAATCTCACGGGTTCCCTAGAACGTGCTGTACCCTATGATTGGAGGATTGAACACATAAACTTTAGAATGTCTCCTCTCATTTTCCTGAACACCTCTGGGGAGGGAGCTCTGGTGGATCCTTCAGAGTATTTCAAAAGACAGTGGTTGGGGTATAAGAGAACACTGTGGCAGCCAGCAGCGAGGCGGGATGTGCAAGAGCAGATCCAAAGAGAAAACTGACTCAGAAGAAGCTGAGCCCATGTCAAAGTCTGTGAAAACAGGGAGCAGACACAATTAGCTGAGAAACTGTTAATGGAATAGAAGAGCTTGAAAACAGTGAATAAATTAGTTTTTGTTTCAGCACAAGATCCTTCTGGGGAGAAAAATGTACGTAACAAGTGTGACGTTGGAGGGTGAGGGTGTAGACTAGTGAGAATCTAGTGTGACACGTGGTAAGGGAAAATCGGGTAAATTATTAAGAGATTTCCTCATGATTAAAGTCATGTGTGACAGTTTCAAAAAATCATACCAGGCTTTGGTATATGTTGGCATATGTTGACTATAAAAATGAGTAGCCTCACTTGATGTTCAGACTCTCTTTTCAGTATTCCTAGGATATACCAGAGCTAGTTTTCAGCTTTCAGAAGGAAGCTGTGACTCCAGGGGACGCTACTTAGCTACAAGTCGATTGGGCCTCCTCTCTCTTTTTTGCTCCTTGCAGGGCGGGCACCTGGAAATCCTGGTTGTTAAGGCCCTTACGGATCTCGAGAGACTTTAACCTGTGGTTTACTTGTTATGGTTGAAACTTTTGAACACCCTTCTTATTTTTTTTTTTTTTTAAAGAGTTTATTTATTTGACAGAGAGAGAGAGAGATCACAAGTAGGCATAGAGGCAGGCAGAGAGAGGAGGAAGCAGGCTCAGTGCTGAGCAGAGAGCCCGATGCGGGGCTCGATCCCAGGACCCTGAGATCATGACCGGAGCCGAAGGCAGAGGCTTAACCCACTGAGCCACCCAGGCGCCCCTGAACACCCTTCTTATATTTCCTGTGATCAGTTTTTAGCCTCCGTGTGTGGTACTCTTGTCCCTGCCCTCCTGGGGGGAGAATTCTATATGTAAAGGACTTGCTGAATTGGTGATATGGTCAGACAATCGTAGGAACACGTGAAGTGTGTGCTGGTGAGTCAGAGAGGTGTTGTGGCTCTGTGGGCTACCTTTTGTTCTTCGTAGGTTGAAAGCTTTGGTAGGGAAAGTTCTTTGGGATTTCGACAGCAGTTCTGATGTCATATGTAAATATTGTCTTTTTGAGTTGCTTGCTTGGGTCCAAGCTTTTGGTGAAAGTTGCTGAAGTGATAGAGGCCGCGATAGAAAATTATTTACTAGCATTGCATACTTATTTTTGAGCTTGAATCTGTATACATAGGTCTCTCACTTTAAAAAAAAAAATTTCATTTATACATTAGAGAGCAAGGAAGCTCAAGCAGAGGGAGAAGCAGACTCCCTGCTGAGAAGGGAGCCTGACCTGGGGCTTCATCCCAGGACCCCGGGATCATGACCTGAACCAAAGGCAGATGCTTAACTGACTGAGCCACCCAGGCGCCCTGGTCTCTTACTTTTTATTCTTGGCACAGGGAATGTAAAGTTTCCTCAAACTTCAGGTTACATTAATACTGTAGAACAAGAAAAGCTGAGATAAGATTATGCAGACACTTTAAATTGCCATGGAAGGAGTTTGAGTGTATGTACCTGTCCAGTTCTTATTAGCCAACACATTTAGACTATGGAGAATGAGTAATTTTAAACTTTTATCCTTGGCTCTACATAGGAGGGGAACAACAGGTGCATGGAATTTTAAAACAGATGCATGAATTTAGTACACACGTAATTTGGCCAGTTCCCTTTGGCAGGGACAAAGGAAAAAGGGCTCCATCCAACAGTAGGGTAAATGGCTGTTCTCCCTCTCAGAAGTAAGGGGCTTATCAGGCTTTCAGACAGAAATTCAATGTGAGTCTCTAGGAAGATGGCCCATTGGCTCCTTACACACTTTTTTACACAAGGACCCTGGAGAGCTGTACTGGGACTCTGTGATGTGTCAGAAACAGGATTCAGTGTGGTGGACAGATAGGGAAGTTTGGCCTTCCTCGATCACAGGGAGTTTACACATTTATGCATGTGAAAAAAAACCCACCAGGGTAAAGCCCAGTCCGTAAATGCCAAGCGAATGATACAACTACCATTTGCTCAGGGAGAGAGGTGTACGCTACATGGGGGCCCACAGTGAGTGAGAACTCACGTGGGGGACAACCAGGGCCGGTTTCCTCATCTGGGCTAACTCTGGGGCTTTGGGGTCTCTGGAGGCCTTGAACATACATGGTTCATCTCTGTCTGTTGCCAGTTTTTCTTAAGACTCAGAAGGAAGGGGCGCCTGGGTGGCTCAGTGGGTTAAGCCTCTGCCTTCGGCTCAGGTCATGGTCTCAGGGTCCTGGGATCGAGTCCCGCATCGGGCTCTCTGCTCAGCAGGGAGCCTGCTTCCTCCTCTCTCTCTGCCTGCCTCTCTGCCTACTTGTGATCTCTGTCTGTCAAATAAATAAATAGAATCTTTAAAAAAGAAAAAAAAAGACTCAGAAGGAAGATTTTTAGAATAAAATAAACCCAGAAGTTCAGAGTATTGTGGTCAGTTTGCATCCATCTTAAAAATAGACGACTAGGGCACCTGGGTGGCTCAGTTGGTTAAGCAACTGCCTTCGACTCAGGTCATGATCCTGGAGTCCCAGGATCAAGTCCCACATCAGGCCCTCTGCTCATCAGGGATACAGCTTCTCCCTCTGCCCCTCGCCCCTTTCATGCTCTTTCTCTCTCTCTCATATAAATAAAATCTTAAAAATAGATGACTAGCCTTTAAACATTTGCACACATCAGGCGGGAGACTGGGAAGACCCTAGATCCCTGGTGCATTTCATTCCCCACTGTCGGGGTGGTTAGTGGGGAAAGTTTGAGAAGCGCTGATGAGAGATTAAGAAGGATCAGCTCCTGAAGTCTCCTCTCCTTTCCCTAGTGACTCAGTGGGTTTAGGGAGCAGTGGTTTTGGTTGGGTGATAGAGGACTCTGTTGTGCTGGGGTCCTTGAGCGAGATGGATTCATTACTAAATGCAAAGAATTCAGGGGCTCCTGGGTGGCTCAGTCGGTTAAGCGTCTTCCTTCAGCTCAGGTCACGATCCCAGGGTCCTAGGATTGAGCCCCGCATTGGGCTCCCTGCTCAGCGGGAAGCCTGCTTCTCCCTCTCCCTCTGCCTGCAGCTCCCCCACTTGTGTGCTCTCTCTCCCTTTCTCTGTCAAATAAATAAAAAAAATTTTTTAAAGATTTTTTTTTTTTAATTTATTTGACAGAGAGACCCAGCAAGAGAGGAAACACCTGCAGGGAGAGTGGGGAGAGGGAGAAGCAGGCTTCCCACCAAGCAGGGAGCCCAATGTAGGGCTCGATCCCAGGACCCTGGGATCATGACCTGAGCTGAAGGTAGACGCTTAACTGACTGAGGCTCCCAGGTGCCCTGAAGATTGTTTTTTTTTTTTTTTTAATTATTTAATTGTGATAAAATATATATATACTATAAAATCACCATTAACCAGCCACATCACTGGGCTACCAGCACCATCAACTATCCATAGGACTCTCTTCATCATTCCCCCTCCCCCAGCCCCAGACAGCCACTTTCTATCATTATAGATGATACTCTAAGCCCCACATGTAAGGGGAGATTTATTTCACTTAGCATAATGTCCTCAGGGTTCATCCATGTTGTAGCATGTGTCCCTTGTTCTGATTGGTCCTTGTCTTTTATTCCTTATGCTAAGTACAGGAGAAATACACATTTTCTTTACAGTCTTTCAGCAGTACAGAGAAGAAAAACGTTCCATGATTCTCCTACCCAACATAAATCTTGCTGTGTTTCAGTACGTGCTTCTGCTAAGGCTGCCTCTTAAAGCAGAACAGTCTAGAGTGAAATCCTGCCTCTGCTGGGGCCTCTGGCCTCTTTGGATGTGAGGGAAGCTGTTGAATGTAAATTTGAAAGACAATGAGAAATGAAGCGTTTAAATGTCTGTGGAGCTGTGGTGACAGGGGGGTAGTGGGGGAGAATGTGGAGGGGTGAGGTGGGAACCCGCAACCACCTTTTATGAAATGGGACATTCTCATCTTTGAAGCTTCAGCTTGTGGGTTTTGAGTTCCTGTTTGTGCCCTTTAATTTCAACTTTCTAAGTTCATCAGTTTGTAATAAATAGATGTCCTGGCTTTCATTATGTGCAAATATGAAGGAGACCTCCTCAGAAGAGCAGTCTCTTCCCTGCAAGGTGGGTGGGTTGGGAGAAGAGCTCTGTGCTAACAAGCAGGGGGAAGGGAAGAGACCCAGCATGGAAGGAAGGATATATGCAGTGCTGAGAGGCTGTGCTCTCTGGGTCCCCTGAGACTCAGCCCTCCAGTCGCTTCCAGGAAGTCCCAGAGCCTTGCTTCTTCTGCCAGAACTTATGGTGCTCTGCCCGCCTGGTTCTCTAGTCTTTAGTTTGCCTCCACGTGGTGAGATGGAGTTCTTTAAGAGCACAGTCCTGTTACTTTCTTATTTTGGTGTCCCTGGTGTGCTTAGCTGGGTGCTAGAGCCGGAGATCGTCTTTCAGGAGTGTTCCCTCCAGTGAATGGAGAGCCTGCCAAGAAGGTGTCTGCTCCTGGGTCTCACATGGGGCTCTGCTGTCTTGATTGTCACCACAATTCTTCTGTCCCCCAGGGCTCCCTGCTCCCCCACTGCTCCCCTTCAGCACCAACTTTGTTAGGAGCCCTGCCTTTGGTGAGTTAAGTGACTTAAAAAAGGCGGAGGAAATCCCCATCACCTCTACCTCAGGGCTGCAGAGATCCTGGGTTTCCCCTCAGCTCTCTGTGATACTTGGTGGTTAGACTGGGACTGGACAGGACTTAGGGATTGAGTAGGTTTTTGTGGCATCGTCTAATTAACTTAACCATCGTGTAATATTTCCATGGTCCTGTGTTTTTCTTTGGTCTGGAAAAGTGCTTAAAGACCATGTGACTGTAGGATGACCTGTATTTTTGCCTTTTACATTTGTCGTGCCTTTAGCGTTCTATGTCAAATTAAGACCTGAAGTCTCTTGTGAGTGTAATTCTCAAATGTTATGGCAGGCATTGGCAAGCCCTATTAATTAAAAGTACCAGAATTATGTTGCTTTTTAAGGAGTAGTTTTGAGCCTTAAGTATTTTCTGTGTTTGTCTCTCTTTTGCTGTCCTTTGAATGGAATTCCTTCTGTAAGATGCAAGGTTAGGAGCTTTGCCTTAGGTTAGGGAAGGGGGTATAGTTGTCTCAGGAATGAAACGGACAGCAGAGAGAAGCATAACAAAAAATTAAAAATTTGAAGGGAAACATCATTGCATTGTGTAGGAGGAAACAAATATGATGCACACGTGCTTGTGGCCAGGAGAAGCGGAAGTGTTTGAGGAAGAGGAATTGAGGCTTTACAAATGCAGAGGCAGACATTTGCAGAGTTGGTTGGCTGTTTTGCAGGATGTGCTGAGGAGAGCAGTCAAAGGGAGGTTGGCTGTATGCTTCTAATTCACCTCAGGTTTTGTAGTGGAGTTCTCAGGTGATCATTGTTTAACAAATTACTGTTGATAGGATTGTGGGAAATGTCTACAGTTAGCTAGTGTTAAAAGAAAATGAAAACTTACCTCCAAATCAGGACCACACCCAGAAATGAAGCTATCATCTAGATTATAGGGAATGTTTTATTTGTTTTTTAATCCTTGCTCAGGGTGATACCCAAGGTTCCATTCAGAAGTCTTAGACAAGGGAATCCATTCTAGTTGAATATCAACCCTGCCCTTCCTTCATGACAGAATTTTCCCATTATATTTCTCATTACCAAATTCATGTTTGTAATAGCAAGCTTAGGTAATTCAGAAAAGAACAAAAAGGATAGAAATCATTCTGTGAGCCCCACTCTGCTCAGTAATACTGTCTTGCCTGCACCTCTCACTTTAGTTACGCAAGGCTATCCTTTTGTCCTTCCCAGATTTCACTTCTGTTTGACTTTTTCTGTCCCTCCTGCAGAGAGTCTAATGGGGAGTTTGGTCTCTGGCTGCACAGGAGTGCCCTTCTCAACCCTTCTCAAAGCTTTGCATGCCAAGGACTCCCTTACAGTTCGCGTGGTCTGGGGAAGGGCACTATGAACCTGCGTTGGGTCACATGCAAGTCCCCGTGGCAGGGAAGACTGGGTCTCTAACTGGAAGGAGGGAATGACCAAAAGTCATGGATCCTCTGGGTTAGCAGTTAAGTATTCTCCCACAATACTTTGTAAATTTTAAAAAGACCAAAAAAAAAAAAAATCGTTGTTAATAATGAGCACACAGATATGGCATCTTTAATGGCTGGCATTGTTTGCAGGTAAAATGTGTTATATGGGAGTTAACACTTTTTTGCTTTATCGTTGTCTTATTTTAGACATAGCTTAGTAACAGTGTATGCTTCTTGTTTATGTTAAGGGACTTTTGTAAAGAAAGTAAGCTTGTGTGGTAGCACAAGGGTTGGTTCATAGGAGGTCCAGGTTTGTTTCTCAGTTGGCTTCTAATGACATTTCTGTTGTTGGGCAAGGCGTCATTTGGGTTTTCATTTACTGGCCGAGAGAAGGAGAGATTTAAAGAGATTTAACATCAAATTCCAATGCTACGGCTTGATTTTATCACTTTATATTATTTAGAGGGTTTGGAGTTGTGTCATAGATTTTGTGTAACATGGTCATTACTGTGATTTATTTGGTGTCTTTGGCCAGGATGTGACCCTTCGATTTTCCTGCACTTCCCATGGGAAGATATTGTAGGCTTTATGTTATGGTTTCTAGGAATGTGCTGTGAAAGTAAAGCAGGGATTGTCTCTGGGTAAGAAACTTCATTGGGTGGCTCTTCTGATGAAGACAACAGTATTTGGGTAGTGACACACACTTAGCATGCTAAAACATGGCTCTCCAAGTATTTGACAGGTGGCTTTTTACAGTCCCTTGTGTTAGTTTTTCCTGCCTTAGTGGAGCACCTTACATTTATTTCTCTCTAGTTTCATCTTTTTGGTACCACATTTTTATAATCTGAGAGGCTTTGATTTTTTATCTTGTTTATTTTAGGGTGTTAGCCACACCATTAGTGTGAGCAGCTTCTTTTTCCTGTGGTCTGTTCTGAATTTCCTGGCCATGCTGAAAGACACTGCGTACTAGGCCTGTGACGTCCATTCACTCATTGAGATTATCTTGTCTCTGTGAAATGGAGAGCATTGTGGCTACGGATGGAGCTGTAGAACTGGGAGTAAAATATTGTAGCCTCAGCTTACTTCGAGAATTTGGCATTAGATAATATAAGATGTATTGCAGCCTGCCTCTTTGAAAACTGTATTGTTGAGTTGTAAAAATGGAAATGTATTGATAGGGAGAATCTACTAGATGAAAACAGAACGGAGAGTAAGGCTGTATTTGAGCTCCTAGCAATTGGCATTGGTAGATTTGTGTGGGTTGAAAACATAAGTTTTAAATTTAGTGTATCCTCTTCCAGTGACTGGAGAAAACTATGTGGCATGTTTTAAAATACTGAAAAAAGAGGACCAGTCTTAAAATAAGGAATGTCCAGTCTGGTTGCAGTAATGCAGATAAACCCATCCACCTCTGGAAATTTAGGGGGAAACCTCTAGGTTTAAAAACAACAAGACAGTTAAAAACAAGGTGAGAACAAGTGTCAGCTTAAAGCAGGTAGAGGAGGAAAAGACTTATTTTGGAACTTAAGGAGGAAATAACTGTCGCTTCCGTTTTCTCTTATGTTGTTCTTTCTTTAAAACACTGGTCTTGTCTCTGTGGGTTCCCTTCCTGGACCTGTCTCATAAAATGTTTGTATTGAAGTTGCTGTGTATCAAGCAAAGCAGTTGACAATGCACGCTTCAGTTTTAGAGTTTCCAAGACTAAGGGAAGTAGCGTAGGGGAAAAAGGAATTGGTTTGGGCTTGGGGGAGCTGACCCCTCCCTCAAAGAGTATGGCCTAGAGATAGGTTAGAAACTCAAGAGAAATGATAGCCATAGTCCTTATCTGATGATATGTGCTACAGGTCACACCAGGTATGGATTGTTGCTCCCTTTCTGTAGGGCAGCTTTGCATTTAGTCTGATCTGGGAGGATCACATCGTCTGGAAGTAGGGTTCTGTGAGGTAAAGAAGAACCTCCCATTGCTTTTACCCCACTGTCCAGACGGCTTCGGAGACCATTCATCAGTCATCTGTTCCATTATCTTTAGTGATCTGCTGGGTAGTTTGTAATTGTACCTTGATGCTTATGAGGAATGACATTTAATCCAGTGCCCGTGAACTTTGACTTTCATCTATAGAAGGTGGAAATGTACTATATGTTGGCTAACTGAAAAAAAAAAAAATAATAATAACAATAAAGTGGGACTGTTCTGTTCCGTATTGAGTTGGTTGTATTTGCAATAGTAAAAGAAATGATTGACGCTGTATTTTCTATTTAAGGAAATTGCATACACCATGCTTATAAAATGGGGAGGATGGGATGGAATCCTTTTACAAAAGAAATGGAAGTGAAGTTTCCACTTAAAACAAATTAGCAAGTTTATGTGGGTGTGCCTCTTCTACCTTGAGCATAACTTGAAGAGAAACCTACTCTATGTATATGTTTCCACTTACTGAAAGTGAATGTGTACAGTGAGAAACTTATGTGCATTCCTTATTCAGAAACCGGTGCTGCTGCTTTGGAAGGCAGTAGGCCAAAAGATGTGAAAAGACAATGAGAAGAGAAAACTGAAACCCTCTGGGGATGGGGGGGTAGGATCTTCATGTAAGCACAAATATGACACCAATTTAAATCTAGGAGTACAAGTAGTTTGCTCACAGGAGAAAATAAATTAAGAAATTAAGGATGCATGTGCATCTTACACTATAGTGTGCTGTCTGGCCTGACTCCTTGTGTTAGGAATGATTTTATTTGCTTTAAAGCTCTCTCTCCACTCCTCACCCCGGCCGGGTAACTGTGGGAGATTTTCCATTATTCGACATATGCCCATGTTTTGAAGTCACACGGTGGTATTGTATTAAGTAAGATCTGATTGCAAAAATGGACACTGTGGGCTGTTACACAAGATGTTACCATATGTTCATTCCACGAGACCTCACACATGCTTTAAGAAGAGAACAAACGTTTTTCTTTCAAATCCGAGTAGTTTGTAGTTAATATTGGGGTCAAATATTTTAGTTTCAGCATCTAAAATTCTTGCTGTGTGTGCTGTTCTTTTTCCTTGGGTCTCTGCTGCTCCTCCGAGGAGAGCAGCTCCTCGTGGTCAGAGGCCTTTATCCTCGTGCTGTGTTGGACATACGGTTTAGAAAATACTGCATGAAAAGTACTGGTTAAATTTGGGTAGATCTTGATGATGTGATTATTAGCGTTTTCTTGTGAACGTGGTGGTAGCATATTTTTTGTTAATCCTATCCGCTTTGTTTAAGTGGCATTGATTTGGTAAATGACGGGATTTGGGGGCAAAGGTCCAGTTTTGGATGACAAAAATCAGGACCCTATAAAATACCTAGAGAAGGCTGCATTATGAGTGGAATCAGAAAAGAAGAAAGATACTAGGTTTGGTACTGGGATCTGAGTGAGCTGTCGTCCCCACAGGAAGGGGACATGGAGAGAAGAAAGGCCAGAGGAGGTCCTGTGGGTGAGGGAGACAAGAGAGTGTTGAGGACTGTGGAGTGGGGGAGCGCCTTCTCAGTTGGCTGCGGAGCTGAGGTCCTCTGCTCAGGGCGAGGCTGGCATGCTGGACTTGGCTCTGGTGATCACTGTTGACTGCAGTAGCATCAGAAGCACGTTTAGCTCATGGAAGTTGGCCTTTGGGGGTTAGCAAAAAATGAATGAGTCTTCCCTACTTTGACTTAGGGGCTGTGTGGCGTAGGACCAACAGTGGTGGCAGAGATAGCTCTCAGGTCCTGTGATCCCAGCTGATGGGATGTTCCTGACTCGGTAGTCCTAGAACTGCTTCCTGGAGTGGTACACCTCCCCAGTGTGACAGGTGGCACACCTCCCCAGTGTGACCAGTATTCTTTCTGGGGCCGCTTTCCTCTTGTTCTGGGAGTCCCTTCTAGAGGCCCAGCAGAGAGACTGCTCCCTTGAACCTTCCAGCAAGCTCATAAGCATCTAATTCCCTATGTGAAAATCTCTCTCTGCTTAAAATAGCTAGCTTATTTCCTGATTCTCAATGAGACCGAAGAATTTTATGATGAGAATGAATGAGCTGTATTGGAAACAGACGTTTCCCTGGAAGAATCCCAGAATGAGCAGCAGAGAGATGGGTAAATGGATCTGTGGTTCTGTCATGCACATGCTACTTCTGTTTTCCTAATGGGGGCAAGAAGACTGGAGTTGCCGGAGGGAGTTGTTCTAACAATGCGGATTTCCAGGCTCTATCTCCTGAGATTCTGACCCAGGAAGAGGTGATGCAGTCCTGAAGTCCATATTTTAAAAAAAGCTGTTCCTGGTTATCTCTGAAGGATGCATAAATTGGATACCAGTGGACTAATTTCTTGAGTCTAGGAGCTATGCTCATGATGACCCCTTTTTTTGTTTTGTTTTTAGAATTATTTATTTATTTGAGAGAGAGCACACTTGCCTGTGCCCGCTGTGTGCTAGAGGGGGAGGGTAGAGGGAGAATCTTCAAGAGAGAATCTTCAAACTGACCCCTGCTGAGTTCGGAGTCTGAGGTAGGTGGGGCTTATCGTACCACCTTGAGACCAGGACCTGAGCAGAAACCCAGAGTCCGAGGCTCAATTGACTGAGCCACTGAGGTACCCCATCATGATCCTTTTTAAAGATTCCACTGCTGAGGATTAACCTTTTCTTGAATTTAACAGGATTAATTCTGTGACTACCACCAGAATGTGGTAGTATTTCTAGAATGGAGTGCACAGGATTTCCTTCTTTTGTTATTACTAGAGGAAAGAAAAGTATTTCTGAAGTGTTACTGAATATAGGATAAAAATTGAGTTGTTTCTAGCAAGATGTTAACAATTTAAGTGTGACGTTTCCGTATTTTATTTATTGTATAACTATGGTATTTTACACTATAATACCACCATTTCATTGTATAAAATACTATTAGTACATTTTTTTAAATCTCTGTTTATAGTTAAGGAAAAATCACAATGAAAGCCATTTAAAATACAGAAGTGCCTCCTCAGAAGAGAGGTCAAAGGATTATTTGGAGAACTGGCAAATTAGGAATAATTTAGTGGTTTCGGGGTTCACTGAGCTCTGTAGACCAGGTGATTTAAGGATCAGGGCTCACATGTCCACGTAGATTAATATGGGGATGGAGATAGCAGGCGGGTAGAGGACCTTTCTTGGTGTAAATAGTGTTCTGTTCTTATTTGATTTCTTCACCCGGCACCCACCCCCACCCCCAGAAACAAAAAACACCAGTCCTGATTTCTGCACTTGTCCTTCATCCTCTCATGCTGGCTTTTGGAAGGTACAAGCTAACAGATGAAGAAGGAAGTCACCACTATTCTGTAGTCTAATAGTGCCTACTTGATTGAAATTGATTAGCCCTAGAAGACTGGAGTCCTCATAGCAGCGGGGGCTGTATGTCAAATGGGCCTCCACGGACGGGCAAGACTGCTTTTCCTCTGCAGCTGCCGGGCTGCTCGAAATTAGGCAGAATGATTTTGCACTTGGATAATGGGCAGGAATTAACTGCAGCTCACCAAGTGCTGCATAATGATGGGAAATGTGGAGGGCGCTAATCAAATGCATCTGCATATGGCATTCTCATTATGTATAAGAGGCATCTGTGTGCACAGAAAGGAAATCAGCTTGGAGGGCTTGGGTGGGTGTATGTTGGGGAGGAGGAAGGGACCTCCTCTTTCCCTTGCCACCCTGAATCCTGACGGAATGACTGAACAAGGACGCTGGCACTGTGCGGTTGCTTAGGTTCTTAACAAAAGCACAGCTTTATTGAGACATAATTAATATACAGTATGATTCAACCATTTAAAGTACACTATTCACGGTTTTTAGTCTATCTGCGAGACTAGGCAGCCATCACCACAATCTAATTTTAGAAATTTCTGTCCCTCTTAAAAGAAGCTGTTGGTTCTTTTGTAAAGAAAAGTTAGTTTGCACTTTTGAAGAGACACTTTTTTTCTGTTTTTGTTTTTGTTTTTTTTTTTTGTTTCTTTGGTGGGGATGCAGATGACCTTAGGCCCTCTGCAGAATCAGCCTATTTCTCAGAAAGCATGTGTTTTTATATATAGTCATAAAATAGATTTTAATGTTCCAAAGGTTACTTGCTTTTCTGACTTTTGGACCCAACCTCATGAGTTACATTTTAGTTACTGGGTTTGTCTAACTACTAGTTGGGACCTTTTCAGCCTCGGGTGACAGACTCCAATCATTAGGTTAAGCATTAAGGGAATTTGTTAGTCCTTTTAATCCGGTAGAAGGAGGGTTGTTGGCTCCAAGGAGTAAGTGAATTTCGGGATTCTCCCTCCCTCTCTTGGATCTTTTACCTGCATGTTGGCCTCATGGAGGACTAGTGTGGAGCTGGGGTGCACCTGGGTTCCCCACTGGTGCTGATCCAGGGCTGAAGCTGAGGGTGTGGTTTTAGGGCTTATCTCTGCTCGATTTGGGTTTTGTGTACCCGGTATTTATAAATACAGTAGGTTTTGATTTCTTCATTCTGGAATTATGAATCTACTCGTTTAAGCAGCGGGACAAAACAGCCATCTCAGGCATGCTGTGGTAATTAGTGATGCTGATTCGGATGGTGTCAGGGATTTGAAGCAGGCCCAGGCCCTGGATGCTGCCTTCTAAAAGATTCTGCCCAGCCACGGGGGAACAAAGCGGGTCTCTTATGTTACTAGCTTTACTCTTCCAAGATGTCCGTGCCTGATCCACTGCCTTATTTTCCTCAAAAGGTTCACTATCCTGTTTTTTTAAAATTTCTTAGTTGTCTTCTTTTTATGATTTTATCTATTTGAGAGAGAAGAAGAACAGGGGAAGGGCCAAAGGGGGAGGTAGAAGTAGGCTCCCCACTGAGCAGGGAACCCAGTGCAGGGCTCAATCCCAGGACTCCAGGATCATGACCTGAGTGGAAGTCAAACAGATAGATGCTCAACCTCTTAACCAACTAAACCACCCAGGTGCCCATTAAATTTCTTAGTTGTCTTGATATCTAGACATTTTGTATACCCTTGACATGACTAGGCCTGACTTTTTTTTAAAGATGAATAAAAAATACAACTTTACTGATTTCTAATACAGCTTAACTGGTTTCTAAGACTGTTGTATATATCGTTCATTCATTTGCTCTTTGTTTTCCTTAGAATGAAATTCGGTAAAGGTTTAAATTGAAATTTGGAATTTTTTTTTTTTTTATGATCCTGTGGTTCTGCTGTGTTATGGTGAGGCTGACTTCATACTGGATAATTAAAAAGGTATTCTGAGGCCTGAACTGTGATTTTATAAATCCGTGGCATCAGCTGAAAAGGTTTTCTTTTACTTACCAAATCCTATCCAGCAACTGTTCTCTTGGGACACGTTGGCCCACAAGACAGACCAAAATCCCTGTCCTGGTGGAACTTGCCTTCAGATCAGGGATGGGAAGGAGGCAGCAAACCTAAATACAATAAACAGCTGAAACTAATGGGTGTTTGAAGACCCTCCGTGGTATGGAGGAAGTTGGGCAAGGGCGAGGGAAAAGATGAGGACTGTGGGTGGGGTGGCGACTGTCATTAGAATGGGGAGGCTCTTCAGAGGGAGAGATTTTTTAATACAGATTTGGAGGAGGTCGTGGGGTTGGCCATGAAGTTGTGTGAGGGAAGAACTTGCTGACAGAAGAGCCCCTCCAGAGGCTCTTGACGGTGGGAACTTAGGCCCGGGAGTGCTCACAGAGCAGACCACCTACCAAGGAGGGGAAGGAATTGAAGGCAATGAGGGGGTGTGTGTGGTGTAGGGTTCAGGGGAGACATTAGCAGCGGGCAGTCTTTGCGGGGGTTCTGAGTAGAACACAGTGAGATGATCTGAGTTAGATGTGTAAAGGCTGGTGTGGGGCCTCGACAGCAGGGAGAGCCCTTGAGGTCAGTTGAGGCCTGGCAGCCAGGAATCAAGACAGGGAGATGAGCATCCTCTGGCCATCCCGGAGGTGGTGAAGGTGGTGAGGCTCTGGATATGCTTTGAAAGCAGAACTCATAAGATTTCCAACAAACTGATGTGGGGGGAGAGGCGGAGAACAGTCCAGGATGATTCCAAGAGTATTGGCTCGAACAACTGAGCTGAGATGGCTATCGACGAAGCCAGTGGGGTAAAGAGTTTTGTTTCAGACTTTTTTTTTTTTTAATGTCTTGTAGACATCCAGTTGACCTGGGGGTGCATAGCCAAGGGGTGGGACTGGAGAGAGGGCTGGGCTGGAGATGTAAGCTTGGGGTGATGTTTGGATCCTGAGATTGGACCAGATCAGCCAGTGAGGGCACATAGGCCAGAGAGAGAAGGCTTTCAGCCTTGGGGGTCTCTGTCTTGATGAAGTAATGAAGGAAGAGGAGTCCCTGGGGGACTGTGGGGTCTAACCAGTGACTTAGGGAAGTAGAACAAAGTAACAACCAAGTGTTCTGGAATTGAAGCTTCTGTTAGTTTTTAAATAACTTATAAATGTGGAAATGTGTTCTTGGAATTGATCAAAAGAAATGATCATAAGTGATGTTTAAAAAGAATGCCTTCCTTTTGCTCTTGAGTTTCCTAAAACCACATAACTGAAAAAATATTCACTTTTCTCAGAGACGTTAAGCTGCTTAACGGTTTTGGAGAATCGAGGGAGAGGGAGATGTTCCTGACATTGCCCTTAATTTTAGTCCTGCCTTCTCCTGTTCTTATGTGTATTTTTTTTTTTAAAGATTTTGTTTATTTATTTGGCAGAGGCAGATCAGAAGTAGGTGGGGGGTGGGGGGAGTGGGGGGCGGTGCTCAGTCCCAGGACCCTGAGATCATGACCAGGTGCCCCCTCTGTGCATTCTTTGGTTGTAATCATTGTGCATGGGACAGTTTTGTTTCTCTTTATTTGTTGGCAGCATTTTTTTCGTGGTGCTATTACTACCTGCAAAACACAGTTTTTATTAGGTCACTCCACTTTTTTGGGGATGAGAGCACCTTGACAAAAAGATGGAGTGGGTCAAACTGTTGGCGCTGGTTATCTCTGCTTTCCCCTCCTTCTCTGCTGGGCCCTGGAGTCTGCTCTGGATTCATCCTGGGCTTTGTCTAGGGGTGGAGAATGCCTGAAGCAAAGGGGGAGATGTTAGAGATGGAGCTGGGCTGCAGTGCTGGGGCCAGTTCTGACCAGTGGGAGGGTAACAAGCCCGCAGGGCCAGACAAAGGGAGGGAGGGCCCATAAAGAAGGGCCTCTCTCCTGGGCTTGAGTGACCACAGGGCCGCTCTTTCTTCCTAACATCTTCAGCAATAACACTTGAGTGCCTCAGAGGTTTGAAAGAAAAATTATAATTTAAAAGGACAGCCTCTCATGCACTATTTGCATGTGAGTGGCGCCTGTATAATTAAGAACAATTAAATTCCCTGGGCTGAAATGAAAGGGTGGCTGCAGCTACTTTTGCTGCTGTTCCAGGGGAGTGCAGCCTGGAGCTGTCAGCTCTCTTGAATTAATTTGGAGGCATTCTGCCTGCCTGCCTCCCCCAGCCACCTAACCCCCCACCCACCCACCCACCCACCCACATACACACACAGACACAATAAATTCAATTCTAAAACAGACTCTTTTTTAACCTTGTCCTGATTTGTTTCTCTGGAGTCTATGGAAATCAGAATATCAGTCTTTACTATTTTGCTTTTCTTCAACCTTAGAACTGACACTTCTCGACACTTCTCTACTCACTGAGCAAACACTCTGCTGGGTGCTTTGCAAGCTCTTTAAATGTAAATTTCATTTAATCCTTGCAGTCGACCTACCTACCTATCTTAATTTTATAATAGTGAAAAC
The DNA here is from genome assembly GCF_902655055.1 of Lutra lutra. Classification (NCBI taxonomy): domain Eukaryota; kingdom Metazoa; phylum Chordata; class Mammalia; order Carnivora; family Mustelidae; genus Lutra; species Lutra lutra. Next base: position 85,437,463 of record NC_062279.1, on the reverse strand, counting down.
TGAATTCTGGCCCCAAGAACAGTAGGTGGGTGATCTCTTATACTCATCTTTCTGGTTAATTCCGCTCTTGTGTGTTGGTTTCTGATGGGGATCATCACCTACCTGTAGGCCTTGGGAATACAACAACCTTCTTTCAATGCTAAATGATCCTTCATTGATCCTTCATTGATCCTTGGAGTCCTTCCTCCCAGGACAGAGTAGGAAGCAGGACACCATTATCTCTGTTCTTCCTCTTCTGGCTTTGCAAGAGCTCCACAGTTTGTCACAGGGTTGAAGGACTTTGGGTACAGCAGGAGGGTTGTTGCTTTCTGACCTGGGGCTCCCGACATCCATACCCAGGGAAGGAGGCAGTGCATGTCAATAATTGAGTGTGTTTCAAGCAGTCTTTGAAAAGTAGGCTAGTTTTTATTCCTTGCCTTCATGGCAATGTAAGTGGTGTTGGGTTCTTATTGGCAAGGCCCCTTCAAGGACTTACTCCTAGCAGATCAGGTGGGGACAGCACCTGTGTGTTCCTTCTAGCACATCTTATATTTCTGGTGTGGTCACATCAGTAGGGACTGCCCTCCTACCCTGGGTTCCCTGAAGTGTATCATAGGGGTCCTTCCAGGTCCCTGCATGGGATTGTCCCTTCATGTGTGCTTAGGAACAGAACGATAGGTTCTAAACTATAAGGTAGTTTCTGTGTGCCCAGTCCTAAAAGTGGTTCATACACAAGCATTTCTCATTTTACACCAGCTTGTGAACAAAGCTACCGAAAGCTACTACCACAGTCAATGACTTTTCCCAGTAAAAGGCGGCCAGGAGCTATCCTTTCTTTACTTAGAAGTTTCTTTGTTTTGCCATCAGATTTGGGTTACTTTTATTGCTTTAACTATGTAGCCTTCTGATTTATTAGGAAGCTGTGGTTCTGGACCACATGAAAGGGAGGCAGCATTGAGAGCCTATCTCCCCCGGGGTCAGCAGAGGCTGGAAGGGTGGGTAAGTTACCTGGTATTAGTTCTGTTCAGCAGTGACTCCTGCCATTTCTGGTGTTTGAGAAGGGTGAGAAGCTGTTTTAGTTAGAATTAAGTTTTTAGGTAACAGAATTTTAAGATACCAGAGATTTAAAACAAGATGGATCAAAAATATATGAAGAACTTACCAGACTCAACACCCAAAAAAACCCCAGGTAATCCAATCAAGATATGGGCAGAGGACATGAATAGACATTTCTGCAAAGAAGACATCCAAATGGTCAACAGACACATGAAAAATGCTCCACATCACTCGGCATCAGGGAAATACAAATCAAAATCACAATTAGATACCACCTCATACCAGTCAGAATGGCTAAAATTAACAAGTCAGCAAATAACAGATGCTGGAGAGGATCCAGAGAAAGGGGAACCCTCCTACACTGTTGGTGGGAATGCAAGCTGGTGCAGCCATTCTGGAAAACAGCATGGAGGTTCCTCAAAAAGTGGAAAGTAGAGCTACCCTACAACCCAGCAATGGCACTACTGAGTATTTACCCCAGAAATACAAATAGAGTGACCTGAAGGGGCACATGCACCCGAATGTTTATAGCAGCAATGCCCACAATAGCCAAACTACGGAAAGAGCCCAGATGTCCATCAACAGATGAATGGACAGAGAAGATGTGAGATATATACACACACAATGGAATATTACTCAGCCATCAAAAGAAATGAAATCTTGCCATTTGCAACAACATAGATAACTAGAGGGTATTATGCTAAGCAAAATAAGTCAGTTGGGGAAAGACAAATACCATATGATTTCATTCATACGTGGAATTTGAGAAACAACAGATGAACATAGGGGAAGGGAAGGAAAAATAAAATAAGATTAAAAACAGAGAGGGAGGCAAATAATAGAGACTCTTAACTCCAGGAAATAAACTGAGAGTTACTGGAGGGGAGGTGGGTTTGGGATGGGGTAACTGGGCGATGGGCATCAGGAGGGCACCTGATGTGATGAGCACTGGGTGTTGTGTACAACTGATGAATCACAAACTCTACCTCTGAAACCAATAATACACAATATATTGATTAATTGATTTTATATAAATTTTTAAAAATAAGGCAAAAAAAAAAAAAGAGTTTTATATCTTCTATGTGAGTCTGGACTTCCATAGCCTTTAGCACCAGGAAGTGTTCAGGGACCCCTGCTCCCTCCAGATCATGCATTGCCTTCCCTAGGGTCCTGGGCCTGGTACTTAGGATACAGGGCGAAGACGCTTGTGTCCATGACAGCAGGTAGGAGGAAGGAATGAAGGAGAGGTCCAGAGGGTTCCTGGAAGCTGCTGCACAATACTCCAGCTTACCTCCCATTTGTTGGAACTTGGTCCCATAGCCATATCCAGCTGCAAGGGAGCCTGGGAAAGGTGCCCAGCAAAAAATGATATGCAAGAGGGAGAGAAGAGATAATAAGGGCTGAAGAACAAATTCCTGTCACACAGAACCCTGGGAAAGAAACCATGAAACCTTTACCATTATCTCTCCAGGGGAGATTGTTTTTGACATAACACATTTTTAAGCCTTCCCCACTCACCCGCTGCAGTCCCTAGGGAAAAAAAATAACCCAGCCCCTCTGATTTGTAGTAAGGCGTACTTGTCTTTCTGGGAACATTCTAGTCTAGTTTCTCCAGTGTCAGTATTACTTGGGTTTCACATGAGAAAAATCAGCGCTTGAGCCATTCTGACAGTGGGATTCTATCCTACAAGACGTGAGCTTGGCAGTCCTAAGTGATGCTCTGTGGGCAAGTGTGTGGTGTGAGCCATGGTGTTTCGTAGACAGCTTGACAGGCCAGTTAAAAGAGCTGCTGCTACATTAACAACAACAACAACAAAAACAAACCAAAAAATCAGAGGGCAGTTTCACTTTTTGTTTCACTTTTAAAGAAGACCTGACCTTGTTGGAGAGTGACTTGTCGTCCAGGAATTCTGAGAAACAGGAATGCCTGGACATACAAGTTAGTATTGGGCGAGACTAACCATTGCCTTGCCTTCCCAGTAAGCTGATGCCATGAGTCCTTCACTTGCTCTGGCCAAGAAGGCCGCGAGAAACAGTTAAAAAGTGTTGACATTTTTCATTAGAGTTTTCCAAAGGGATTGCTAATAGTCTCTGTAGTTGCCTGAAGATGATTTTGATATATTGCTCACCTTGGGAATTAAAAAAAAACTGGGGCACCTAGCTGACTCAGTTGGTAGAGCATCTGACTCTTGATCTCGGGGTCATGAGTTCAAGACCCACTGTTGGGTGTAGAGATCACTTAAATGAATAAAACTTAACATTTTTTTTTTAAAAAATGAGTTCATTGTGTTTGAATTAAAGTGTTGCTCTGGGATGTGAAATGACATAGTATTATTCTTTCATTCTACCAGGAAACTAAGAAATTGCTTTGCATATGTCAGTGTTTTTCCTTCTTTGCCTTTCTGTGGTCTGTGTGCCTTAATTTCTGTTTCTCCCCTTGTCTGGAATTCCTCCTTCATTTCACCTGAAGACAGCACATCCAGCCTTCCAAGCCCTACTCTGTGCCACCTCTTCCAGAATACTTCCTAACCTGCTCCACACCCATTTTTTCCATCTCAGGGACTGTGCTCCACCTTGTCTTATATGCAAGACCATAAGCCTTTGGTTCAAACTGCTTTGGCTATTGTCATCTCTTAATGCAGGGAAACTGAAGAAATTAATGGCAGTGTGATTTGGCATTGCTGCTTTTATCATGTGAATAAGTATAGCTACCCAGTTGCTGAAAGGGTTGTAGATGAGCTTTAAAAAATAGCTGGGTCTTATGTTCAGAGAACTAATATCTAAAGTTATATGGACACTTCTGTAGCTCAAATTTGGTTTTCTAGAAATAGCCACAGTATTGCAGAAACTTGGATTGTCTACCTGTGACTGAGAAGGATAAGTCCTTCATCCTGAGTCTCCCCATTCCCTTAGTGTTCTTGTGAATTTCTGCCTTGGGTTCCACTTCTGATTGTAGCATCTGGCCAACTCTTGCTGCTTAGAGACTGAATTCCTTTTTCATCCTAACTTGGTGTCCTAGAAATGAAAGGTAGTGCAAAATGCATTTGGTGTTCTGCAGATATAAAAGTTACAATTATTTTAACATATAGTAGAATCTAGGAAAATGTGTTATTACATCTTTAAACTGTAGATGGAAAGCCATAAATTGCACTAAGGCTTAAGTTGGAACAGGAGTTAGGAAACATGGGCTAAATTACTGGCCTTTTCTTTCATTTATTTATATATTTATTTTGCCTTTTCTTTCTTTCTTTCTTTCTTTCTTTCTTTCTTTCTTTCTTTCTTTTTTGCAAATTTAGTCACTTAGCTAAAGGAGTTCTTTATGACATGTGGATTGTGATGTAAATACAATAATATATTTTAAAATTATTTGAAATGAAAATACAGTGCTCTTTGAGGGTTACCAGACCCAATTCCAATGTGCATGGGTATTCCCCCAAATATAACACCAAGTAATTCTAGGACACCAGCAGGATGTCCAAGAATTCAACTCAGTTCTGACTCAAAGATCGCATAAATTAAGGGGTCAGACCTACAAGACAGCCCTCTCCGCTGGCCCCCACTTCAGATGCCAGTCACAAGCCTGTTGGCATTGTGACTGTTAACTTGTGCTTCTGACTGACAGGTTCAGATTGGTGGTTCCAATGACCTTCTCCTTAGGTTTGATTAATTTACTAGAATGCTGTCAGAAATCAGGGAAGCACTTAGATTCATAAATTTTTTAAAGGATATGATAAAGGATATGTATTAACAGCCAAAGGAAGAGATGCATAGGGCCGGGTCTGGGGAAAGGGCGCTGAGCTTCCACGCCCTCTCCACACCTTCCACTCTTTTTGCCTCCCTACCAGTTCACCAACCCAGAAGCCCCAGGAAGTAGTCTCTGGTTTTTTGTGGAGGCTTTCTTTCTTTCTTTCTTTTTTTTTTTTTAATATTTAATTTTTTAAATTTCATTGTAACACAATTCATTGTTTATGCACCACACCCAGTGCTCCAAAATAAAGATAGACTAAGTCCTTGGCCATCAGCTGAACCAATCTCCAGTCCTATCTCCACCCCTACAAGAGGAGGTTGGGGCAGAGAAAGAAAGTTCCAAGTCTCTGATCACAAGGTTGTTTCCCTGGCAACCAGCCCCCCCCCCCCCTCCGCCACTTGGTTGGGTTCCAACATTCATTAACATAACAGAAGACTCCTTTATCACCCTTAACACTTGGGAAATCCCAAGAGTTTGAGAGCTGTGATCCATAAACTGTGGACAAAGACCAAATATATATGAGAAATAAATAGTAACAAACGACCATATTGCAAATGCCTTTTGAACATAAGGTCCTGTTAGTGCCAGTAGAAGGCAGGGACAGATCTGAGGGGTGTGAATGTGTCAGGTCCCCACAGGGCCTTCAGCATCCATTGCATGGGGAGTTAAGAAGAGTACAGGAGTCAGAATCTCCACAAGTCTCCCCGCGGGCAGGTAGGCCATCAGTCACCAAGATGGGCACACCACAGTCCTATATCCACTGAGGATAAATTTCAAGAGCCCCCGTGGATGCCTGAAACTGCAAGTAGTACTGAGCCCTATCTGTGCAGTTGACCCTTGAACATAATGGGGCTGGAGGTACTTAACTCCTGGTGCAGCTGAAAATCCATGTATAACTTTTGATTCTCCCAAATCTTCACTACAGATAGCCCACAGTTGACTAGAAGCCTTATTGATAACCTAAATAGGCTGTTAACATATTTTGTAGTTTCTGTGAATTACACACTGTATTCTTACCATAAAGTAAGCTGGAGGGGGAAAATGTTCAGAAAATCACAAGGAAGAGAAAATTCATTTACAGTATCAAATTTATTGAAAAAAATTTGTGTACAAGTGGACCCATGCACTTCAAACCTGTGTTCAAGGATCAGCTGTGCTGTTTTTATTCCTAATCATACATACTCATGATAAAGTTTAATTTATGAATTAGGCACAATAGCAGATTAACACCAATAGTAATAAAATAAAACAGTTATGACAGTATACATAAAAGTTATATGAATGTGATCTCTTTCAAAATACCTTATTATACTGCACTCACCCTTCTTGTGATGATGTGAGATGTCAAATGCTGACCTAATGAGATGAAGGAGGTGAGCGCTATAGGCTTTGTGACTTAGCCTGAGGCTGCTATTGACTTTCTGGCTATGTATCAGAAGAATGATTATCTGCTTCTGGACTGGAGTTGATGGCAGGTGACTGAAACCACAGCAAGGGCAACCATGGCCTGGGGGAGACTAGTGGGTGGTGCCGTGTGATCCGACGGGGGAGTCTGAGCCAGATGCTGAACTCTGCCATGGATTCCATTGGGACGGGGCTGGAGGCCGTCTGTGGGATGGTGTCTGGTACATTTGGAAACCCAAGGCAGGAGCTCAGCAGAGGGGTCTAGGCCACAGATACACAGTCTTGGGAAATGAATCAGTCAAACCACAGAAACCAGTTCTGGCTGATTGAAGCAGAAAAGGAATTTATTGAGAAGATGTTGGGCAGCTCTCAGAATCTCTAGGAAGACGGAAGAACCAGGCTCAGAAAACAAAGCAAGGAAGCGGGTTGTAGCAGATAGAAGCACAGCCAGGATTGTGCCATGGAAGCAGATGCCGAGGACACTGCTGTCCTTGACTCCTGCCCTGCTGCCTGGCTGCCGAGCTCATTCCCAGAATGATTCTCTGCTTCCTTCCCTTCCATGTGGCCCCAGCTCCCGATGCCCTGCTTCTGGCAGGCGAATCTGGCCAAGTCTCGGACACATGTCAGCATCTTGACTACAAGCAGGGCTAGAAAAATGAGTAACTGGCCCTTTCAGAATCCAGGAGGGGTGACACTGGGAAGTCTGTGGTTAAAGTAAGGAAACCTGGATGCTGCACAAGGAGATGACAGATGTCATCATAGGAAAGCGTCACCTAGCTGGTGATAGCTGAAACTTGGGGGTAGGTGTGACAGGACAGAGGGAGAGTTTAGGGAGCACTGAGGGGACAGTGATGTGGGGGAGAGGAGTTTGACAGGGAGCTGAGAAGGAGCAGCACAGAGGAAAAAGGGAGACTGGGTGAGATTTTCTAGAAACCAAGGAGGGACCCTTCAGGAGAAGACCCAGGCAGATTGAGTAACATCAGCACTTGCTGAGGTCACTGATGACCTCAGCAAAGTGTTTCTGGGAGAGTGAGGGGGCAGGACACCAGCGACGTGGATGGGAGACAGTGTAACACAGGGGCTTCTTCCCTGTCAGCCACCTGGCAGCGGAGTGGGCTTTGGCTGGTTGTTTAAACGCCCAAAACGTTGGTTTCTTTGGGTATGGAAAAGCGGTAATAATGGTGTCCACACTGGGTTCTGAGGATTACATGGGACAGTGCTGGGCTCAGCATCTGGTACACTATGAGTGCTTAATAAGTGTACTTGCTGTTGTTACCTTTGCCCAGAGCTAAAGGGATGAAGGTCAAAGGGTTTTCCCAAGTGACAAGAGCATGAGTCTCTCCTGTGTCTAAGTGGAGAAGGAGGAGAACAGGAGGGGACGTTGAACATCCTGGAGAGGGCAGGGTGGGTAAAGACCTGTCATCAACCCAGGTTCCATCCAGAAAGGTGCCTTAGAACCTTAGTCTTTGAGAGAAGGAATGCCTGCCTCATCCATGGGTGGTATGAACTGGGAGAACGTCTTTGCAACTCGAGGGACAGATTGGTGTGCACAACTTTTGTCCTGGCCTTGGGAAGGCCTGCCCATCAACACGTGGATATCCCATTACCAGTGAGAGGGTCTCTGACAGACTGCTACTGGTATTATTGCTCCAAGGACTTTCCTCTTGACTTTGACCTTGAAGTCTGAGGCTTTCTATAATAGAAACTAGGAAAATCGTGTCCAACCAAATGATTTTTTTCCCCCCATTTTGGGAATTCCAGGGGGAAAATACTGGTTTCTGCCTACTCTCAGGTGGTTCTTTGCCAGTCATTACTTCACCAGGAAAAATGGCAGTTCTGACCTTAGGAGATGTGCGTGTGTCTATCATATTTTTCTTCTGTAAACTTCTGGGAGAAGTATTTTTTAAGTTAAAAGTAAGAGCTGAAAGCAGTTTGTAGTACTAATATTACGATGTGGAATTTCATAACTCATATAGTTCTAGAACTTATTTAATAAATTTATGCAGTTTGGGCTTTTTCACCTTGGTCTGTAAAGCTGGGCACTATTGAATGAATCACAGGAGTGATCAGGGAGGGCCGCTTCTGGGCTTCCTTTCCGTGGGGACCTGTGGAGGTCTTCCGCTGGCATTGGCATGCTTCCGTAAGGGCTGCCCCAGGCAGGAGCTGCTTCTGTCTGTGTAGGGGTCCTTCCCAGTTCTGCTGTATAATGGAAAAGTACTGAAATCCCTCCAGGTTCATGGGAATAACAGCTGAGTCCTGAAAATACCTGCTGTTGGCTCAGGGTCCAAGGGGACTGACAGTGCATGAATCCCTACCTTTGTGAATCTGTAGGTCTTTTCCAGCATTGGCAGCACTGGTCTCTGATGGGCACTCCCAGTTCTCGCAGCTAGGGAGAACAGCCTGGGAGGTAGCTCAATAGCGTAACAGGTCTTTCCTTGAATGTTTCAGAGTCTAGACAATAGTGTTATTTAGCTACAGTCTCCTTTGTTACCTTTCTCAGGCAGAGAGGGTTTTGCAGAACACGTGGGAAGCCAGTCCTCTTGTCCTGGCGCTCATCCAGTGGCTAAAGCCTGGTCATGGTCCTCTCTCGAGGGACTGAAAGAGTTTGCATGGAAAAGGCAGAGAGCTGTAGCTGTTAGGGCTTTGAGAGGCTAAGGAAAACCAGGCCATTTAGGAATATGGAAAACCAGACCGTTCCATCCTCCCTGGAGCTGGTCACCATTGTTTCTCAGATCCCTGCCAGAGGTTAATTTTTACCTGTTCAGCAAGGATGACAACAGCCTGTGTGGGCTGTTTTCGGAAACAAGTTTGTCTTCTCCAGAAACTGATTAAACCTTCAGGTCCCTTTAGGAGTAAAGGCCCAGCACAGACCCACAGTGCACAAGACTGTTTTCAGGGCACATCGTGGTGCATGTTAGGCTCGTGTCCCCACCCAGCGTTCTCGTCCTCCAGCAAGGCCTCATCGTTGGCTGCCCCCCTTTCTGCTCCCTCCTGTCCTCACTCTTCCTGCTCAGCACTCCACTATTCAGAGCTGCCAGCCCAACTGTCTAGTGTGTTTTCCTCGCTCAGGTGGTGTGCTCCAGATGTGGCCAGTGCTCTCCTTAGCCTCTATGTCTTCCCTCCTGCTGTTAGCTTTGTTCAAGTGGCCTCCCTTCGGTTTCCATTTGAGGTCACTGTTCTTTGAGGCCCCTGACTCCTCCCACCCCCAACCTCGAGCTTTCCTGACCATTTCAGAGATTTCTGTTCTTCTCTTTGAATTTTCTTGATCTTTGAGTTTGGCTTATTGGCCTGCAAGCCTTGTCTGGTGTCCTGGATCATAAGCTTGAGGGGAGAATCTTCCTCGAGCTAAGCCCCTGCCCCAGGGCAGCCAGTCCATACTGAGTGGAGGCCACAAGGCACCGTCTGCAGCTGCTGGGCCCTGTTTCTCATTCCAGAGAGGTGGAGCACTGCATTTGCCCAGATGCGTTTGTTGGTCAGATAGCATTTCTGAATGGCCAGAACAGTTGGTTATAGTTAATCCATTTCCATATCGAAGTCACTGGACTGAAATGTTTCAGTGGGTGTGTCTGATTTAATTTTCCTAGGAATACGGAGTCCGGGCATCTGAACGCTTCTGTAAGGATGTAGAGCCGTGCTCCTGCAGTTTGCCAAAGAGGAAACTCAAAGCGGACCTGGGACCTGAACCAAGGTCTTCTCTTTTCCACAGAAATTCCTTTGCTCTTATTCTACCCACTTTTTGGAACTGTTTTTGTTGTTGTTTTGTTTATTTTTTATAGAAAGAGAAAAGAGTTAGCTGAAGTTTCTGAAAAAAGAAGATAAAAGAGGAAAAAACTCAGATAATCTTAGGCGATGATATTCTTTCCAAATATTATGTGTAGAATTCCTTGTCCACATGTCCTGCCAGTGAGGGAGGAGTCAACACTGGGGACGGCCAGTGTCCTCAGAAGGGCTAAGAGAGTGTGGGGGGCAGGGTTCATATAAACAAGAGCTCCCTCACCTCAAATAACCGTCACCTCGACGTCCTCTCCCTGTGCTCCTGTTAGGGAAGCAAAATGGCTCTTCATTTATTTTTCTCTTCTCATAAAGGGCTTTTCCTTAGAATTATCTTGTTGGTGGGACTGGGGTGAACATTAGAAATATGTGGCATGAATTTATCATTTGTTTTTATAAGATATCTGAGTTTCTTTTATGCCAGATGAGGGAAATCCTAAGAAAGAGGGCAAGTGAGCTGTGGCGTAAAGGAAGCATTCACGCTATTGAGGGCACACATATGAAAAGGTTAATGCTGACTTTTTGAGCAAGGGAGAAAAAGGAGGGAATTTTGTCTTTTACTGCTGTAACTCCTAAGGCTTAAGTTACTTGGATGTCATCGAGTTGGAAATGAAAATGTTGGCATCTTTAAACACAGTATAATTTCTTTGCCACCAGTGATATTTGAGGATGGTTGTTGATGTCCATAGTTGGCTTAATTTTGGCAGTTTGCTCTGTCTTTTCCCCCTTCAGTCTTTAACAAATACTTGAGGGCGTGTGTGCGTGAGTGGGTATTGTCCAGGGCAGTATCTACACTAAAGCAGTTTTATCTTTGAGAACTAACTTTTTAACTTAAGACAGTGATGTTAAAGTTCCTTATAACTTGATCTCCTTTCCAAATTGTCAAAGTCAAGTGAGCTGAAACTGACCAAAGAGAAAAAATAAATCTGTTCTGTGAGTTTTAGAGAGAAATAGTGACATGATTTTACTTCTCCATGATGAAATTAAAATAGGGTTTTTGTTTTCTGAAGTTAGGGAAATGCTGACCATGTGTAGTTTATTGCTTTAAGGTGGACCATACATAGCTGACTTCTGTTGGGTTTGTAAAACTTCCTGATTGCGGGATTTAAAAATCTCTGTTATGATATGAGATGGCCCAGGTTTATGTTTCATTTGTTCTATTCAGAGATAATTACTGCTACCCGTTTGGGACTTTTAATTCCCCAGGTCAGCTCTGACTCAAACTCGATCGGCTTTTCCATCTGCTCTCATTACTTTTCTTGTCAGGTGACAGTCTTCCTCTTAGTAACATGATCTAATATTTATTACACTTTTAACTATGTGCCAGACACAAAGCAAAGGCTTTATTATCTCATTTTAACCTCAGGATAATTATATGGTAGATACTGTTGCCATCTTAATTTTAAAATCGTAAGGCTGGGACTTGTGAGAAGTGATTGACCTGCTCAGGACTAGAGAGTGGTGACCTTGGGCCTGGAATTTAAGTTTGTCTGCATTCTGAAGCCCAAACCCTCACCCAGCCACTAGACTGCCTTGGATCCTTGGATGGGTCCTGTGAACTTGGATAAGCCTGAACTATATACTAGCTTCAAGTTTCTGACCTCAACAGACCTGCATTGGAATTCTGGCTCTCTTAGTAGCTACGTGATCTTGAGTGAATTGCTTAAATCCTTAAAACCTTGCCTTCATTCTGAAGTTGGGTGTGAAATCCAATGTAAGTCCACTTTCGGTGCACAGGACAAAAGAGACTATAGTTATTTTGCTTAATACTTATGCAGTAGTCTGACTTTTCTAAGACAGTTTTTGGCATGTGAAGTTGCCTGTTTTGTTTTTCTTCTGGGATGCTGAGCCCTGGCCAGCTAGATCTGATGTTCACATTTCTTTACATCTGTTACTTCCTGGGATTCTCTGAAACATTTCTGGAGGCAACTAGGTGAGTTAGTGGCCTTTTTGTACACAAGTTATGGAGGGAGTCCTGGCCTTTTGGGGTTGGAGGGAGACCAGTAATCAGCATGCCTCTTCTCTGCTCAAGTTCAATACAAGTGGAGAAGTGGCAGAAGTTGGGCTGGTGAAGACTGAGCTGTCACCTTGATTTAGATAGGGGCAATGAAGTGGAGGGAGGAAGGGAAGATTTCAGCCAGGATTCTCCCTGTCAGATGAGGGTTTGGGAGGGGTTTTCTGGTCTCTGTGTTGTCTGCACCTTAAGGGAAAATGGGAGACCGGCTTGCTGAAGGTCACAAAGCTTCTATTGGCCATTGGCTCTGAAACTCAGATGTCCACTCATGGACCCAGTCTTGGGACTGGTGGAGCGCTAGGTGGAAAGATTGTATTTTGCAAAGTTTGCTGGAGTTTTTGAAAATAGCTACACTTGTTACATTTTGGGGCTTCTTCGGTTAAATGTTTTTGGATTACATGGCTTTTAGAAGATCATATAAACCGGGTACCTGGGTGGCTTAGTTGGTTAAGCGCCTAACTCTTGATTTTGGTTCAGGTCTTTATCTCCGGGTCATGAGATTGAGCCCCGAGTTGGACTCTGTGCTCATCATGGAGTCTGCTTAAGATTCTCTCTCTGTGTCTCCCCCTCCCCCACCATGTGTGCATGCTCTATCTCTCTCTCTCTCAAAGAAATAACTATTTTTTAGAAAATAAAATGTCATATGATGACTGATAATTTCTTTGTGTATATATCACACATACACACGTGCTTTGAGTTTTATGTCATTAAGTGTATTTATGTATGTGTATGTGTATGTATATTGTGTTATTATGTTATACATATGTTTTTCTTCTGTTTGTTTTCTTCATATGTTTTTTGGTATGTTAATTTATGCGTTGGTTCTGAAGAAAAATCATCGTAATGATTAAGAACTGCAGAAGAATATGACCTGCCATGTGAGGTTTTATGTAATGATTATTCTTATAAATACAGATTTGGTGATGGTTTCAGCATTGAGGAGCAACCCTGTCTACACTCCCCCATCCTTTCCCTGTTACAAATAGTCTACTAATTTAGAGACCAAATCTCTTTCCCTCTCCAGCCCCTCACCCCCACCCACCTTACATGTATGTCTTGTCTTGATTTAAAGTTTATGAAAATAGTCATGTTATTCAAATGCATCCAGAAATGAAGCCTGTTAAAACTTATATGCAGTCCCATTTTTTGTTGAACGCTTATAGAATCTGTACATTTGATATGAAGTTACATTAACTATCATCTAAAAGTATCTTAAATTTTTGCAGCTGTAGAATTATATTAGACTTCTCATAACTCAGTTTTTACATTTAAAACCAATTTAGACTCATCTATAAGGAAGGAAAATTATAGCTCATGAGAACCATTGGCCTAAGTATATATTAACTCAGCATTTAAATCTCAAAACTACAACAAAATTAATCTGTCTTGTCTTTTCTTTTTTAGCTTTTCAGACAAACTATTCAGTGGAAAGGGCTTACATTTTCAGCCGTCAGTTCTAGATTTTGGAATTCAGTAAGTATCTTTTCTTTATAATTCTTAATAACTTGTTTTATTTGCATTTTTTGTTTTCAGGATATCATTTATACATACTTAAATATATTAACATATTTAAAATGTATTTATATATAGCACATTTATATATCTATAAATAAAATGTTAAATACATTTTAAGTATATTAGTAATATGAGGGATATTGATCCTGGGACTTGTTCAGAGGAATATTTTTTTTTTTTTAAAGGTTTTATTTATTTATTTGTCATAGAGAGAGAAGCGAGAGTGAGCACAGGCAGACAGAGTGGCAGGCAGAGGCAGAGGGGGAAGCAGGCTCGCTGCCAAGCAGGGAGCCCGATGTGGGACTCGATCCCAGGACGCTGGGATCATGACCTGAGCCGAAGGCAGCTGCTTAACCAACTGAGCCACTCAGGCGTCCCCAGAGGAATATTTTTGTGGAAGGGAGAATGTAAGATTGTTTTAACCATTTCTTCAGTTTTTGTTTTGTTTTTTTTTTTTAAGATTTTATTTATTCATTTGACAGACAGAGATCACAAGTAGGCAGAGAGGCAGGCAGAGAGAGAGGAAGGGAAGCAGGCTCCCTGCTGCTGAGCAGAGAGTCTGACGCTGGGCTCCATCCCAGGACCCTGAGATCATGACCTGAGCTGAAGGCAGAGGCTTTAACCCACTGAGCTACCTAGGCGCCCCGATTTCTTCAGTTTTTAATAAATACTCCTTATAATGTGATTGGAATTTAATAAGAAGTGATTGAAATTTAATAAGAAGTCAATATTAAGTGACTGGAACTTAATAAGAAGTCAGTATTGTTTTTCTATAACAAATCAAGTTATTTTATAGTGAAAAACACTAAATATTAATGGTTTTGGAATTCTTTGCCTTAGATCCATTTGCTTCTTTTTACTGCTTGTTATGCTTTGTTATGCGCAGTGCAGACATTAGTTGCTCCATTCAAGACTTTGGAACGAAGTGGGAAAGACAGCATATAAGCTGCAGTTACTTACTCATCCTAAGTACAATGATGCCCTCATCACGTTCAGAACCGTGAAGACGAAGGGAACGTGACTTGATTGTTGTTTGAGGGACGAATCTGGGAACTTGGAGAAGTTAGAAGGGCGATGCTGAGCAGAAGGGAGAACTTAAGGACTCTCTTGTAAGCTGTAATGCTTACAGTGGTTGAAGTTGGAAACCTCGGGTGTTAAATGCCCTGGATGTAGAATGTCTTGGCTCTGAGGAGATACTGTGCCACGTTCGTAGAGTTTCAAGTATGGAAGTAAAAGTGTTTCAGGTGTCAGAGCCCCACTTGCTTCAGTAGCCTGGAACATTAATTTCATGGAGAGCTCTTTTGAGTTACAAGAAGAGTTAGGTGAATGAAGTAGGCATGGTGCTGGGAGAGCATCTGGGGTGCCCTCCTTGACTCATCTGGATTGCCTTCTTTCCCTTTCCTTCTGGTCAGCAAAAGGTTAGAGCTGCAGTAAAGGAGAAGGAATGTTAAATGTAAAAGTAAGTACCTTGTTGAGCTTTTAATGGTGATTCTGTAAAAGGAAGAAGAGAGGAAAGTGGGAAGGGTGCTGGCTATCTTTACAATATTCTAGGTGTCTGCCTCATTGTGTTTGAATTTGCACATTTTTACTGTTCGGTAAAGAAGTGTTCAAAGCTGAATTTATGATAAAACTTCACTGGTTTGAGATTCTGAGAGATCGCTTTACTTAGGTGAAAAGTCTTTATTGTAAGCGGGAATTTTAATGCAGGACCTACTTTTACAAATACATACATTGTCTATTACATACAAATACAACATTAATACATACAAATACAACATTGTCTATTACACTGTATGTTAACTAACAAATTTAAATAAAGATATGGAAGAGAAAAAAGAAAAAAATATTACAGTCTGGTAGACATAGTAAAATGAATAGTAGTAAGTAAAGTTAGATGAGGGTAACAACTCCAGTTGATGAGACGCTGGCTATGATATATTTCCTCTTCAGTAAGATAAAAGTCCTGAGAACAGTACACATGGATGGATGGATGTCTTGGCTACAAATGTTAACTGGCTATTTGCATCCGTTTCTGGCCCTGATAACTGGAAGCAGGTTGAAAAGCAAATGTTTTAAAGGTTTTATTTACAAAGGTTATCACACTTTAGCCTTGTCTCACCTTTGGATGATTCAGTTTTGTTTGTGTAGTACTTTATAGTTCTCAAAGTATAGTGTATCTTTTGTCAGCTGAGTCTTCTATCAATCCTAGAAGGATAGTGGAATAGTGGGGGGGGCAGGCATTATCTGAGAGAGAGAGAGGCAGAGAGTTCTGTGTGTGTCATTTTCAAATTGTACTTGAACATGAACTACAGATGCTCATGAATTTGGTGCTGAGCAGTAATGTTTTTTGCCCAAGGGCATTTCACTAGAAGTGACAGAATAAGTCTTCTCTAGCACATACCTTTTTTTTTTTTTTTTTTTTTTGGATGAGCTCTAGGATATGATTATGGGAATAAATTATTTTTGCTAAAGTTTTTTAAAAATCTCGGTAAGAACAAATGGTAACCTAAATTAGAATGCTTCTTTATTTTTTTTTAAAGATTTTATTTATTTATTTGAAAAAGAGAGAACATGAGTGGGGTGAGGGGCAGAGGAAGAAGCCAGCTGCCCACTTAACAGAGAGCCCAATGTGGGGACTCAGTCAGGTCCTGGGATCATGACCTGAGCTGATGGCAGATGCTTAACCGACTGAGCCGCCCAGGCATCCCAGAACACTTCTAAAATTAGTCAAATTCTTCCTTACTTTTTACATATGGTTCTATTTTATAGGCATTAGATTCAGACTTCAGCCAGAGAGTTCTCCTCCTGATTTCTTCACTACCTTTATTCAGCTTTTGCTATTGTTTATTTCAAAGTTGACCTTGGGCAAACCCGTTTCATCCCTTTTCATCACTGCAGTTTCCCTCAGGGATGCAGAATCAGGATCTTGTTACTCATCTGCATTCTGCCCACTTCTTAGGGTTTATTATAGGGTTAATATTCCGCTGGTCCGGAGATTAAAAGTGCTAATCATTCATAAGAGATTTTAATCATTCTTTTGTAGTATTAAATTAGTAGAGTATCTTCCAGTTGTCACTAGTGACTGAAATTCTTATCCTCATAACACTTTTAAAAATAGAACTAAAAATATAATAAAAATAGCACAGTGGTAACTAGGTCTGTGCTAGGTCTGGTGAGGTAGAATTACAGTTTGGGGTCTGATTTTCTAAGATGTTTTTGTTTGGGCAACATCTGTATTTTTTTAAACTAAACATCTTGTATTCCAATGATACAAAGCGTTGAGGATAAGTAGTAATAACTTTGCTGATTGAGTATTATTTACGTAAAACCTTAAATGATGGAGTCTTTGTTTATTTAACTTAACTTAGTGAAGGGAGAAGGCAAATGTGAGCCCAGTACACCCAAAGCAGAGCTCTCAGAGGTGACCCCTTATGGTAATGTAAAAAATTTTAGTTGTATTAGGTAAGAACATTAAAAAAATAATAATAATAAAAAGTTTAAAAATCAAGAATCACATTAGTGTGTATTTTATTTATAACTGGATGTAAAGGACTTATTTTTTAAAATACACATTGGTTGTATTAAATCTTTAATCACAAGTAGAAACTTGTGATTAAAAGTAGGAAGTGCGGGGGGTACCTGAGTGGCTCAGTCGGTTAAACATCCGACTCTTAATATCGGCCTCAGGTCTTGATCTGAGGGTCATGAATTCAAGCTCTGCACCAGCCTCTGTCCTGGGCATGAAGCTTACTTAAGAGAAAAAAAGGAAGAGGAATATGAAGGATTTGATGGCGGGATATGGTAGTTTGGAAATCCCATTGTCCGTAAGACAACATGTACTTCATTTTCTCTAAAACACACAATTCTTAGTATCAGAGAAATCAGAATAAAATCAGAGAAATACAAGTATAATGTAGATGAATTTTTAATATAGAATATAGTTTTATTTCTAGGCCATGTTAAGGAGCGCGGTATATTTGGGTCTCTGCCTCTGAGGGCATTACGTCTGGAGAAGGGGCTTCAGTGAAATGTGTGTGGCTCTCTGTGTATGACCATGTGAGTTAACTGGTAGGAATCTGAGGGGAAGGATTCCAGGGACCATGGCAGGGAGGTGGGCCCAAGTGGGCCAGTGATAGCTCCATTCCTTTGCAGTTCCTTTGCTCTCCTTGCAGTGGGTGGAAAAGAGGAGGAAGGAAAAAATCAGCGTGAGCATCCTCATCAGTGAGGGTGTTTGCTGGAAAGCAGATATCCTTACCTTAGTACGCGAATGTTTTGAAATTATGTCTGAAACTTCTGTGTGTGTCTGTCTGTGGAGGGAGGAGCCAGAGCTTTCATTGGAATTTTCTAGAAGACTCATGATTCAAACGGATAAGAGCAAGCACTGGAAAGTGCTGCTGAGTTTGGTTCTCAGAAGAATGGTCTTTAGCAACAGTTAAGTTTTCCTTTCATGAGACAGGATAAAGTCTCTTTGTGAGTAGAAATCCATTCCCCCCCAAAAGCCTCTTTAAACTTATCACTCAGAGAAGAAACTCTCAAAAAACCTGGATTTTTCTATGAGTACAGTTTCTTTCTTTTTTTTTTTTTGCATTCTCACTAATGTTTTAGAATTTATTTTTTTTTAATATTTTAATTTTTTCAGCATAACAGTATTCATTATTTTTGCACCACACCCAGTGCTCCATGCAATCCGTGCCCTCTACAATACCCACCACCTGGTGCCCCCAACTTCCCACCCCCCACCCCTTCAAAATTCTCAGATCGTTTTTCAGAGTCCATAGTCTCTTATGGTGAGTACAGTTTCTTATCCAAACCTGTTTTCATTTGAATTAGAGCCCCATTAGGTGAGTACCTAGTTCCTACTCTGTATTTGCAAGCATTTAACGGCCTCTGCGGGTCGAATTCTTCCAACACCAAAGTCAGGGAGGTGTTACCATTGGTTGGCATAAGTGTCTCATAAAAGAAAGGATTCTTTTAAAAGGCTTTGACTTGTGAATTAAATGTTTTATTAATAGCCAGATTTAATCACTGCTGCTTTTAGCTTTAATGAACACCAACAGCTTTCTGGGTTGAAAGCATATATATGTTGCATGGGTGGAGCGGTGGGTGGATGGCCGTATTTACGACCACACAGTCGATTGGTTTTTTTCTCCTTGTTCCCCTCCTAGGTTCCTGGGTCACCCTGCAGCAAAGATTCTCTATGCTTATAACCCTAGTAGGGATAGGGAGGTCGTGGTGAATTCAGTGTTTACAGCTGCTAGACATTTTCATGTGCCTCCTGTTCATTGCAGGGTAAGTGTTGATATACTCTTGGAAACTATGCTGTGGCAGGCTGCCAGACTTTCTTGCTTTCTTTGGCCTGCAGTTTTGACTTTCTGCTCCCTGTCTCCCCTTTTCCTGCTACCCACACTCTTTCCATCTGCGTGTTTGCTTTAGCGTTTATTTTTTCAGTTGTCCATAATTTTGGTGGCTCTTGAGATCTCCATGGGGAAAAAAAAAAGTTTAGAGTCTAAACAAGGTATAATATTGTGTATCTAATAGGACTTTTTCATGGTTAAAGAAACTTAATATTATGGGTCTTGAAGTGACGACAAATGCTGAACCCTTTAGTAATCATTACAAGTTTTAGAGTTGTGATCTCTGCCTGGCGAACCTACTAGAACAAGACTCCTTTCTAAATATAGAAAGGAGTGAATGGCTCCTTATAAAGTTAATAGGCAGCAGAGAGCTACCCATCCCTGTTCTTCCTCGTTGTTTAGATTTCAGTGGTCTTTAACTTTGAGGGAAGATCCCAGTTACTAGAGGGTTTTATTTGTTTATTTAGCTTACTTATGTCTACCCGATACACTTTTTTCCCTTTTAAATATGGGACCAAGGAGATGGTGCAGCAGGGAGCCCAGTATTTTGTTAATGATAGTCCAGATACACACAGCTCCTGACTTTCTTTAGGAATTGGCAAGTTTGTACATTGGTGGCTCCTTTTACTTAAGTGGAGTTAGAACTGTGTTTGGTAAAGGCCATTGAACACATGGGTGCATAAGAGGAAGGAAAAGGAAGAAGGTGAGGGCATAGCATTCCCAATCTGAAGTGAAAGGACTTGGCAGCTACCTTGTGGTCAGTCTGTGGTGTGTTCTTTGATAACATTCTCTATGATTGTTGGATTTTTTTTTTTTAAGATTTTATTTATTTATTTGAGGGAGAGACAGTGAGAGAGAGCATGAGCGAGGAGAAGGTCAGAGGGAGAAGCAGACTCCCCATGGAGCTGGGAGCCCGATGCGGGACTCGATCCCGGGACTCCGGGATCATGACCTGAGCCGAAGGCAGTCGTCCAACCAACTGAGCCACCCAGGCGTCCCTGATTGTTGGATTTTGATCCATTTGGTGATTCTCAGGGATTCATGATACTTCTGAATCAAGAGTACAGAATAGGCATCTGTTAAGGGGAAATTGTCAAAAAAGGAAATCTCTGAAAGACATTTTTTACAGAGGTTCCTTCCAAATGGCTAATTTGGTACCTTCCCCTCAGGTAATTCCAGCAATGGGGAAAACATCCTTCAGAATTATTTTCTTACCTACTGAAGAAGGAAGCATTGAAAGTTCTTTATTTATTAATACCTCCTCCTATGGAGTCCTTCCCTATCATGTAAGTAACTTTCCCCTCTCATCCCTTGATTTGGTTGTTGATTTAACAGGGGAGTTTGGGTATTTTATAAAAGACTTTTGTAAATGTTGCTGCCTGGTTTATGTCATTAGAATACAAGATTGTTAGTGATGTAAACTCATCAGCTTTCCCGCTTCTTCTACCTGCCATGCTATACATAGTTGGCTGTCTTGGGCCCAGAGCACAGAGCTGTAACTCTCACTATGGATCTTTGAAGGGCATTGGAACAAAACCAGGAAGTTCCCATATTATATTTTTATTATAAAATCGAGTGGGCTTTCAGAGCTCTGCCCTGACCTCATGCACAGTCCAGAGGGAGGAGCTATAAAGGCAGTCCCTAGTGCTTCTGCTTCCTTCTTTCTTGGGCTCGGGAATATTTCTGATCAGGGGATATGGATTTCATGTTTTGGGGGGGCCACTTCTCAGGGAGCTCTCTGTTTATATCAAGGCACCAGGGATGGAGGGTGAAGAATTTTTTTGTTGTTGTTCACGAAGTAGTTAGGAATATTTATCTTAAGTGGTATCTGACATCTTTAATAGGATGTGACATCAAGCCAAGATCTATCATTTTTGTGGTTAGTTCTTACTGGTTTCCATTAAACACTTGGTTCCATATCAGAAAAATTGTTTATTTCTGCAAAGGTTTGCTACAGTGAGGAACATTCAGCTTAAATATAGCAACTTTTGTTGCTTTCTTTTGTAAACAAAAATACATGTAATAATTGGATTAATAGAGTCTTACAGGCCACAGTGGTGAATATAGATTTCCTTTCGAAAGGTATTTTAACATTACGGCAAATATGTTTCAAAATGAATAGGGGAGTAATTAACTTTCCCCCCCTCCGAAGGTATCTGGAATTGGCACTCGAAGAGTCTCTACAGAAGGGTCTGCAAAGCAGCTACCAAACGCTTACTTTCTGCTTCCACAGGTCCAGAGCATTCGACTTTCACAGACACAGGTAATTTTAATAGATTTATTTTGAATTATGGTATGCACTAAACTTCGTAGTCCTCTAAATTGAGGTATCTTTTGCTGCCCTTTTTATATAGGATTGTTAGAGATATTAAACTCACCAGGTTGCAGAATTGGGATTTTACTATTTTTTGCTTTTTTGGAAAAAAAATCTGATATATATTGAAATAATATACATATGTGAAGTGTTGGTGGAATCCACGTACTTCTTGTGAAAGACTGTGTAATCTATGGTGTTGCTTTCCCATAGTTAGCTTAATCTTGTTTTAGATCATTTGAAATGTTTCCAGTTTCTCATTATTGTTACCATTAGGCCATGTACAAGTTTTATAAGTTTCTTTAGTTCCTTTTGGCTTACCTCTTTCCTTGGGGTATGTTTTGTAAGGAGAGATTCCGTAGTTAAAGAGTATGAACCATTTTATAGAGCTTGTTAAATCTTGCCAGGTTGCTTTTCAGGAAGACAGAACCTCTGTGGTCACCAGTAATGGTATTTTTTCAGGAATGTCTTACTGTCTTCCCCCTCTCCCTGCTTCCAGTCTTTCCTGAGTGGATCTTAGTGGAAAGAAACGTTGTCGATGTTTTAGAGTGTGTATCCAGTTGACCCTTGAACAGTGCAAGGGTTCTGGGGGCCCACCCCCTATGCAGTTGAAAATCTGTGTATAACTTTTGACTCCCTAGAAACTTAACTACTAATAGTCTACTGTTGACCAGAAGCCCTACAGATAACATAGTTGACTAACATGTTTTCTGTGTTGTAGATGTTATATACTATATTCTTACAAAAAAGTAAGCTAGAGAAAATGTTATTAAAATCATAAGAGAAAATCCATTTACAGTACTGTACTCTATCAAAAAAGAATTTGCATATAACGGATCTATATAGTTCAACTTCTGTTGTTCAGGGGTCAAGTGTAATGATAATTTAATGTTCTTTAAATATGCATTTCATTAATAGGGTATAGAGTTTGATCAGTTTTCCCCCTTATTTCCTGGTGACAACAGATAACTTCGGAAATGGAGAAAACTCTTGAACCAATGTAGGATGAACTTTTCCACCTTACCTACCCTTTTTTTTCTGATTAGTGAATAAAGAACATTGCTTAGAACTTTGTGTGGGTCACAGTAGTACCTGGGACTTTCCTTCATTCAGTAGTCTTCTTGAGCCTCTACTATGGGCATGCACTGTTTTAGCATTTCCATCTTCCTGGAGCTTCCATCCCAGTGGGAAGACAAGCAAAACTAATTTACCTGTAATGGAATGTCTGGGAGATTTGTCATCATTTTAGATAATTCTTGGGGATTTTTAGTATTATTTTTTTTAATTTATTTTTTTTAAAGATTTTATTTATTTATTTGACAGACAGATCACAAGTAGGCAGAGAAGCAGGCAGAGAGAGAGAGGGGAGGAAGCAGGCTCCCTGCTGAGCAGAGAGCCCAATGAGGGGCTGGATCCCAGGACCATGAGATCATGACCTGAGCCGAAGGCAGAGGTTTTAACCCACTGACCCAGGCGCCCCTATTATTTTTATTTTTATAAAATTGAATAACACCCCTTCCTAGGATTTTAAGGACAATTACTTAAGGTTTGCAAATTTGGATTTGGTTTAAATCCTAAAACCAGTGGGGATCTATTGAAAGGTTTCAAGCATAAGAATAGCATGATCTGACTTGCATTTTTTGTAGGGGTTGAAAGGCTGGAGTAAATGTAACTTGCATATGCTGATAACGTAGGTTTTTCCTGCTGAACATTTTTAGCCTTATCTCAGGGCCCTCCTTCAGCAAAGGGGGCCCACTGCGAATGGCCAGTTTTCTCTGGTTACTGAGACTGGAAGCTTTGAATGCCAGATTCCGTATTAGTGGTTATAAAAGTATTAAAACAGAGACAGGTGTTCAGATATCTTAGTTAATAGGGGTTAAATTGAAGGAAGACAAGGGGGTAAGTAAGGGAGAGAGGCAATGACCCTGGTGGCCTCTCCACGAGATCTGCTGGAGACTTTGTTATAAAGAGAGCTTGCACGTTAGGCGCTGTACCTGGCAGATCTTGTCTGCTAGCTATGATGCCCACTGCCCTTTCTTGGGTCCAGGCTGTCATCATCTCTCTCCCAGGCAACTCTGGATGGACCCGTAACAGACCTGCCAGTGTCTACTCTGGCCTTTTCAAAAGTCTCTATCCCCCAAATGCAAATTGGACCACATGTGGGATGTGATAAAATGCACTACATTTAAGAGTTTGTAGCTAAAACTCAAATTTGGGGGGGTGATCTTTTGTTAGAAACCAGTTATTTTGAAGATCTGAATATCAAAAAATATCTTTTAAAAGGCGACTATTTTAATCTTATATTTTTACTGTGATTCAGAAAAAAGGAAACTATATTTTTCAAGGCTTACTATATCAAAAAAAAAACAAACCCTACAACATTAGACTAAAGAAATCATTATGGCATTCCTCAGAAAAAATTCTGACTGTGATATTTCTGCATGGAAACTGCATACATATATTTGTGTGTTGTGTTTTAAGTGGGCATAAAATTGCCAGCTAACCTTCCTCAGAAAGAAACGTCTTCATTTTTATATTCTGTCTGTCTCAAGTTTTCTTCATTCTGTTTTTTTGGTCAAGAACCCAACATCTGGGTAGTGGTTGAGTTCAGCTTCCTTTAAAAGGGAATAGAGGGTCTTTTTATGAGAAGGTACTCATAAAATCACCTCTGGCTCAGTTTAGAGCTGGAAGGTAGATCTGCTAGAAGGCTGGGGAGTAAGAAGGCTTAGGCAGAAATTAGGATGTCCTCAACTTTGCTTTCACTTACCTCCTTCGCTCCAGATGAAAAGAAATAACTTTATTATGTTTAGGAATAAAATTTGAAGTTGAGAAAAGAAATACAACTGCTTCATGTGAGTCCATTGAATCCTAAGAGAACTGAGACTAAGGTGATAACAACCATTTAAAAGAATTCTCACTCAAACAATAAGAGGGCCAAATAACTTTTAGATTTCTTTGTTTGAGTAAAAGGTACAACCTGCTTATACGTTCCGGTTCATATCACATCTGAGCTTAAATAGAGTTGGATTTCAGTTTCACTGCGTATTAAAAAAAATTACCTGGCTCAAACATAGGTAACAGGAGACAAAGACATGCACACAAGGATTCACCCAAGGATTCCTGAATATAAAGTGTCTAGAAGGTGAAGGCTCCAAAATGAGCAGATGCTGCTTGATTCTGCCGAGCTATAGACTTGCTGATCAGAGAAGGAAAAACAGCAGGAGTATTTTGCAAAGCTAGGAGTGTTGTTCAGCAAATGCGCTTCTGGTGCTATGTGGAGGAAATACAAATGAAACGGCATTTTTAACATGACCATGAGCTGTTGCTTCAAAACGTCAAAGAAATTTGAGTTGTCAACATCCTGAGTTGTCAGGAGGATCACGGAAGGCATCAGCTGTTTTGCGGCTGCAAACCCAACACAGTTCCATGGTGAGAAATTAAGTTGAAAGTAATCAAGAGACAGCTGTGGGGGCACCTGGGTGGCTCAGTGGGTTAAAGCCTCTGCCTTCAGTTCGGGTCATGATCCCAGGGTCCTGGGATCGAGCCCCGCATTGGGCTCTCTGTTCCGCGGGGAGCCTGTTTCCTCCCCTCTCTCTCTCTGCCTGCCTCTCTGCCTACTTGTGATCTCTCTCTGTCAAATAAATAAAATCTTTAAAAAAGAAAAAAAAAAGAGAGACAGCTGTGTACAGTTGCAGATCACTGTAACATGTGTATGGCTTCACACACCTGATGCAGGTGCCTCCACTGTAACTCAAACGTCAAGAAGCAGAATGAGGTTTTGGTCATGTGCCAGGATGGCTAGGAGCATGGGGAGCTCAGTACGAATAGTGAAAGCTGTTCGTGCCTGTCCCTCACTTAGAACCTCAGCTCCGCAGGGCAGAGACTGTTGCTCTACCGACCCATCATAAGTGCTCAAATGACAGGCATCGGCATGACTGTGTGAAAGTCATTTTTACACATCTAGGGATAAACAGGAAAATTCTTACCAAATAAGATTATGGAGTACAAAAATTGTACATAGTTTCAAGGAGGCTTTAGGGAGATCGCTAGAAAAAAGTATTTAAATAGGTCATTAATGGAGAGCTAGGGCTACACAGGGAGGCTTCTGGAACCTTTGGGTTAAATTGCATGATTATAAACCATTTTTCCCATCATGCTGTGCATTACGTCTCCAGGACTATTCCTTTTATAATCCTTTTATAAAGGAGTTTGTACCTTTTCACCACTGTCACCCACTCTGCTCCCACTACATATCCCACCTCGGGCAATCTTGAATCTGTTCTCTCTGGGTTCAGTTGCATGCGTGTGTGTGTGCGTGCGCATGTGTGTGTATGTGTTTTTTTTCCCATAGAGTCCACATATAAGTGAGACCATATTTGTTTTTCTCTGTCTTATTTCACTTAGTATAATGCTCTTTGGGTCCACCCATGTTGTTGCAAATGGCAGGTTTTCCTTCTTTTTTATGACTGAATAATATTGCATTGTATATACATATCACATTTTCTTATCCATTTATTCATTGACAGACACTTAGATGGTTTCCCTGTCTTACCCATGATTTTAAAAAAAAAATGCTCAGGTGGCTCAGTTGGTTAAGCATCCAACTCTTGATCTCGGCTCTGATCTTGGTCTCACAGTCATGAGTTCAAGCCCCGTATGTTGGGCCCCACCCTGGGCATGGAGCCTACTTAAAAGAAAATGCTACAATGAACATGAAAGGGCAGATATTTTTTCCCAGTTGGTGTTTTCATTTCCTTTGGATAAATACTCAAAGTCGAATTGCTGGATCATAGGGTAGTTCTGTTTTTAGTATTTTAGAGAATGGCTGTATTGTTTCCATAGTGGCTGCCCCGTTTCACATTCCCACCAACCACCAAAGGTGCACTAGGGCTCCCTTTTCTCCGCATTCTTATAAACTGTGTATATGCGTATGAAGAAGTGAATGTCGATGGAAGACAGGGGAGCTCTTTCCACTGGGGATCTGCTAGCTATACTGAGTTTTTCAGATACAGGAGGTTGTCACGGCTCTTCTCTCACACTTCCTTAAAATTGCTTCCTGGGGTAACAACTAGAAATTTTATGGCATCAGAACACCTTCGCTCACATATCCTTGCCACTCGCTGCAGATTACCTCATGCGAATATACTATGACGGCCTTCAGTGTTACTCTCACCAAAACCATGGAAAGATTCAGGTAGCTGGGGCAACTGGGTGGCTCAGTTGGTTAAATGTCCAGCTCTTGATTTCAGCTCAGGTCTCTTGGTCATGAGTTCAAGCCCCAGATCGGGCTCCATGCCCAGCATTTATTTATTTATTAATAAATTAACAAATAAGATTCAGATAGCTGTGACAAAAGTTAAATTTAGGTAATGCCCCAAAATTATGGATTTACTTTAGGGATACAAGCTGGAGGAAAAATTAATTTCTTGTATGAGATCAAAAAGCCAATCTTATACCTCTGTGTGTTTCCAGGAAGCCTTGGATCTTTCCACTGAGCCACGCCACCTTTTTTGGAAGCATTAAATGAGCGTCTGTAAAGCATACAGGACAGAGCTTAACCTCCAGAGTATAATTTTATTAAAGTACTCTGAAAAGGGCATTATATGGTATTTTATTCTCCTTTTCTAAAAGAGCATATGTTTAGGAAAATTGGTCCAACTGTCCATTTTATTTAATCTTCTCTCTATTATTAGGGGAAAAACAGTGTTCATATTTGTATTGTCATATAGATCATAATTGCTTCTGCCCTCTTTTTTTTTTTTTTGAAGATTTAATTTATTTTAGAGAGAGCAAGACAGTGCAGTGGGGGAGGGGCAGAGGGATAGGGAGAGAGAGAATCCACCAGCAGACTCACTGCTGAGCGTGGAGCCCGATGCAGAGCTCAGTCCCATAATCCTGAGATCATGACTGAGCTGAAACCAAGAGTTGGGTGCTTAACTGAGAGTGCCACCTGGGGAACCCCTGCTTCTGCCCTTCTAATATGAATATCCTAAGCTTAAGATACCAGTTTGTTTCTTGGAATAACAAAAAATGGGTCTATCTCATGGAATAAACTAGGGTGTCAGTGAACAATTATTACCTCATTTTTTTTGCAATATGGGCTCATTTTGGTCTTTTTTGTTTGTGTCTTTCACCTGTTGGTATCTGACTTTTGCATTTTTCCTGCTCAGTTGAATCAGATGAAATGGCTCGCTCACTTCTGGAAACAGAAGTGTGTGTGTGTGATTCGTCTTCTCTCTAGATTCTTACTGGCCTGGTGTGTGGTAGCATCTGCCGAGTTCGTGGAGAGGAGGGTGTATGTTTCTGTCAGTCTGCTGCACCTGTGTGTCTGCCCTTAGGAAGAAAGTAGGGGAACATGAGGACTTGAGATTGCTTTTAACTTTTTAAACCTTCTCATCTGGCCCTTCTTTTTCATTCATTTTGCCCTTTATGAAGTAAGGGTTCCTAGCAGGTGAGAAGTCACTGTTATAGTGGGTCCCAGTAAGAGTCTGACGTCCCTCTCCTTTTGTTGTAGTCTTGTCGCTATTTGGCCCTTGGCTTTTTCTGGTCATTCTCCGCTCCAGTGCATGTGCCACACCGCTGCTCCAGCATTCTCCAAAGCAATGTCTCTCAGTGCTTCCCTGGGCTCTGTACTAGCTGATTCCTGGAGCTTGGCGTAGGAGGCCCTTGGCCTCTGCTCCAGCTTCCTCAGCAGCACCAGATGTCCCCCACTTTCCTCCTCCACGCTGGCCTCCACAACTGCTCGCTGTCAGAAAATGCCATCCCTTCTTACATACTGCCTTCCCTTCATAAGCTCTCATCCCCTGTAACTCTCACAGTCCTTCTCATTCCATCCTTTGAGACTCAGTTCGGGTATCACCCCCTCTGCAGGCTTCCCAGGGTCCCAGGTGAACCCGTGCTCCAGGCCCCACGGCACTTTTTTCAGGCCCATGCTTGAACATTTGGGGCCCTGGCCCTCTATCGTCTCCCTCCCATGCTTTTCCATGAGGCTGTCTGGGACAGGGCCTGTTTCCTTTTCCTTTTTACAATCTCACCATCAGTGTAATGTTTAGTACACTGAGGGCCCCAGAGTTTTTAATAGATAGGTGAGTCAGTGGGCGTCTGACTTGAGATCCCCTAATAGCGTATCTACTTGTCGTTCCCTGTAAGATTTGTATGACTTCACCTTTTCACCACATCAGCCATGCTGACCTTCACCAGACTTACTCCTAGGGCAGGTGGTAATATTCTTATTTTAGAAATTGTAGAAGAGACTCAAGAGTTTAAGTTACTTGGTGGAGGCTGAGAGCCGAATAGGGATCCATAGCACAGCTCAGTCTGCTGTAGGATTTTCTCAGATGTAGGAAGCATCGTGATGACTCTCATATCTATGGAGTCTTTAATTCATGGTCCACAAAACACAAACAGCAAGTGAAATGTGGTTTTGGGCCACATTTTTGTAATGGTAATAAAACTGTAGAAACATCTTAAAGGCTCAACAATAGAGGCCTCAACAATAGGAGGATTTGATGAATTTGATTACATCAGTATGGCAGACTATTTTTTTTTTTCTTTTTAAAGATTTTATTTATTTATTTGACAGAGATCACAAGTAGACAGAGAGGCAGGCAGAGAGAGAGAGGGAAGCAGGCTCCCCGCTGAGCAGAGAGCCTGATGTAGGACTCGATCCCAGGACCCTGAGATCACAACCCGAGCCAAAGGCAGTGGCTTAACCCACTGAGCCACACAGGCGCCCCAGTATGGCAGACTATTAAGTGATTCTTCTAAGTTATAATCATGGTGCTTAATCTGACAAGTGAATAGTAGAATAGAAGGTAGGCTCTACTTGATGATTTTAACTGTAAGATAGGAGGTAGGATAGAATACATAAATAGAGTTGTGTTAGGCTTGTGAAAAGTGAAAGTTTTTATTTTTTAATTTTTTTACAGTGCTATTTTGGTTCTAAACCACTGAGCTTTGAGGTGTGTTTCTGTGGTTTATTTGGGCATAATTCAAAGAATATTTGAAACTGGCATTGTCTCAGAATCTAGCCTAGAGTCTCACTGTTGCAATAGGCTTGTCTCCGAGATTTACAAGGACTTAAGTTACTGTTATTAGGATCATTGTAAAATAATGTTTATTGCTAAAAATGAAATGGTAAGTCAAACTGGGAAACCCAGAGAAGTTTTGAAGTGAGAGGAAAGCCCATGACACACAGTCTCACCAATTAAAGGGGTATGTGTGTCCTAACATGGTATCATATTACCAAATTATCTAAAAGTGAGATTGTGGTTACAGACAATTACAGTGTAATCATTGGATAAGGTGAGGGGGGGGACCAGAGGACTGAAAACTTAGAGGTAAGACCCAAGACCACGGTCATCCTTGGCAACGAGAACCAGGACCACTGTTTTATGATCTGCTCTCAGTGTGCTTTCTGAGTGTGCATGCCTGTGATAAGGGTTCCCCTTCCCCACCACAGTCTAGTGTTGCTGGATGGTGTGAAGGAGAGCTTCTCTCTGGGTGTGCATTGTGGTACATAATGCGCTTCAGACCAGGAGTTCCTAGCCTTTTCAGATGGACACAGCCCTCACTTTTGGAGTGGTGATGTCAGGCCCTTGTGCCTGCCTGGGACAGGTGTCGGGCAAGTGTTGCTTGGAGCCCCATGCCTGCCAGGCTGGGGGAGGGTGCCCTGGGGTGCTTTCCTGCTTCTCGCCTCCAAGGTGCTGAGCCCTGTTAATTAAGTGTGGCAATCTGAAAGGGAATCTGAAAGAGAATCTAAAATCACCATGGGGAGGGGACCAAGAGAAAGTCTTTTCAATCACAACTCCACAAAAAAGAAGGGGGCACATTTCTCACTAAGTTGCAAGAGTCTGATCTAGGATTTGGAGATGGAAGATAGAGAACCAGGAAATGTAACCTCTCTAGCGGCCCTGTTTTCTTGATGGGCTTCTGTAATTAGTTAAATGGAAGAAACAGATTTTCTGAATGTGATAGCTGAGAATGCCTACAAATCTGTGTGTCATCAATAATGTATTTAGTACTATTTCTTTGTGTGACAAAAGTTATTTGATTTTTTTTTTTTTTTTTTTTTTTTTTTTTTTACATAATACGATACAGTGTTAGTCTCTGGAAAAGTATTACTATGTGTTAGGTAAATGCCATTACTTAATTTTTGTCTGTATACTTGCCTCTGAATATGGCTTTTATTTTGTTTTTATTTTTTGGAAATAGAATCTTTATAAGGGATGTGTGCATTTTTAAAGTTGATACTGGACATTAAGAGAAGGGCAAAAGAGTATTAATATATCAATAATGAATACAGTGCTATAGAAAATAGTACATATAGGGAGCAAGTGAGGAGCATTTGCATGAATGAAAATGGCTTTTAAAAGCAAGGGAATTGGGGAAAAAAAGCAAGGAATTTTCTTCTTTTTCATCTCATCTCAATGAGGATGATTCAAGGGGGTGGGACTGTGGGAAGTGGAGAATAGGGGCCGGTGAGTGGAAGGAAGGGGAGGGAAAGACTGGAGGGAGAAATGCCTAGATGTGTGGGGGTGGGTATCTCTTCCTTCTATTCGACAGAGCAGGGAATGCCTCCCCTCCGTCTTCTCCCTGTTGTTTCTCTAAAATCTCTGCTGTCTTGGAAGGAGCGAACAGTGTTCTTGGAGAGCAGTTACCTGGTCGATTCTTTAACTCAGTGCTTACCTTGTCTCTTTTCTGCCTCCCAGGAGAATTGGCTGGCTCCTTACGGAAAACCCCGAGAGATCCCTAGCATAATAAATACAGTATTCAGAAGTTTCTGTTTTTAAATGTGTATTTTCCTTCGCCAAGATTATAAGCTCCTCAAGAGCAGGAATCCTGTCTTAGCCAGTATTTGTTTTATTACCTAGCACAGTCTGGCCATGTAACACGTGGTGAAAAAATAACCTTCAAAGGAAAAAACTATAATTTCAGCTATTTATGAACTTAAGAGACAAGAATCTTTTTTGACTTCTTTCAAACATTCATTATGTTAGAATATTCTAGAAACTTTTGTCGGGGTATTTGAAGATGCCCAACAAATAACGCCTGTATTCCTGGCCAAGTTCTAAACTAGTGGACATGTAGTTAGGGGTGGTGCCTGGGTGGCTCAGTAAGTTAAGTGTCCAACTTTTGATCTCAGTTCAGGTCTTGATCGCAGGGTTGTGAGTTCAAGCCCCACACTGGGCTTCATGCCAGGCATGGATAATACTTAAAAATAGAAAATGAGAAGTCAGGGAACCAAAATGCCACTGTCATATTGCAGATAAGCCACATTCTTGTGTATCAGCTGAGCTCAGAGAGCAAGTTACCAACTCTCTGTTCCATTGGGTAGATCACAGCGTGGCCCGTCAGAAGGGGGTTTTGAGTCTGAAGGACAGACACTCTTCTTGAGAGTAGAGAGGAAAGAAACCAGCTCCTCTGTGAGCCCCTACCCTTCTCTGCGCTGTCCTCAGCACAGCATCATGTTCTGTTGCCCATGACAGGCATCCCCCCTCTACCTCCAAGGGGAGAGGAAGAATTTGGGGCAACAGGACAGGTGAATTTAGGGAAAGAGAATCCTTTCCTTGTAACATTCCTCAGTTTTTGTACCTGTGACCCACTGGGCTTGCCTGTTATCAAGATGGGGTTCTCCTTTCCTCTGGCAAGGAGATCAGCAGACTCCTGGCAACTGTGCTCCCACTGTCCTTGGTCTGTTCCTCCTCCCACTGGAACCAAACCCCCATTTCTTTGATCCTCCTCAAACTGTTGGGGAGCATTGCTGAGTTTGCCTCTTGAAAGCTCTGAGACAGATTAGAATAATTCACTAATAGTCCATTCCAAAGGCACACTGCAGTCAAGGTTGAAAGTTCATGTCCTCATCTGTTTCCCATTCTGAATTCTTTTCAAGTATGATATTGAATACAGCTTATCAGAGTTTTTGCAGTGGTATCAAATAACAGAATTAAGATACTCCAATTAAAAAACACCAGCCATATAAGTATGTCCCATCATAGAGATTATAGTGTAGTGAATAAGGTGAATTCTAAAACCACACCACCTGGGTAAAAATCTTGGTCACCTCTGAATGACCTTGGTCAAGTTACCTAACTTCTTTGTGTCTTAATTTATCTAAAATAAATAATAATAGAGTACTTCATAGGATTGCTGTAGCTGTTGACTAAATTCATGCTTATAAAATGCTTAGAACTAGTACCTTGAACCCTAACTAAAATTTGCATTCATCACTTAACTTAAAAAAAAAAATTTTTTTTTTTTTTTACTATAAACCTTCTCCTATTGTGATACTCTTGGAGAATTTTTAAATTCAGAGATTCAGTCCTCTGGCAAGATGTGAAAATTCAAGTCTATAGTCCCATATCAAATTATCTTGGCTTGTGAGTTAACATTAAAAGAATTTGAAGCCCTCCCCAGTTTCTTATTTTTTTGGTCTTAGCCCGAGAGGTTTTCTACGCCTGTGTGAGCTGGGGAGCCTTCAGCAGCTAGAGCCCGGGCCTGCTCTTGCTAGAACGCAGGAGTCTTCCCCAAGTTATACTGACTTAATATTAAGTCACTCCGGGCTCCTGGCTGGCTCAGTCGGTAGACCATGCAACTCTTGATCTTAGGATTGTGAGTTTGAAGCCCATGTTGGGTGTAGAGATGGCTTAAAAATTAAAAAGAAAAAAATCTCAAAATGTATCAAGTCTCTCTTGAGCCTTCCTTGAGTCTAGACTCTTAAGATACACAGGAATATCAGATATCAACCTTCCATCCACCAGATTTGGAAAACATGCCTCCCATCCCAGCCCTCAAGGGACTAATTCTAAGCAGAATGATTCCCAACACTTCTTTTTGCCAAAAAGAGGGATGGAGGATGGAGAGCATCACCTTAGTTTTGGCTTCAGTTTATGCCAGTTGTTTTGATTCTAAGACTTTTGTATTTAAACTCAGTGAGGAGAGATTGCCCATCAGGAGGCTGCCTTGGGACCTCAGGGGCTTGGGGAAGTGCCACTTGCACAGACCACTCCTCTCAGGAGGGAGCCCCAGAGGCACTCTGGTCTTTCCTCAGAGTGAGCACTTGGCAGTGGTGGCAGCCTGGTGACAGGTGTGTCTTTGTTCTCCTTCCTGCAAGAAGCCCTTGTTTCTGGAACCTCTGTGCTGAAAGGTGGGGACACCCTGTTGAGGACGGAGGGCTGCAGTGGCTGGGCAGGGGCACTAGGATCTGTGAGCACACTGGTTTCCACAGCTTCTTACAGTAGACTCACTTAGGCTTCTGGAACCTACTTCTTCTTTTTTTTTTTTTTTTTTCTAACAAGCCAGTCATAACATGGTGGGATTCCAGCATTAACTTGTTAGTCGTGGCAGTTTTTACTTCACAATGTGAGTTTGTTTTTTTCTTTATTAACATAGAATGTATTATTTGTTTCAGGGGTTCAGGTCTGTGATTCTTCAGTCTTACACAGTTCACAGCTCTCACCATAGCACATCCTCCCCAGCGTTCATCACCCTGGAACCTACTTCTTAGAGAAGGCTTTTCCCTTTCAGCCCCACCTGTTTCCAATGGAGCATTGTTCTCACCTGATTCCTGGAGGGGAGCTGCTACTGACATTTAGGAAGCTTGGGGCCTGGTGGGGATAGTGTGTTGGCCGTGAGCCACTCACAGTCTCCCCCAGGTTGTGAGCTTGCCCCTCTTTCTCTGCCATTTGGGGCTATTCCTGCAGAATGTGCTTGGCTTCTGGCCCCTCTTCCTCTCAGGAAGGCTCAGTTGAGTTTCCAGCTATTTAACCATCTTCGTTGGTCTTTTTCTTTCTTGAACATCTGTAAGGCTGCTACTGTTTTCTGGAATTGGCTAAGTCCTTTTTTTTCCTTGTTTTTTTTTTTTTTATCTGTATTATTATATATATATATATACACATATACATGTACATGTGTGAATATACATATATATGTATATACACACACACACACACATATATATATATTTTCCCCTCTAGATGTTTCTTTAGATATTTTCTTGTGAGTTCTCCTAAAGGAAGAGAGATGAAAATCAATGAGTTCTGGGTCTGCTAAAAGCATCTGCTGTTCAAACAAATCTTCTCTTCCCTGTGTTGGAGAGTCTTCCTCCGAAGATGCTCCTATCATACCAACATCTAAATCAAGCCTGGGGGTCAGTCTGTCTCCAAAGTCTTGCCTGGCTCCCCTTGAATGGGTTTCCTCTTCTTGCTATGCCTTCTCTTAGACTGAGTCCTACTTCTATGAACTTCACAAACACATTCCCCCAGGGCATGGGCCGTAGCTGTGTCTCCACCTTGTATTCTCTGAGCATTCTGCTCTGAACCTCCTGTCCCCTGTACCCCTGAACCTCTCCAGGTCTTATGTAGTCGTCCTGGGTATAGCTGTCTCAGTCCTCAGCTGTTCTTACTGTGGATTCTGCACCTGGCTTTACAAGTGCCTTTCTCCATACCTCCTGTAATAGAAGCCTGGTTCCTTCAGGGGGAGCAGTTCCTATCTGCTAAGGTCTTGCTTTTCTTCTTTTATTACATTTTTTATTTTTTAATTTTTACTTTTTATTATTAGTATTTTTTAGAATTTTATTTTTAAAGATTTATGTATTTGAGAGAGAGAGAGAGAGCAAAAGTGAGAGCAAGCGCAAGCAGGGTGAAGGGCAGAGGGAGAAGCAGGCTCCCCACTGAGAAGGGAGCCTGATGTGGGACTCGATCCTGAGACCCCGGGATCATGACCCAAGCCGAAGGCAGATGCTTAACCAACTGAGCCACCCAGGCACCCTATTCCATTTTTTAAATGCTCCAGTGAGCACAAAGATCTCTCTCCCTCACTTCAGTTAGCTACCAGGCTATGTCCATCTCTCTGTATTCTGTTGAGCTGGACTTTTGAGGCCTCGTTTTCTCAGTCATGTTCTGTCTAATTGTTCTCTAAGCGGTTTGTCTTTCTCTTAAGGGGAGCTCTCTCTCCCGCCTTCTTCCTCCATCTGCCTTTTTTGTTCATCTTGCTCTGATAGGAAAACTAAATCATGTGTCCCTAAGCTTCCAGCACTTCTCTGATGTCCAGAGTGAACCGGATTGTTCTAACCTTAGTGGTTGCTTTCTTTGTGCATGCAGTTAATTCTGTCAAATTGCTTGTCTGCCTCAACCCAGGATGAGAGCATCTCTTCTATCTGATTAGCTTATTGCTTCTTTATTTATAAAATCTGCCATCTGTCTGTGTATCTGTCATTTTGGATCTTGAGCATCTAAAACAGTGGTTAGCATTTAGATGATTAATAAATCTGGAGCCAGTGTGATGGGGAGGAACTTCTGAGTCTGTAGACTGGCCCACATGAATTTAAATGAGAATTTGAACTCTTTCATAGTTCCAACTCTTAGCCACGAAGATAATGCATAAAAAAGGAACAGAATTTGGAGCAGCCTGTCTGTACTGTCTGCCTGGAGTTGGACCCAATGTTTCTTCAAGATCTGGCAATAAAAGCAGATGGTCCAGCTCTGGGAGCTCTCTTTATTGTGAGAGGAGTCCTCACTAGGACATCTTTTCCTTTCCTTTTTCCTTCTCCCCTTCCCTTTCCCTTTCTAGTGGTGAAGTATATGCTCCGTAAACTACCATTTTAAGTGTACAGTTGAGTGGGATGATGAAGTACATTCACACTGTCATGCGATCATCACCATCATCCATTCTAGAACTTTCTCATCTTCCCCAACTGAAGCACACCCACTACATAGCAACACTCCATTAACCTCTCTTCTCAGTCCCCCCCAGGATCATTAGTCTGCTTTCTGTCTCTATGAATTTGACTATTCTAGGCCCCCTCATGTAAGTGGAATCACAGAATATTTGTCCTTTTGTGTCTGGCCTATTTCACTCTGTTATAATGTTTTCAGGGTCCATCCATGTTCTAGTATATGTGTCAGATCTTCCTTCTCTTTTAAGACTGGGTAACATGCCATTGTATGGATACACCATGTTTTGTTTAGTCATTCATTCATGGATGGATTTTGGGTTGTTTCAACTTCTGACTACTGTATGTAATGCAGCTATGGATTTGGGTGTACAAATATCTGTTTGAGTTCCTCCTATCACTTTTGGGCATATACCTAGAAATAGAATTACTGGATCACTCAACAATTCCATGTTTGATTTTTTTGAGGAACCACTATACTGTTTCCCACTGCGTCATCCTTTCTTCCATAGCCATGGCTGATTTTTGCCATGGCTACTCCTATTTAGGTAAAAACTACACCCACATTGCTCAAGGTCTAGCTTCCACCGTCTGCATCATGAAAGCCCGAACTTCTGCGGAACCTGGGCCCAGGGTCAAGGCCTGAGCCAGGCCTTCAGGACCTGCTTGCCATTTGCTCAAGGCCCACAGCATCCAATTGTATAAAAATAGCTGCTTGCCTTTGGATCAAGTCAACATATGCCACATGACCTACCAAGGTGAAAATCCCGCAAAGCTCTCCTGAAACTGCCAACCCAGCGTATAACAGCGAAAAGCCAGCTCCCCAAGTGCAAAAGCTGGAGTATTGCACCATACAGGCCGCTGCACTTGGTCCAATGACAAGTCTCAGTATCTAAATGCTAACTTGCTTTCCACATTGCTTTTTGCTAACTTGGTTTCACAGTTTCTGGCGCATTTCAGGAGGGTGGAAGCTTGTGGGCAACACCTGGCTCTTCCCTTTTCTTGGGTTCTAAACCAAATGTGAAATAAGACAAAAAGAACTTGAAGTGTTTTAGAAACAACAACAACAACAACAACAACCCTCTTCTCTTAGAAGCCAAAAGAGTGTGGAAGAGGAGTTTCCCCCTCTTACAACCTTGATGTGGGAAAAACCACTTCCCAGAAACATTTAAGTTATTTTCTGTAAAGTTTTACTCATTTAATGCATTAATTGTGAATGACCAAGTGAAAACAACAACACTCCCTTTGGAAGGTCTACCGTGTGCTCTGTGTGTTTCCTGTGGGTCTCATTTAGGGCTCATAACATGGCTGTGACCTCACTAACTCTGTTTTATTGAAGAGGAAACTGAGTCTTAGGCAGGGTAGAGGATGCCCCTAAGGTTTTTTGTTTGTTTAAGATTTTATTTATTTATTTGACAGAGAGAGATCACAAGTTGGCAGAGAGGCAGGCAGAGAGTGGGGGGGAAGCAGGCTCCCTGCTGAGCAGAGAGCCTGATGCGGGGCTCGATCCTAGGACCCTGAGATCATGACCTGAGCCGAAGGCAGAGGTTTAACCCACTGAGCCATGCAGGTGCCCCACCCCTAAGGTTTTGTGGCCGGGGTTTCATCTCCAACTGAGTTAACAGCAAAGCCTTTTCTGGAAAAGATGTGGATAAGAGAAAATGCAGCACATGTGCTTTCATCCCTCTTCCCTTAAAACAAAAATGAATTTCAGCCATTTCCTAGGTTTTTACAGATATTTTAGCAAGGGGTCTGGCAGGGTAGGTGAATTTTGTTTCAGTGGTTAAATATCTGAGGATTAGCAGGGCAGTGGTTAAGGGGAGGGCTGAAGCCCAGTTGCTAGAGAGGAGAGAAAGCAACCCTACAGTGCTGACTAATAACTCCACTGAGGCCAGCTGTTGTTACAGGAAACACTAAATCAGGAGTTGGGTTACAGAGCGTGGCTGTTGTGTGGAAGGGACCCAAGAAAAGGCCTGTTTTATGCAAACTCACTTGCTGTATAGATTGTGTTGTACCTAGCACTATAGATGGGGCCACTGTCTGGAATGGTCACGTGGCTTATACAGAATCTGGGTTCCTGCTAATAGACATTTACCTGGAAAAGAACCTTTAAAATTTAGCATTAAAAATTGTAGAAGGGGAGAAAAGTGAGAACTAATATTGGAATTTATCTATAATTCTTTTATGTATTCCTCAAATATTCCTTAAATGCAAGGTTTCTGTGTGTGGTCATTACTGTGAACGCCCTGATTTCAAGGCTCTTGATCACTCTGTCCGGATCAGTGTATTATAGATTCTCATATATTTTTGCTATGATATTGGTTTATTCTTGTTAGTAGAAGTCATCTAAGAGGGCTGGATTTGAAGTCTATCATTTCCTTTCCTCTTTACTTGTACACGATACCCCCAGATCACACTCTGCCCAGCCCTGCTGCCCTAAGACCAGTTTCTTAGCTGGAAGAGAACTAGGTGATTTCTTCTCTCTCAGATCCAGTCAGCTAGAGTCATAACACAAAACCATGGGAATATAAGCCATGACAAAAGGGAGTTTTTAACCCTGCCATTTTCTGGACTGTTGCATTTTCTCCTGGTAGGGTTTTCTAATACCTGTTTCCATGGCGAAGAACTTTCCAACTTTTAAATTTAGGAGAAGTATACTTGGTCTGTTCTGATTTACTTAGAAAAAAAGTACTGACCTGTATTAAAGACCTGCCCCACCCCCCCCTGGTTTCCACTAGCTAACCTTAGGACCTTTGATAAGTCATTTAACCCCGCCAAACCACACCCCCCCCCAGCTTCTACAAGGGAATAATACCATGTACTGTACAAAACAACCAAGAAATTATTCTATTTTTTGGCTGTGAAATTTATGAGCTAATTTGTTAAAGTGATTTTGGAGGGTTTGAAAAGTAAAGAAGTAGGTTTCTCTTTTCCTTTTATAATCTTCCCAGGCCCACTCTTGAATAAGGGGATGTCCCACCGTCTTAACACATGTGCTCAGCTGGGGTCCTTTCAGAGAGAATTTAATCCGTGTGTGTGTGTGTGTGTGTGTGTGTGTGTGTGTGTCCCAGGTGGCTCATGTTTTGATTATAGTTTACTTTCTTAAGTCAGGATTACATTAGTTTTGTTCTTTTGATGAAGACATGAGCCTTTAAATTGCTCTTTGAGAAAAATTGGCCTGCTTCAAGGACAGTTTGGAGGTGTTGGGACTCCCCCTTGTGGGACTCTGAAATGTTCTACAACAAATGAAACAATACGGGAGTTTATTTTTGTTGTCCTTCCAACTAAGAGAGGAATCTTACTTAAAATGGTGAATAAGAAATTCATCCAGAAACTTACCAAGAATGACCAAATACTGGGCTTTATATTACATCAGATCACTCTGCAAATTGGATTGTTTCATTGTGTTCAAAAATCCTAATTCTGAACTTAAAATTTTTCAACATTTGAAGAAATACTTTAGGTAAGAGAATTACCTTGTGAGGTTAAGGCTTATAGTTAAATTGCTGTAAGTTTTCAAAAAACACAACTGTTGGGGCGCCTGGGTGGCTCAGTGGGTTAAGCCTCTGCCTTCGGCTCAGGTCATGATCTCAGGGTCCTGGGATCGAGTCCCACATCGGGCTCTCTGCTCAGCAGGGAGCCTGCTTCCCTCTCTCTCTCTGCCTGCCTCTCTGTCTGCTTGTGATCTCTGTCTGTCAGATAAATAAATAAAATCTTTAAAAAAAAAAACACAACTGTTATAAATGCATATGTTGAAAATGTGTTGATACAGGTTTTTCTTTAAACTTTTTTTGTGGAGGGGAGTTTTAGGTCAGAAGTACATGTCAAGAGACAGGTTTTGGTATATTCTTTTATTTTGTAGCCATTGTTTATTATTTTTCATTTCTTGCCTATTTCAAGCTTACCTTTTTCAAGCAAGCATCTGTGGCTGTGTGCCCACTTCTCTTTATTCACTAACTGCATATTGAATTTAGGGGTAGGCTCTCTGGTAAAAGCATCAAACAAGGTGCTTGCAACCTTCTGGGGAAGACAGACCTGGGCAGGTTGTCGGGGGAAAGGTGCTGTGGGTGTAAGTAATGGGCAATTACCCCAGCTACGGTGTCAGGGAGAACCTTGGCGAAGGGGATGTTTCAGCTAGACATGAAGGTTTAGCTCGGTAGAGGAAGGCTGGATTTGGGGATGTGAGTTCACAGCAGAAGGATAAATTCAGAGGTTGAAGGCAAACAGCAGAAAGTAGACTAGTGAGGCGGGAGCATAAATAAGGTGGTGAAGACTGGGGAGGTGCCTGAGTTTTGAGGCTGCAGTAAAGGATTTGGTCTTTGATGGGCTTTGAGCAGATAGTGGTGTCACCTGATTTGCATATTTGTAAACTCACTCTTGATGCAATGTGGAGACAGGAATGGAGAGGACAGAGGTAGACACAGGGAGAACACTAGCCCACCTGTCTCCTCCCTCCCTGCCCTCCCTTCCACGAGGACAAGTGTCCCTAAACTTTTTCTGTAAAGGCCTAGAGAGAGTAAATTTTGGCTTTGCAGGCCATGTGATTTTTGTTGCAAGTAGTCATCTCTGCAGTTGTAGCATGAAAGCAGCCATAGGCGATCCACAAAAGAATGAACATAGCTGGCTTCCAATAAAGCTTTATTTACAAACACAGGCAGTAGGCTGGATTTGGCCCATGGGCATAGTTTGCCGACCCTTGATCTCCAGAGTGTTAGGAATGAAGAGAAGTGAATGGATTCAAGGGTACTGAGAAGGTGGGGTCAGTATAACTTGGTTATGGGTTTGTTTGAGAAGGGTAAGTGAGGAGGTAGAGCGAAGTTGGTGTTCAGGTTTCTGTCATAAATAACTCTATGAATAATGGTGCCAGGACAACACTGTGCACAGCAAGGTAGCTGTCTTGGCGAGTGTGAGCGTTGAGGAGGAGTGGACATGGGTATGCGGAGAGGGCTGAGCTGGAGAGAGAAGTGCAGACAGCTTCTGTGTCTCTTCCCTGGGGGGAGAGAGTGAAGAGGGTGAAAGACAGAATCCAGAACAACTCTAACATCTTGAGAGGAGAGAGGGAAAAGCCTCAAATAGGAAGGAGAAGAACCAAGAGATGTGGATAATGAGGTTAAATTAGCAGAGGAGTTGGGCAAAATGAAAATTGTCCATTGGATTGGTGTGTGAGCAGGTCTTTTATAACTGGCTAAAGCAGTTTCAGAAGTGGTGGGCTTTTTTCTTTTTATGTCTTTGATGGTGGGACTCGTTTACAGAAAGACAAATTCAGAAATCTAGTTCTTAAGATTTTAGGTTCCATTTACAAATGGTATTGTTCTGTTTAAGTCTAGCAGATACTAGCAATTACTTTCTAAAAGAACTTCTGGTTAATATTTGGTCCCGCTTATAAGCTTGGTTAAACTTCTTAAATATCTTCACTGCATTTTAAAATGCATCATATTTGACTCCAGTTTGGCTACTTTAATCGCTGAATGACAATTGCAGTTGTTAAAAATGTGTTTTTTAACATAATAAACTTAAATAATGCTTAATAAATCTGACAAGTCAAACACCACTGTGGTTCTTCTACTTGATACTGAATCTTCCTGGAGTGAGTAAATGCTTACCGACAATTAAGTCAGCCACGGATTTGGAGAATGCCTCTTACTGTACTGAGATTTCCTGGTGTCCTGACTGTGGCTGCCAAGCCGAGTGCCTTTTTAAATTTTATAATCACTATGCCAGACACATCAGACCTAGCAAAGCAGGAACTCTTGCAGCCGTTTGGATATACATGCCTCACTACCTGACTGCCCGTGCCTTCACTGTCTGCAGCCCCCTCCCACCCACCCACAGGGCTGTATTCCTGGATTGGGGTTTGCATTTCCTCCTCTTAAAGATACATCAGTTATCATCCCAAGCAGCTGTTACAATCTCTGAGCTTGATGAAATTCTGCATTCTTTTCCTTTGCTTTGGTCTCTTCCATCCGTAGCTCTTTCACATATTAAAAAGGATGATGATGGCCAGTGGAATGTTAGACCCCTCTGGGGGTCTTGTTAGCACTTGTAACGTCATTCCACTAATGGAAGGCAGGCGTAAGAACAGTAATTGGCTGGTACTGGGTGAACCTACTTTGAAATGAAAGACTCCTATGTTGAAACAGAATGTTCAAAAGTATATGAAATGCCAAACTACAGTGTTCCTGTGTATATTTAGAACATATTTATCTCCTTACTGCCATAATAGGAATTTTCATGTTGCCCAAGGGAGAGCTTATGATTTCCTTTAGAATGTAAGCTCAAGTGACAGATTTTTATGTCTTATTCATGTTCATTTCCAGCTACTAGAATAATACCCATCATTTACTAGATACTCAAATATTTATTAAATGAATCAATGAATTTCCTGAATAAATGATAGATTGCTTACTGTGAATATGAGATTGAACTTTTTTGCCTCTTTTAAGTTTTTAACCACCTTCTTCTTTTAGGCGGAAACCACTAATACTAGCCTCTTGCAAGTGCAACTGGAATGCAGTTTACATAATAAAGTGTGTCAACAATTAAAGGTAAAATAAAAAATTCAGTGTTTTTATCTTTCCTTTCCTAATTTTTGGTTTGGAAACCAAAAAGAAAATGACACATTCTCTTTTCAGAAATACACATGTCCTTACCATAGTGTTTTTCTTTTTCTAAAATTTGAAATCACAAAGCTTTGGATGATTTTTTTTTTTTGAGTTCTTCCTTTTTTTTTTTTCCATCCCTCCAATATCAGAGTTGTTATATGGAATCTGATGATGTTCTACGGCTACAAATGAGCATAATTGTCACCATGGAAAACTTCTCAAAAGAATTTGAAGAAAACACACAAGATTTGTTAGATCATCTTTCTATTATTTATGTAGCTACAGATAAATCTGAGACCTCAGGTAAGGTGGAGTCTTTTAAAATTTTATTATGATACATTTTGATTAGCCTGCATCATCATTTACCTGAAGATTGTATCATTGCAGTGCAAAACAAAGAGCCTTTGCTTTCACTCTTAAGAGGTTGAAACAATAACTGATCCTCAACCTGCAGGTGCTAGTAAGGCTATATTATTTTGGAGTACATTAAGTGGCAACCGGGAATCATTCTGAATTTCCTTGGGAATAACTTTTTTCGGCATTCTGGAGATCATGAACAAGTTAAACAGGCAAAACAATCTAATATAAATATTCACAGAGTATTTTAAGTCTCACGTCTCACGTTCCATTGTTACTGATTTGCAGAAGCTCAGTTAAATCACGCCGTTTCATTCTTTTAATAGTTGATTGGGTGCTGGTTGCTCCTAGATGCCTGACAAGTTAGGATAGTGTGAATTTTAGTGTTCATTTCTGTGAATTTTGTCTTGGAAAATGTGTGTCCTGTGTGCCAGAAGTTGCCTAGTTCATCACTTTAAATTTCTAAGAATTTTGTTAGGCAACACATATTATATGGTCCTTGACATTTATATTACCCATTGGTTAGCAAGGCTGTGCTGGTATGTATGTATATATATGTACTTGTCTGTATATATATATACATACACACATGCACACACATATAAACACATACCATATATATATTTGGAGAAAGAATTGGTAGCAAAGCGTGCTTTTATTTGGGAGTCTTAATTGTCGGTCAAGCCTCATTACTTTCCATTCCTCAGAATTGGTTATAGTAGTAATGGTTCAGCAGGAAAGCTGCCCTGTCCTTGGGTTCATAGTTTTGGTGATTCTCAGAATGGCCAGGTGGACAACAATGGAGAGAAGACCCCTGTCCCATGGGAGCACTTTTGATGAAGGTGAAAAGGAAGACTGTGCTTTGAGATCTGAGGGTTTTGCTTTTCCTCAAATGTGACCATCTAAATAAGGAAATGAGGGGCTAAGCAACAGAAGGATATAGCTTTTTTAAAGCTGTCCAATTAGTTAGTCTCATCTACAGGAGTAATAGTATGACCTAATTTCTCCACTGGCAGTTCATCATTTAGGGATCCTGTATTGGTAAGTCAGTCTTTTTGTGTAGATCTTTTTCTCTTGTGACTTATTTATAAGGATACCCAACAGAAAATAGCTCCCAGTTTCAATTGTAGTGTTGAAAAGCGAGTCCTATTTTGTATAGAAATGTGTAATATGGTATTTGAACTGCTATATTAAGGTGCGAGAATGAGTTGCCTCTTTGTTTTAATCTTGTCTCTCTGATTCTTTTGGACAGATGATTCGGCAGTAAATATGTATATACTACATTCAGGAAACAGCCTTATTTGGATACAGGTAATTGTAAATGCTTACAAAGAGTGAACTTTAAACTGAGAAGTGTGTGTTTAATTGCAGAATGTGAGAATTTTTCAGGAACAGATACAGGAACACTTGTTTCAATTCTCCTTTGTTTTAATTTACACCCATTTTCCCTTGCTGGACCCCATATTAGGATGAAGGTTGTCAGCACCCTCTTCATACTCTTATAGACATATATGCTGAGCAGTTGCTCGTACGCCAGTCTGAGCTACTTAGCTCTTTGAACAGATTTGATTCAAATTGGATAAATACCCAGCTGAGAATAGTAACTTGGATTTTTTTTTTCCTGTAGGATGTACATCATTTCTCACAGAGAGATGCTCTGTCCCTGCAGTTTGAACCAGTCCTCCTACCTACTTCTACGACCAACTTTACAAAAATCGCCTCTTTCACTTGCAAAGGTACAGTTTTTAAGAATATCAGAGATTGTCTTTCTTATTTTCATTATCCAGTTATGATCATTCTTTCCGGGAAATGACTTAGAGCTACAGAGTAATAAGCGAGGTTTTCAGAAAGTGAATGGGTTTGATTAAAATACTGCAGCCTTCAGAGGTCTAAGAGAGAGAATGACGGAAAAAATGATTGTGGATTCAACTTTTATTCTGCCACACGTGTAAGATTTTGCATTTAAAGGTTAACTGAGTTGGTGATTTGAGAGAACAGGATGTGCATGTGTTTGGTGGAGGGCTGCT
This sequence comes from Lutra lutra, assembly GCF_902655055.1. Taxonomy (NCBI): domain Eukaryota; kingdom Metazoa; phylum Chordata; class Mammalia; order Carnivora; family Mustelidae; genus Lutra; species Lutra lutra. The sequence continues at coordinate 85,392,651 of NC_062279.1, read as the reverse complement.
TTCACAGATCAAGAGTTCTGCTGCCCTCGTTGTATTTCTTGGTGTAGAACGCAATACAGATCTAGTGAGCATAAACCCAGTCCTTGCTTTGGGTTCTTATTTATTTATGGCAGAATTCTGTAAAGAGATGCAGATGGTTTTAAGCATATGAAAACATGCCCTGCTTCACTTATATTTCAAGAACTGTTAATTAAAGCAGCAAGTGAAATATAATTTATTACTTAGATCAATAAAGATAAAAACATTGTCAGTATTCTGTGTTGGTAAGTGATTAGTGGAAAAAACAGATATTTTTAACAAGAGTAAAAACCAACACAGGCTTTTCTGGAGGGAAAATTGACAATCTGTGAACTTTTAAAATGCACATAGATGCTCTTTGATCCTTCTCCATCAAGGAACCATCTACAGATACACTCATGTACGTATGCACAGCTGTACCTGCAGAAATGGGCACTGCCAGGGAAGCAAAGCAGTGTCACCATCCATCGGTAGGGGGCTGGTGAAATTGTCATGCATCTCCAGGAGGGTGTGCTCTGCAGCTTTTAGGAGACACACGTGCAAGCATTGTGTGCGCACTGGGTGTTGTTTAAAGGGTGTCTGTGTACTTGTGTGTGCGCAGAACACTGGGTGAATGCATAAGAACCTGCTAGCAGTTCTGCTAGCTAACAACTGCTAGCAGTTGTTTACAATGATTGGGGACTCAGGGGTGAACGGTAGACTCTACTTTCATATTTTTGTTAGTGTATGAATACTTTTTGGAGCCATGTATGTAACTTAAGAAAAGAAAAAAAAAAAAGACTGGGGGATCCGGGGTGGCTCAGTCGGGTAAGCATCTGCTTTCAACTCAGGTCAAGCCCTAAGTTGGGCTCCCTGCTCAGCACGGAGTCTGCCTATCCCTCTCTGTCTGCTCCTCTCCCACCTTGTGCTTGATCTCTCTCTCTCTCTCTCTTGTCTCTTTCAAATAAAGGACTTGAGTATTATAAGAATTCTGTACCAGTGCCTTACTATTACAGCCTAGCTCATGGAAAGCTTAAATGTTGTTTTGATAATTCACAGTGTTTTGGACTTCATTCCTACTTTCACTGTGAAGCTCCTTCTTGCTATTTTGGTTGTCTTGCTTTCTTGCTCATGTCACCACATGCTTCTCTTCACCCCACCCAGCGGAGCGTCATTTCTCACTTTTGTCATCCCTGGCAGAACTACTTTCCTATATTTAAGGTGAATGCAGATCTTTGTAAAGAGAAGCCACAGTGTTCACTCTCTCTCTCTCCCTCTTTCTCTCTCTCTTTTTTCCCCCAAAAGAAGAAATGAGAGGTTGGTTTAAAAAAGGGTTGGATGTGGGGGGAGGGTGGAAAACACCATGTTCCAGACAATTGGCAACAAGCCAGTGGAGAAAAAGGAGTGTTAAGAAAGGATTTTACCACTGATATCTGATGCACGGTTTTAATGGAGGCTGAAAAGTGGAGTAATTAGGAAGTTATAAATAAAACATAGATATTGGTTTCGTTCAGGGTAAGGAAAGAAAAGAGGGTTACACTTCACATTTATTTCTTTGTGTCTCAAAACAGCTACGTCATGTGACAATGGAGTTAAAGAAGACATGAAGAAAATAAAAAAGACTTCAACACTAAAAGCATGTCTGTCCTCTCCTGTGGTTCAAGGGTAGGGTGATTCCACTTTCCCTCAAATCATGTGTTCATTTGTTTGCTTTCATCTCACAGGAATTTGAAAATGTAACTCATAAGATGTGTATGATTCTCTCTCTCGGGACTTGCCTTCCATGCATTAACCCTGCTAACAAGCAGTCGGGGGGCTGGCTGCAGAATGGGAGAGAGGAAACGAATGGTTCAGTTTGCGGCACAGGTCCTGGGCCAGGGAGCCAGGTGTGGGAAGAGGAAGAGGATGTGCCTTTGGGTCCTGGCTTTGCCCTGGTGGCCTCCATGAGCTGGTCTGGTCCTGGCCTGCTCCCTTATCCTCTGGCCTTCAATGCTCCCCTTGTGGGCATGAAGGTTGAAGAAGGCCATCTTGAAGCTCATTTCCTAGCACTCCTAACCTTCATTCTCTGACATTTTATGATGCTCTTCTTTCTGCACTTAGAGGCACGGTGAATGCTGATGGCTGTCTCACACTCCGGGCTGATGGCATGCATGTCCTGTGTTCACAGGTATTTTAGAATGGACTCCTTTGCAACCCAGTTTCACATAGAGGCTCACGAGAACACCTCGGGAGTTTGGTCAATGTGGTACCTCAACCATTTTGACCGCAGTGTTGTATTAAAGGATGTGTTTGTTTCCAAGGAGACCAAGCATGTTGTAAAGGTATGAATGGTATTTTTATCCAGGTTTTATCCTATCTGAAGCTTTGTATAAGGTCAGATGCTGTGGAATTAATATTTATAAAAGACCATTTTACTTCTGATTTTTAAAGCAGGTATTTTTCTTTTAATGTTTTCAGAGTTACTTCTGGGATCTCCTTTATTTTATTAAACTGTTGTTCAAGATATATTCTGAAATGATATTCGCTCTTAGCATTGTTCAAAAAGATTACAATGTATAGCTTATACTAAAAAGATTATATTTATTAAAAGTAAGCCTAATTAATGACAAAGTAAACTTTTTCAAAATACCACACATGAAAATTTCAAGATCGCTTTCGTGAAATTTAAAAATAGTAGCATATAAAACATTTAAAACCTGTCATTTGTATAAAAAAAAAAATTTCAGTCTTTGACCTGGAAATAAGTAAGATTATATTTTTAAAAGTACAGAAGAACTTTAGTATCATGCTTTCTAAGGATCTTAACATAATTAGTGTTAGGAAAAGTAATTTCTCTTACTTTTTTTTCCTTTTAGATTCTGAATTTCACTGGCCCTTTATTTCTACCTCCAGGCTGTTGGAATATATTTTCTTTGAAACTTGCTGTTAAAGACATTGCCGTAAACCTATTCACCAATGTGTTTTTGACTACAAACATAGGTGCTGTTTTTGCAATACCTCTACAGATTTACTCAGCCCCAACCAAGGTATCGTTTATAACACTAGGTGTTATAACTTTCGTAATAATTACTGTCTGTGAACTTAACGGTGCTTGGGTTTTATTGGCAGAGTCAAGCTTATGTTCTCTAAGACTATCTAAGAAATTTGAAGGGTAGTACCAGGCCATTTTTAGATGGTCAGTTGTTTAGATAGGGAACTCTTTATTTGGAAAAAGTTTCTATTTTTCACAAAGTAATTTGAGGTTTTTGAATAAAATAAGATAATACAAATAGACAAATCTCATTTTCATTTGTTTCCAAAATTTGAAGAGCAAGAAATATATGCTTGTTATAGAAGGCACAGTTGAGCTTTTATTGCATATCAGCAATGAATTCAAGCAAACTAGATGGTTAAATGCTTTAGTTAGGCCTCTGGTAAGTGACTCCCAGTTGCTTGTAATCCTTTCATTTCTTTAGTGGGCCAAGCCTAAAACCTGAAAGGGTTCTCAATTTAAATGCTTTCTAAAATCTGGGCAAGCCTATTTAATTTAGATCTTATCTTAAACATGTCTCATTTTTTTCTTAATGTTTATTTATTTTCATTTGGTTACTGTTACTGCTTCTTTTTGATCCAAGCTCTTACTGTATAACGCTGGGTTCTAATTTTTCACTATGAGACATTCACGCAACCATCTTTATGATTTTTCTCACTTATTAGCATTGGTGTTTCATAGGTAGAGATACCTCATGCTTAGCTACAGGCTTAAAGGTAGGACCTTAAACTACACAAGATGTAAGGTTAATTCCATTCATCTGTATTTCGAGCAGGGGAGATTTCTTAGAAACTTCCTTTTTCCGATCAAGAGTCGCATTTTAAGAAGAGCTACTTGTGGGAGAGAGGAGGCAGGTTTCACATATATTTGGAAGTAGCAAGTCTGTGCTTTCCCAACCTGTAGGAAGTGAAACATCAGTTTAAATGTCCCAAGTGGCTTAGGAGTTACTATAGATTGTTATACTGCTTTTCAGAAGATTACAGTTTAAAAACAAAAACAAAAACAAAAAAAACCCAGAAAAACCTATCAGGAGTGTCCTGAAATTAACCTCTACTTCAGAAGGCACCTTTGTGTTTTTGGGACCCAAGGATTGACACTATGGGCATTGATGTCTGTGCAGAATCCCCTGCCGTGATCCTTCCTCTAAGAGGGAGTTCACAACTCTCGTTCAAGCAGAAGGGAAGCCAAGAATTCACTTTCTTGTTTGGCTTCCAGTTAAAGAGAAATTCGCCGAGGTGGAGGCCGTTGTCTGCTTCGCATTTGAGTGCATTAGGATTTTTATGTTTAGTGTTGTGTTTTAAGTTATTCATGTATTACTTTTCAATCTAGGAAGGGAGTCTGGGTTTTGAAGTGATAGCACATTGTGGCATGCATTATTTCATGGGAAAATCAAAAACAGGTAAGTATTTTGCCCTTAGGCTTTCTGTAGAAATCTAGTTTGGGGCTGGGTGGGAAGTAGTGAGGAAAAACAGCATTCGTAGATGGAATAATCAATACTATAAACATAATTGTATCATATTTTATTCTTAAAGAGCATGATCATTCATGGAATGACTTGAAATTTTTAAGAATCCTCTAAAAAATCCCCCAAGGTACTTGGGTAAATGATGTCCCCTTTAAGAGCTTGGATTTTTTGTTTAAGGGATTTTTTCCCCATTCACATAATTTGATGGTCACAGCAACCTTGTGTCTAGGGAAAAATGGAAGGTTCTGGTTCTTTTATAAAAGGGCTGACTATAAGTTAGTAAAAATAACCTGTTGGAATTGCGTTTGAAAACTTTAGTTATAGGAGCCTAAACATCTCACGGGCAGTGCTAGTTGTGGTGTGGGACTGAAATGCACAGTGTTGATATAGAAGCTCTTTCTAAGCCTTTTCCTGCCTTCTGGTTGATTAAAATATTTAATGTAAGGAGACTGTTACAGTACAGTACAAGATGTCTTTGGGGAGATTCCCACTTGTTCATCCTGGTACGATCATTAGCACAGATCAGACAGAATGGATAAGCAGAGAGAGCGAGGTGAATGGGAGGCCAGGTTGTAAATATAAACACGCACCTTCTCCAGGCCCAGCCCTTGGTCTGTGCCCTTCTTTAGGAGGACCGCCGTTGGTCCAGCAGTACTGATCATAGTAACCGAAACACTTGGGTGACGACCAGCTCTGTTTGCAGGGAAGCAGTTTAGCCTGTTAGACTGAAAGCTGTTAAAAATGTTCTAAGAATAATTTTAACTTGTTTCAGGCTGTATTCATGAGCCATGTGTCTTTTATGTTATTACCTTTACATAATTCGATTTAGTTCCGTTTTATACATGTTTGTTTGATTTGATATATCATCTGCCATTGGGTTAGAGGGACTCCTAGTAAACCAGTCAGAGGAAAGGGGTGGGTGTTGATTTGCTTGGCAGTCTTCTCAGTTTGAGAAGTTTGACAGCGTTCTTTCCTAACTGAACTGCATTTCCTGTACATCTAAATATTACATCTGATCTAACTTGTAGAAAATCCTAATTGGGAAGGGAGTCTTTCTCTGGATCAGTCTACTTGGGACGTGGATTCGGAACTTGCCAATAAATTGTATGAAAGATGGAAGAAATTTCAAACTGGTGATGGCTGCAAGTACGTCTTCTGTGTTCACCTTTCCTTCAGCACTGGGTTGGGGAAGAGGACACTACTGCATAGTACTTTATTGAAATTGCGTGACCGAGTTTTCAGTAATTAGTATTTCTCTTCAGCCTTTTATTTTGACAAATTTCCAGCCTCAGAAATGTTGCAACTATAGTGCTGTGAATACTCAAATATTCCTCATCTGGATTCAGTCATTGTTCACATTTTACCACTCGTGTTTTATTTCTCTCTCGACCTCTGTATCTTTGTATACACACACGTTTTCTTTTTGCTGAGTCATTTGAAAGTAAGCTGCACATACCATACTTCAACCCTCAATAGTTTATTAAGGAATATTTTATTTCCTCAGGAGAATATCCTCCTACATAGAACTACACTACCATTACATACCCCACAAATTTAACATTGATACAGTCAAATTACGTAGTTACACAGTCTGTATTCAGATTTCTCTGTTTGACCCACAGATATCCATCATAGCTGTCTTTTTCTTGTTCCTTTTTTAAAATCCAGGACCCATTCAAGGGTCATGCATTGCATTTGGTTGTCATGTTTTCTTAATTTTCTTTAGATATGTATCTTTGCCCCCCCCTTCTTCAATTTCATAATGTTGACACTTTAGAGAGAGTCTTAGCCAGTTGTCTTATAGAACCTTCAGCACCGTGGGTTTTGTGAATTGTTTCTTCAAGTTTACACTCACATTAAACAGTTTTGGGGAAGAGTGTTGACTACTTGGTTGATCTTGGAAAGGACATACACGTCAATTTGTCCCACTATTGGTGATAAGTTGAATCACTTGACTCTCCCCACTATATGTGTGATAGAGCTCTCTCCGTTATAGATGGATTTTTCCTTTAATAAGTAATTAATAAGTAATACATGCTTTGATAATTTAAAATCATAAATTTCCTGTTCCCTAAGAGCATGTCACTGATAATTCTTGTGTGGATTCGTTAGTTGTTAGAGTGATGGCTGCAAAATGGTGATGTTTCTAATTATTTTGTTTATTCTACATTCTTTTTGAGCATCCCTATGGATTCTTTGTTCATTAGCACCATCTACCACAATTATTATTTCTGCTGCTAAGTTGTCCCAGATTTGGCCGATGAGGCTACCTTGTGGGTCCTTAAACATTCTTATCATTCATTCTTTGAGCATTCCCTTACTTTCCAGTAAGACAGGATGTTTTAGGATCATTTTGTACTTTCTCTTCCCCAGACTCAGAATAAGCCCTGTTTTACCCCAAGAGCTCTTGATCCTTTTAGTGGGATTGATATTTAGTGATTTCATTTTTTTCTATGTCAAAATGATTTTTCAAAGTAATTTCTTTCTTTATGAATTATACAGGAGGACTGTTTTAGGAATGACTCGGTTTGGTCGCTTGAAGAAATCCAAGGAGTCAGAACCCTTTGTTTTCCTTCTGCCTCGTTTGATTGCAGAGCCCAGCCTGGTGTTAAACTTCAGCGCAACTGCCCTGAGGAGCACCGTGGTGAGGGTCGCGGGTCTCCTTGTCAGGGACGCCTCAGCTCTTGCGTTCTTGAGTTACCAGTCTTTCCACCTTGAGAATACTGTCCCAGAACCAAAGATAATTTAAATTCATTTTAAGCGGCACACATAAGCTGTTTAGTGCATTTAGTAGGGAGATACCAGAAGAACAAAATGAGTAAAAGTCGAAACAGACTGAAAATGCATGAAACAAATACACTTTCTGAAATTTGTTTTCAATTCAAAATCTATCTGCCTTCTTGGTGTTCATAGTGTTCAACTATGAACAACAGAATAAATCTTTTTTTAAGACTTTATTTTTTTTTATTTTAAATTTATTTTTTAAGACTTTATTTGTCAGAGAGAGAGAGGGAGAGAGAGAGAGAGTGCAAGTAGGGGGAGCAGCAGACAGCGGGAGAAGTAGGCTTCCTGCTGAGCAGAGAGCCTGATGCAGGGCTTGATCCCAGGACCCTGGGATCATGACCTAAGCCGAAGGCAGAGGCTTAACTGATTGAGCCACCCAGGTGCCTTTTTTTTTTTTAAAGTCATTTCTCCACCATCATGTTGCTCTCTGTCCTTAGTGTGCCGACTCCCTCTCTCGTGTGTGTCTCCCTCAAGGAGCTAGGGAGGCCCAGAGGAAGGCCCAGGCAATGAAGGGACAGCAGCAGGCTTCCATGTGTGTCCCCAGTCTCACTGCCAAAGAGCTGCCTGCATCACATATGGTCTGGGTGATAATTTCCACGCTGTGAGGCACTTACTGGGTTTCTTAGGGGTGGCATCTGAAGACTCTCAAAAAGATGTTCATTTTGAAATCATTTCAACTTAAAAGTTTCCAGAATAGTACCAAGTACTCCCAATCGTGCTTCACCAGGATTCACAGTTTTCTACGTTTGCCACATTTGCTTTATCATTGCTTCTCTCTCTCTGCACATACATACCACACGCACTTTTGTGAGCCACTTGAGAGTGTCAGATGCTGTGCCCCTCTTACCTCCACTTCCATGGGATTTTCCTAAGGACAGGAACGTCTTCCCACCTGCCAGAGTGAAATTATCAGAATTGGAAAATGTGCCATCAATCAGCATAATTGATGGTCTGCATCAATATTCACTGTTCTGCAGTCTATATTCAGATTTTCCCAATTATCCCACTCACATACTTTATGGTATGTTTTTTGTTTTTTTGTTTTTTTTTCCCCCAGTTCAGGATCCAGTTCAGGATCTTGAATTGTGTAATCGTGTCTTTTTTGTCACCTGTAGTCTTCCTGAACCTTTTGTTGTCTTTCATAGCAGAGACGTGGTTGAAGAGGGCAGGCTCTTTATTTTCTAAAATGTCCCTCGATTTGATTTACATGATGGTGCCTCATGAGCAGATTCAGGTTATGAATTTTTTGCAGTTTTATTTCAGGGGCAATGCCATGTCCTTCTCTGGGTTTTGATTTGCCTTTCCCCGTATCTAGGTGAAGTACTTTGTGGTGAAGAATCCTTCCTCTTGGCCAGTCTCCATGCAACTCCTGCCTCTCTCCTTGTATCCTAAGCCTGAGGCTGCAGTGCGTCTGCTCCATAAATGGTAAAGCGCCCAGTAGAAGACTTTCTGACAGGGTTTGGGAAATGCTGTTACAACTCAGGATTATTCCAAGTCCTTCACATTTTTCACCTGGAACCTGTATGTGGGTATAAACAGTATTAATCCCGGTACCTGGATCCCCAACTCCTCGGGGCGTAGGCCTCAATGGAAATGGCCACTTCCCTTTGTCAGCTTGTGGCACCATGTGGCAGCTTCACTGTTACTATGTCAAGGCTAGTTCCGAGCAGATACTATTTTCTTCGGCCAGGGAATCTTTACAACTGTGATTTTCCCACATATACTCCTAAAATTTGGAATCTAAATCACAATGATCTCTGGGCAATTCAAGAAAATGGGTGTAGCATGTGAGTGCATTTTAATCGAGCATTAAAAAAGAAAAGATGATAATCCTTTTCGTTCATGGCTGAAAGATGTTAGATATTCACATTCTACGTGATTTTTACGAAGCAATCACAGTTTCACTTAGAATGTTTCCTTCCTTGGCTTAGTAGAACCTACTCTGATCCCAGAGTTTCTCAGTTTCAGCACTACTGACATTTTGGACAAGATGATTTTCTGTTTGGGGGAGGAGGGGCTGTCCTGTGTTTCGGAGAATGTTTAGGAGCTCCCCTGGCTTCTCCCCAAGAGGTGCCAGTAGGACCTCCCCAGCTGTGGTAAACAAAAATGTCTCCAGATACTGCCAGTCATCCCCCGGGAGATAAAATTGTCCTTGGTTGAGAGTTACTTCCTGTCAGGTTCCGAATGGACCATTTGGAGAAAAAAAGTGCTTCATATTTAGAACTTTTTTTTTTACCACATGCTTCTTTACTTTCTGTGCTGCTAAAGTCATTCATTCAACAATATTTATTGAGCACTCACAGTACACCAGGTACAGTTCCGGGGGTAGGACATGGTAGTGCCAGGACGGGGTGAATTGTGTATGTAAATAGATGGGCTCACATAATAGGTGTATGTGTACACATCTTAGTCTTTCTTTATTGGCAATCTGAATGTTATTTCAAACGTTTTTTCTCTTTATAGGTTTGGCACCGATATGCAGATGATTAATTTCACAACTGGTGAATTCCAGCTCACCAAAGCTTGCCCTTACCGGGTAGGATGTCCTCTTTAAATAGAAAAGGAATGCTAAACAAACTATACACATAGTGTATGGGCTTTACTGATTTGTGTTTCAAGTGTCTTTAAATAATATATGCGGCTTTCTTATTTTTATACTCTAGACATTAAGCATACATAGCAGATTTTTCCAATTAACAACTGCAGCAGGAGCTGCACGGTTCATGTTAGCCTGTAAATCATTTTAATTTGATAGTTTGGATTCATGTGACTGAAGAAATAACAATTGAATCAGGGCTATGTGGAAAACCATAAAACTTGAGACCCGGGAATTTACAATTCTTTTAGATTCCCCATCCAATTTTTTTTTAGGGCCGCATAAGGTAAAAATACACTTAAAAAAAATCTTCTCCCACCAAACTGGCTTCATGTTTTTAGCAAGTCACCCAGTTTCTGTGATGTTCACCTCATCTGTAAAAAAGGATTTCTCTGAGATACTTAAGCCCCTGGGCACTCATGAGGTCTTGCACAAGTACTTAGGAGGAGGAGTAAACTGTCACATGGTGAGGATGTCGTCTGGGGACTTGGCAGCTTGTTTCTTAGTTTCCACTCAGTAGTTCCGTGGCTCTTTGTACGGACCTGAGTGTTTCCTTACAAGTATCTTATGTGTGAGATCAAGTCAGACACAGAGCATCTGTTAAATGAGTACAAACTCACATGCACGCACACACAGACATACAACTGTATCTCTAACACACACATATTTAAATGCCTTGGGTATTTGCTTCTTCTCCGCACTTAACCCTCTGAAGATAGACTGTTGGCTCTAGGTGACCTTGGATAACAGAAAGAGGGAAAACAGATAACCTCCAACTCAGAGTTAAAACTCATCAAAGCAAGTTTTTAAGTGGATTTTTTTTTTAAAGATTATTTATTTATTTATTTGACAGAGAGAGATCACAAGTAGATGGAGAGGCAGGCAGAGAGAAAGAGAGAGAGAGGGAAGCAGGATCTCTGCCGAGCAGAGAACCCGATGCGGGACTCGATCCCAGGACCCTGAGATCATGACCTGAGCCGAAGGCAGCGGCTTAACCCACTGAGCCACCCAGGCGCCCTTAAGTGGATTTTTAACAGAGACTTAAAATAGGAAGTACATTACAGCAAATGTTCTTTCTCTTCGTAAGTGGTCTAGGCGGCAGCACGGTCTTGTTTTTGTCAGCAAGCCTGCCGGTGCTCATTCCTTCTCATTCTCTTTTCCACCGAGCAGTCTCCCAGAGCCACTGGGAGGTAAATTTGTCCAAAATACTAAGACATCTTTTGCCCCAGTGGTTGAACCATATATAATTTAGGATTCCAAAAATAATGCCAAATTTCTTTTACATATAAATGTTCTGTTCCAATTTGAACAAATGGTGCAATTCATTTGGAAAAGGTTTTCCATCTGTAATCCAGGGTTCCCCAAGGAAACAAAAGGCACACCTTTTGCCATCAAGGACTCTATTACCATCAAGAATAATAGGAATGCCTTTGAGACACTTAGAAGTTTACTCAAAATTCTTATTAGAACTTTGTCATGTAAAGAAAGGCACGTGTTTTTATGATGTTGGTGTGCTTTTAGAAATGTAATGCCTTTAGTGAAAAGCAGGGGGAATTGCAGTCAGGATTCTGTACCCAGGGTCATAACATGGGCTTGCTATGTGATCCTGAGCAGATTCCTTAACCTCTCTATAGCCTCTTCTCTCTTGCTTACAATAATGCTAGAAGATTCAGTAAGGTTTATGGAATGTTCAGCATCTTACAGACCTTATATTCTCGTGCCCAGCATATAAGAACTATTTAATAAAGAATGTTTTTATTAGAGTTTTAATACTAAAAATCAGCAGCTTTTTATTCAATATTTATATTAAATCTATGTAAAGCCGGGTTTCTCCCCTCATGAAGTTTATAATTCTAAGGGACACGAGTCAAGTACCATCACTATTTCTTCTCTCAGATAGCATGGGGACATGCCAGCAACAGTTTCAGGATAAAACACATTGAAAAATGAAGAATACATTGTTACCGTGCAGATTGTATGATTGTAGCCCTAAGAAACTAATAAATTATTTTTAGTGAGAAGAAGCTGGGGAAAGCAGTGGAAAGAAGAAAAATAATGAAGAACTCAATTTTGGATGCTAGATTCAGAACACAAGATCTAGTCAGAGTTAATCGTGGGGAAAGTCAAGGAGGATGTGAAGAGAGATCTTTCTCCTGAGTGTGGAGACCGAATGTAATAAAAGATGGTTTCTGTATAAACTGAAGCTCAGTATGAAAGAGAAATGTAGGGGTGTCCAGCAGCAGAGAGGTATCTGGTCCGCTCCCCGTAGTGTTCAAGCAGGGGCTGTTTGGTCTGTTTTCCGAGGGATGTGTTACAGTCAGCATCTTGGCAGAGAAGGCTGCTTCTGGCCACAAGTCCCCTCTGAGCCAGGAAGCAAATCCCCTTTCGGATATCCATGGCCAGTTGTCCTGCAGCCTCTTCCTATACTTCTCAGCTGTGGTTCCGGAGCTGGTTATTGGTGTGAGCTCTCAGGGTAAACAAGCTCAGTAGGTCGACGCGGGTAGTCTCATCTGGACATTAAAAGAAGAGCCGTCACGGTCATCCTCAAAAACGAATGTAGACAGAAGCTTGTCTTACAGGATTCACTGACTTGCACGTATTAAATTTGCAGGGCATGCATTCTGAGGAGTCCAGGGCTGGTATCCTCCACTTACATTTGCAGCCTCTGGAGATGAAAAGGGTCGGTGTCATGTTCATGCCAGCTGACTATGGGAAAGTTACATCACTCATACTAATCCGGTAGGTGTTTCCCCATCCCGGAGCCCGTTTCTTTCCCATCCCTTCATCATCCAAGTCTCGTCTCAAGAATACGTAGTCTCTTTAGTTAAGGGCTGACATTAGTCTCTTAGGCAGGCAGGTAGGGATGAGGCCATGTTGCAAGGCAGGAAGAGTAAAGGCTGCCTGAGGCTCTGTGCTTACTTCCGTGGGGCCTCTGGCCTTGTAAGGTAGAGGCCGCGTGCCCTTCTCCCCAAGAGTCACAATGTATTTTGCTTACCATCTCCTCTGCTGCTGTCTCCAAGGGCAGAACACACACACACACACACACACACACACACACACACACACACACCTCTGACCTTAGCTTGGAAAAGAAATTGAAACACTGCTGCGTACGTTTTCATTCCACAGTGTTTGGATTTACTCCACTCTACATCGCTGCCTTGCTTGTGCAATTCTCTGTAACCCCAAAGGACAATGGACTAAGGATTATTGAGCCCATTGGCTTTTTTTTTTTTTTTTAAGATTTTATTTATTTGACAGAGAACACAAGTACGCAGAGAGGCAGGCAGAGAGAGGGGGAAGCAGGCTCCCCGCTGAGCAGAGAACCTGACGTGGGCCTTGATCCCAGGACCCTGAGATCATGACCTGAGCCGAAGGCAGAGGCTTTAATCCACTGAGCCACCCAGGCGCCCCCCAACTGGCTTTTTTAAACTTCTTTTTCTTTCTTTTAAATGACAGAGGTTGCTAACTGATTTAAGCACCTAATGTTTTTCATTGTTTAATCTTTTTCATCTTTAGGTAGTCTGTATTGAGAGTCTTCTTTCAAAAATTTACAGTAAATACAGATCTATGTTGATGTTCTCTGCATTGGTGAGAAGTCTAATTTTTAATAAATGACATTTTAATTTCTTTTTAAAGCTTTTCTAGTATCACATCAGCTGGCAAAGACTTTTTTTATTCTGAGCTTCCTTTAATATATCACATGAGTTTTTTCTACAAGTGAGTGCCCTGAAAAAGGAAAATGTACTAAAGTTTTTAAAGGAGTGTATTCTGTTAAGCATTTTAACTTCTCATGCTCTGTAGTGTCTTTCATTTTAAACCCATTCTTCTTTGAAAATCTAAGGTCTGGGGAAGTGCAGAGGTCAACTTTACTTCATCCCAGGTTAAACTCTTCCTGGCTTTGAAAGGTCTAAATTATTTAGAGTACTTAATTTATTTTTGATGTTTCTGTATTGATAGTATTTTTCTGTAGATAATAGCATAACATAACTTAAAGCCTTTTTAATGGTGGAAGATTCTTAATTCTTTAGGTAAATATACAAAGATATTGGTGTATTTTGCATAATTAGGCATGAATTCCTTCTCTGCTTCTACAGTATTTATGTTAATGAGGACTGGCTTTCACTCCAGTCTGCATCATTTAAACATCTGTCCATTTAACTTTTTATGTCCTAGCAATCATGCTTTGAGTTACTGAGAAGGCAAAGCTAGTCTGAATTTGTGTTTGATGACTAAGAACTCGAGTAGATATAGGTTATTTATGGGGAAGCATTATAAATCTTTGGTTCAATAGAAACAGTAGGATTCTATTTCTAGAATTATCCCAAAAGCAGAATTTCCTATAGTCACGATTACAGTGTAAACTCCTTCATTCACTCTTGTAAGCACTTTTGGTCAGTAAGTCTAAATTTGGTAATATTTCTCAGAGGTCTCCCAATTTTTCAGGGTTTTTTTTTTCCCCCATTTTTTTTTCCCCCCTCTTGGAAGTCCAATCACCATCCTGGTAGCTGATTATTAGAAAAACACGGCTTTGCATTCCTGGGCCAGGGTAGGAGAGTGATGAAGAGCATTCACTCATTCTTACTGTGGGCAACCTCAACCTTCCTGGTGTTCGGGCAGCTTCCATTGCCCATGGACACCCTCTAATTCCAGGAGATAGCCAGAGGTATCACACTATTTAAACTGATTTCCTCTTTGACAACGATACAACTGTTCGTGTCAGCAAGGAATGTTTAAGTCCAAATGCACTGTGTCTTGTGATTCTGTTGTAATGCCTTTGTGTTCCTATGTGTTGCCCTAATAGGAATAACTTGACGGTTATTGACATGATTGCTGTGGAAGGGTTCGGAGCCAGAGAGTTACTGAAAGTGGGTGGAAGGCTTCCAGGTGCAGGAGGTTCACTCCGATTCAAGGTGCCTGAGTCCACGCTGATGGACTGCCGGCGACGTGAGTTCATGCGCGTGGCCCTCCGATGGGGAAGGCTTGGTGCTAGAGGCAAGGGCAAAAGGATTCCATAATTGACAGTAAATTCATGGCATTGATCCATATGATTAAATCAGGCGAACATTCGAGCATATATGATAGGCTAGTACTACTTAGAAAAATAGCCTTAGATATTTAATCCAACTTAAATGATACCTATATAAGAAGTATAATTGCTAAATCATCAGCATAGTGATAGATATTTAAGATAAATAGCATGAAATGTCAGTTTGATTATCAGCTACATCTTCATAAAAAAAAAAAAATCACACCAAAATGATGAATGTCAAGAAGAGTAAAGATCTGCTAACTGGTAGAATTTATGCAGTAATGCAAATTCTCCTTATCTGTGTCACCCAGGACAGCAGACATGTGTGGTTAATGAGCATATAAAAATATAGCTGGTGTGAGCTATTAAATATACTTAATTTTAATTTGGCCATGTATATCTAGTGGCTACTGTATTAGACATTGCAGATTTGGAAACTTATCTAAACATTGCATTCAAAAATTTCCAAATTGTGCATGTATTTAAATCAAATGCTTCTAAATTATTTATATTAGTTTCAAGAACTTCCTCAGGAACCAAGACAAAAATCAAACAATAGATGTAAAATGTTTTTGGTAAATTCCTTGTTTTCCTATTATTATCTTGAATTTCTGGAACACACTGAAAACATTTTAGTGTAACAACATGCATCCTATGGAGAAAACTGGTTGGTGAAAGTGTTGGATAGTTTGTAGCACTATCTAATGCCTGATGGGAATTTCTTTTTTAAGAAAACTATGCTAATTGAGCATTGAGTTTGAAAAGATTTACTGACCTTTTGCATTCAAAATTCAGAGTATTTACTTTTTTATTCATTCATTCAGTAATTTAGAGTTGACCTTGAAAGATGATACTAAGGAAAATTATAAAAACTACAGACCTAGATAAAATTTTAGTTGTTATATGGAAAAGATTGCACGTTATAAATTTATAGGAATAATTTAAAATTGTGGTAATTTTTTTTTAAACTTCCCATATAAAATATGGTCTCACTTTTTTGCAGGGACTTAGTGACTTACCCTCTGAATGTAGTGGGTATTTGAACTGTGTTTCTAGAAGCACAGACCCGTGCCCTTAACTGGTCCCTGTTCAGTATGAGGATCCCAGGAGTGAAGCATGCATGGTGTCTAGGGGTATCCCAATTACTTGGCTTCTGAGAAGAATAAACTTGTAACCTTAACTTTTAATAAGTACAAGAACAAAGAAATTCTGATTACTTTTGGTACCTAGGAAGGTCTTTTAACTTAAGAAAAATCTTAACTTGTTAAATGTTTTTGTATCCTAGTAGTGTTCTACCAGTTCTGTTCTACCAGAACAGTTCTATGATTGTTCTAGAAATTAGATAGAAGTCATACTTTGAGCTTACATTGAATTTTTTTTTCACATTTTAATAATATAGGTCATGGTTTATTGATTCAGTAAATTATTCTGAATAAATTTTGCAGTTCATACATACTAAATATCACTTTTTGTCCTCACTAGAACTGAAAGACAGCAAGCAAATTTTATCTATTACAAAGAACTTTAAAGTTGAGAATATTGGACCACTTCCTATAACTGTGACATCTCTGAAAATTAATGGGTATAATTGCCAAGGTTATGGATTTGAAGTGCTAGATTGTCGTCAGTTCTCCTTGGCCCCAAACACATCCCGGGATATCAGCATTGTGTAAGCATTGGGTTTTAACCTCATTTAGGTTTTGTGGTGCATTTAATAATGTGGGGGAAGAAAACCTTTTTTTACATTGGTAAGACATGTTAAGTTGTTTTTATATAAGCGTTTATTGTAAGTAAGGAATATGGCTGCTGTTGTAACTATTTTGTTTTGTGCCTAAAATTAAAACAATTTAAGTTCATAAAGATGCATCTTTGCTTATCAGGTTTACTCCAGACTTTACCTCTTCCTGGGTCATCCGCGAGCTGACACTTGTAACGGCAGCAGACCTCGAGTTTCGCTTCACTCTCAATGTGACCCTCCCTCATCACCTGTTGCCCTTGTGTGCGGATGTGGTTCCAGGACCCAGCTGGGAGGAGTCGTTTTGGAGGCTTACGGTCTTCTTTGTCAGGTACGCTACAACCTTCAGGAGCGTCGCATGAAAATGCATTTTGCTTGGGTGTAAAAAGCATATGAATCATCAAACAGCATATTCAAAGACTGTGAAAGTGAGTGGAATTCACAAAGAACCTCAACATACGTGAAGTAGAGTAATAATCGATGAGCTTTAAGACAATAGTAAACTTACTGTAGGAGAGTCACAAGACCTTGAAGTGTAAGAGATCATTGTGCTCCCTATACTTCTCTTAGCAGTTGCAGTGGAAAATATGGATGTTACTGCTGTTGGCTTGGCGCAGTGGCAATTTGAGATTGGAAGACTAGGATGACCTTTCTGGATTGATTTTATCATGAAAATGCCTTTGAAAATGGAATTGGAATGTTAAACTTACAAATGTGCACATTTTTAGGAACTCGGAGCTTTTTAAATCTTTAAGTCATATCAGAATTATGATGTGATACATTTTATGGAATTCAGTGCTCTATTTTTAGATCTTTGCATCAACCACTCATTGCTCCTCTGTAAGAGAGCTGGTCTTTTTAATGTCGGTCAGGACCATGCAGTAATGAACCTCCTTGCTTTCTTCCTCAGTTTGTCCCTGTTGGGTGTAATTTTAATAGCCTTCCAACAAGCACAGTACATTCTTATGGAATTCATGAAAACAAGACAGAGGCAAAATGCTAGCTCATCTTCACAGCAAAACAATAATCCGATGGATATAATTAGCTCCCATTCTCACAAGTAAGAATTCTTGTTGTGTGTGTATGTGTGTGTGTTCATCCTTTGATATTACTTGGTTCTGATTTTGAGATAATATAAATAATACTCTGATTCCAGGTTTGTCTTCATAAAATTTTCTTGAAGTCATGGTGTGGCAGCTATAACCATTTTTATAATAAGATAGACTTCATAGACAGACTTAGTTTGTTAAACTCATGGGCCTTTGGAAGAAGGAGAGCTAGGACCCCTTAATATACTTCTTTCTCCTGGGTCTCAAACCAGAAGGGTAGCGTTTGATTCCATTTGGCTTTCTGTTAACTGTCTTTGTTTTTAATTCAGAAGCAACTGTAAGAACTTTCTCGATACCTACGGCACCTCCGATAAAGGCAGAGGAAAAAGCTGCCTTCCAGTGAACACTCCACAAAGCAGGATCCAGAACGCCCCAAAGAGGAGCCCAGCTACCTACGGTCATTCTCAGAAGAAGCATAAGTGCTCAGTCTATTACAGCAAACACAAACCCAGCCCATCCATCACCAGCAGTGCCAACGCCACTACTGAGGAGAAACAGACTCCAGCCCTGGGCAGCTCCCTGTCTGCCCTGAAGGAGGACGTGTGCACTGAAGTCATGGGTGAGAACTGGATCAGCCTCAAGTATGCAAGTAGCATCAGCGTCGACCTGCAAAAGAATTTAACCCTTTCTAAAAACTTACTGAATAAAGAGGAAAACACACTGAAAAACACAATTGTTATCAATAACACTTCTTCAGAATGTCACATGAAGGAGGGAATACAGACATGTATGTTTCCTAAGGAAACGGACATTAAAATTTCAGAAAACATAGCTGAGCTCAAGGAACGAGAGCTCTGTCCTCTGAAGACCTCTAAGAAACTACCTGAAAATCACTTGCCAAGAAATTCACCTCAGTACCAGTCAGACTTGCCAGAGATTTCCAGGAAAAATAATGGTAATCTTTTCATCCTCCTGGATGATTCTTTTTTTCCGGTTTGTCTTCCATCTGTTTGTTACAGAATTTGATCTCACCTGTGACTTTAATTTTAATCCCAAATGCTGCATTTTTAGTTCACGCACAAAGTTTTAGCAAAGGTAAAAATGTTGAAATACGGTTTGTAAAATGAGAAGTTGAGGACGAGGCACCACAGTTTTAGAATGTCATGGGTAAAGAAGCTTACTTTTTATTTTTAGTACATATGTTGAGAGTGATGTGAATGTCGTGTTTTATTGTTGGGAGGATATGGACACTGTTTTTAATTATTTTCTATCATGGATTTGCAGACTCTTGGTGAAAATTAATCACCATAAAATATTTCTGACCGAACAAAACTTACCAACTTTCTATATTTAACAGCTGCTACCATCTCATGTTTCCTGGCTCTGGTGCTTCTCTGATTGTGTCCCTTGGTTAAAAGAAGACAGATGTTCTCTCACAACAAATACAGTTAGTGAAGGCATAAGCAGGACGAGACTCAGAAAACCACCCACATGTAAAATCGTCATTAAGCTGTAACTGACCCCTTTGGCCTTTGGCATAAGAGCCGATGCTTATTTTTCTTGGCCATTCTGACCATTTTAATATGCACACTTCTGCACCCATTGCAAGATTTGGGGAGCACCTGGGTAGCTCAGTCATTTAAGCATCCGACTCTTGATTTTGGCTCAAGTCATGATCTCAGGGGCTTAAGATCAAGCCCTATGTCGGGCTCCATGCTCAGTGGGAATCTGCTTGAGAGTCTCTCTCTCCCTGTCCCTTTGCATCCCCCCCCCCGCCAATAAATAAATCTTTTTTTAAAAAGTCAGATTTTTGACACTTTTTAATCTGGAAAAGCCAGTTACCTTTGCTCTTATTTGAAACATCTAAGTATAAATAGCTTCGTATTTATACTCCCTGTTATCGGAGAGAAGGTACCAAAGTGTTATAGATGGGCCAATTCTGATGAGCTTTAGGCATTTAACTAAAAACCCAAACTGAATTGTAAGTGTTCCATAAGGGGACCTCTCTCGTTGGAAAGAAAGCTGGAGTGCCCTCAGCAGAACGTGGTTTAGGCAGCTGCGCCTGTATTCCTGGTGCCTCTCGTTCCATCCAGCTCGCACCATTTCCCCAGCCTGAGTGTGTGTTCAAGGCAGAACTCCCGTCTGCGAGTCAACAATGCCCCCTCCACCCCCGCCCCCGCCGTGTTCGCTGCACTCGGCGTGGGAGGACACACTCAAAGTGATGCTTTCAACCAGATCTTCAAATGACATCCTATCATACGTTGTCCAGGCATGTTTCACGGTGGGGCACACAGGGTGCTTCTCATTCCATTTCTGTAGGGCCCAGACCACAAAACCTTTGTGAAAGGGTGAAATTAGAGGGCGAGTCCTACTGGGTTTTTCCTTGTTTTCTGCCATTGAGACCCAAGCACAGTATTTGACCTCAGCTGCCTTGACACAGACTTAAAATCACAGTTGTTTGGGGTGCTCCTATGATCCATTGCATCCCTGAGTTGTCTGCATAAATGCGGCCCTGAACACCATGGCCTTGGCATTGTGGACAGATTGCGGGGAAGGACCTTCTGCTGCATCGTAGTACGCGGAAGTGGTTGAAATGTAGAGGCGTGGACCCGAGTTGCAGGCCTGGAGTGGGTCTGAGGGTTTGAATTTGTGCTTTGAGACTTTCCCGTCCAACACCGATATTTAATGCCCAGAGTTGATCCTTGATGACCCCATGTATTAGCACTTCTGAAAGTGTGAGTAAACTTAATATGGAGTCCAGAAACACAGGATTTGCTTTTATCACCATAGATGGTGGTTCTGCCCAGAATCTACCCCTCTGGCACAGATTACTAGCCTCTTTGTGTTTTAAACAGAAACATGTATCTCCCCATACGAAGTCTTTTAAAATTGCTCTTTGGTGGGATCGGTAGCACGCTAAGTGCTGTCAGAGTGGTTGTTGATCAGATCAAATAAGAATCGTTGAAAGAACTTTGGCTTCCTACCAGGTTCAGGCCAATGCATTCAAAGGTGCTAATTCACAGGGCTGTGTTTCTCTCCAGAATGAAAGTGTAGGCAGGAGAGTCCTCACAGGGAAAGCCGCTCACTGACATGCATTTTGTTCTGTTTTCCATTCACAGCACTAGTCTAGGAAATATCAAAGAGGTTAAAAAACTAAACATATTGCCTGCCATCATTTTACAATTTAAACATTTTAAAGAATTGGCAATGTTAAAAATAAGAAAGGACTGAATAGAGGAATAGTTTGAAGGCAGGATGTGGAGGAGTTTTTCCTTTCTTTCTTTCTTTCTTTCTTCCCCAGTAACATCAAGGGTCTGGGGTTCTTTTTTCACATTTTAAAGGAAAACATTGTCCTAAACTGGCAGATGGTGAACAGGCATATATAATCGGCAGGGAATCCATAATGTGTGAAGAATGCTCAAGGATGAGGAAACCGTTTATACATGAGAACTTTCCAAGTTTTTGCTTCCAACTTTGAGCTTTAGTTCTTTTTTTTTGAAAAGTGTTTTACTTTGTGAAAAACATGTTTCCATCTTAAAATCATTCTAGAATCTGAAGAAAATAGCTTCAGCTTAGTAGCTGAACTTCACCCAGCCGATGGCAGGAATCCTCAGTTCCTGCACTTCGTTTTCCGTGTCCACCACCAGAACGGGGATCTTCACTTTGCTCAGGGGAAACCAGCCAGCGTGTTCGCCACATCCTAGCTGTTTCTCCTAAATGACACAAATCTTCCCGTAGAAACAAGTCTAGTGATAAGATTGCCTTTGGAAAAAGGGGAAGAGGGCAGGCGGTCGGTTTCCTACGAGTGCCTGAAGTTATTTTATTAACCTAACAGATGTCCTTGAGCACTTGAGGAATTGTGTCTTCTATTCTCAGGCTTTTTTATTTTTCCTGAGGGTAACATACTGTGTGAGAAAAAAAAACGTTCCAAAGCATGTATTACTGGGCCTGGTGCTACTTGCTCATTTTTTTTTGTTGAGAAACACAGAATATTTTCTGAATAACAGAAATGTGCTTATCCCTTTCCTATGCTTTCTCTGCCCTTCTTCTGAGAGGCCTGTGATAAATCATAGATTAAAATTCCCCATAGAAATGAAGTCTGTTGACAGATGCTTCAGAGCTCTGTTTTCACACACTTGTTTTTGGCATCCACCTGTCAAACAACAGTTCAGTTTTTCAAACATTTGTTACATGTTCCAGAGTCTCTTGAGCATCTGACAAGAGTAAAACTTTATAGTCATGTAAATGATCATTTAAATATGTCTGTTTTCAAATACTTATTATTTTCTAATTGTACAATCAGAATTCTAGATCTGTATTATTTTGATCACATAATCAAAGAGTAATAGCTCTGGAATTAAGGCTAAAGATAAGCAGCTGGCCTCAGCGTTACAAAAGAGGAACAGAGGAATACATTATTTTCTTGCTTTCTGCTTATATTAATGTGAAGGATAATAAACTTTTAAATTTAATAATGCCCTAAGCCTTGGAATTAACACTACATGAAAGATTTCACTGCATTTGATAGATACCTCCAAATTCTGAAATACCAGTATTTGAGAAATTAAAAAAATATAGCCTCATTGTCTTATAGATACTAGTAACTTGAAGATTAGCAGTTTGCTCAAAATAATCTTGATTGGATTTGATACCATAGAAATTTAAGCAGGATTCTGGTGAGTTCACTTGTTATTTGTTTTATTCCCTTTTTTTATCTTTATGGCTCAAACACAGATTCTGTGAGATGTGTGTGAGAAAATTATATAACACCATAAGTAATCATGCTTAATAAGACAACATGGCTTGGCTTCACGAAATTTCTAAATTCTTAGATATTGTCATGCAAGAATTTGTCAAAGACTTAATGAAGAACTTGTTAGAATTCCTTTTACTATTGGTCCTGATTCCCAGCTCCATGGAAGGTGTTACTAAGAGTTTGTGTTTTACCACTTTTGGGGGGTAGTTCAGTATTGGATATTAAGTTTAGGTCCTTCCTGAGAAAGTTTAATGATTAATACTTTTAGTGCTGTTCTTGGCCTGAAAAAAGCTCAAGGAAATACATTTTTTCATGAATTAAGACTCTAGGAAATTTAGTGGCACATTTTGGGGGAGAATATATGTGTTCTGTTTCATATGTATGGTTTCCAAAATCCAAAGAGATATCCTTAGTTATGATTTATTTTTCTGTTTCGGACCCTGTCACTTTGGCTCTTGGCTCTTTCCTTTACCACTTCATCATGGTGGATATTTTCCTCTGTAGGTGTCTTAACACCCAATTTGTGTCATAGAGGAATTAATGCTTCCCAGTGTTTTTATAGTTACGTAATACTTACACAATTTTCCATTAACAAAATAAAAGTATGCTTACTTGTCAGTGTTATTGGCAAAATGTATGGATCTTGCTTTGAGTGAGGTCGGCTTCGGAGTTTCAGAATTGGAGGGGATTTGACTGCTTTCATTCTGTGGGCAGAGACCTTCCCCGCCCCAGGGCCCCAAGCAGGGCCAGATTGGAGCCTCTGCAGAAGGTCCGGTCAGGCGGGCATCTCACCAGAGCCTGCAGCCTGCTTTGCTGTGAAATCTTTGTACTGTGGTCATCTAAACTTTCTTAGACTGCACAGGTATGGTAAGGGAATTCTCAGTTAAAGAAAAAAGGAGCAGGTGTTGCAATACTTTGTTTCCTATTAGGACCCTGAAGCCAGTTACTGTGGGGTGGGGTGGGGTCGAAGTTTATCTGACTTTATTTTGAAGTAAGGGATCGAAGAAGAAATACACTGATGAGTGAAGTCACTTGAAAGCGGGAGAACATTGTTTTCAGGTGAAGTTTCTACCTGCACCAGCTTTTGCCATGTGATTGGCCTGCTGATCATTGTCAGCTTGTAGGCACTGGTCACCCAGGGCAGGTGAGCACAGACTTTGGAAAGAGGGCCTGCCCAGAATTAGGTCCTTTGTTTTTGATGGGGCCCTTTCCGTGTATATGTCCTCTGGTTCCATCTTTGTAACAGTCAGAGTAGGCAGAGAAGGTGGCATTTGCATCTTATAAATCAGGAAACCGAAGCATCTCAGTAAATCTCAGCTTGAGATTTACTTTGAAAACTAATTTGTAGCTATGTAGTCATATAGTCATTACTAGAAGGCAAGTCCTTAGCCCCTCTCCCCCCTCCAACTTTAAAAAAAAATGGTGATAAAATAGACATAACATAAAATTTGCCATTGTAACCATAAAGCTTAGCGGCATGAAGCACATTCACAGTGTTGTACAGCCATTACCATCATCCATTTTCAGCACCTTTTCGCCATCCCAAAAAGAAACTGTACCCATTAAATAGTAAGTATTTGTATTTCCTCCTCCCCAGCCCCTGGTAACCACCATTCTACTCTTCATCTCTCTGATGACTCTAGCTCCCTCAAACAAGTGGAAACATTCAATGTTGGTCTTTTGGGGACTGGCTCATTTCACTTAGCATAATGTCTTCTGGGTTCATCCATGTTGTGGCATGTCTCAGAATCTCATTGCTTTGTCTTTTCCATCTCTGTCATTTTTGATTGTCCAGTTCAGTAGTGTTAAGTATAGTCATGGTGTTGGGCACTGATTTGTTCCTCTTTAAGGCTGAGTGGTATTCCATTTTATGTGTACCGCATTGCTATACTTCTCTCCATCCATCCATGGACATTTGGGTTGTTTCTACCTTTCGGTTGTTATGAATGATGGTGCTGTGAATAATGGGGTACCTCCTCACCTTTTTTCCTTGACCTCTTTTAAAGACTGTTTGTAGAACTCTTCAGATAAGCACATTTTTACTGGTAAACATACCTAGAACATCATGAATGTCAGGAACAATCCTCAAGTCTAAATATCATTAGGGTAGATGGCTTGGTGTAGGAAAGAGATTTAATTATGGAAACATGAATGGAAATAATTAGCTAGAGATTCAATCATTCTTATTTATTCAAGGGAATAACCAGCAAGTGCCTGTCAAGAATGAAGTAGACAACTGTGAAAGTTTGAAGAAGGCTGACACAAAGTCTTCCTCAGAAAAGAAGATTCACAAAGCATCGAAAGAAGACATTTGTTTTGAGAAACAGGATGTACCTTCAGTCGAGGTCTGTATTCCTTTTTCTTGTGCCTCTTAGAACAAAACCCATATTTAGGGCTGAGAGTGCAGTTATCGGTCTAGTAATTGTACATGTGTATTTCATACCTCTCAAAGGGGGCTAGTTATCATGCATTTGAATCTGTATTTATAAATTGTGAGTTTGAGGTGCTTGGAAAGTTTTATTTATCTTCTAATTATATAGGAGATACTGAAATAATTTATAGTAACATCAGATAGCTTTTATTCTCAAAGGAAACAGTTCTTAAGCAAATGGGTTACCTCCTGGCAAAGATGGTGGAGTAGAAGCAGATCACCTGTCTCTTCTCTCCAGTTGTCACCCAACACACATTTTAGGGCCTGCTCTTGCTGAGTTGGAAGCATAAGCCAAATGCATAGGAGAGGAATGCCTGTCTGGCTCAGGTGAGTGGGCCTTAGTACAACAGAATCTCAGAAGAGAGCGCATAGTTGGACACAGAGTTGCACACTGTGCTGGAGAGCAGAACCGAGCCCTGTATCTCGAAGGTGAAAGCAGACAGGTCCACAATCAAGGTGGGAAAGGTATTTAGGAGAATTTATCTAGTTTACATCAGAACAGAGGTATTCATGTATTAGTATAAGCCCAGTGAAAAAAAAATAACATTCTAACTATGCTGTTATTGATACATACCGTGTACTACACACACACACGCGCGCACGCCGAGTAAAAGTGAATGAAAGGAGTAGAACACGGGAGACAGGGGAAGATCCTAATCTAGAAGAAAGCCTAACTTTGAGAATACCTTATACTACAGATAATGTACTCAATAAAATAAGAGTTTTTTTAAAAGGCAAATTAAGATTCTAGGATGAGATTAAAAGAGATCTTATAAAGCTAAGTAACTAAATGAAGACCCAAAGGACATTTTACAGACAGCTGCCAAAAATGGAATTGCTGACCCTGAGAAAGGCTTTGAGATCATCAGGGTGATTGTGAAGGAAAAAATTGAAGAGCTGGAAGCATTTAGATATGGGACAAAGAAAGACAAAGCAGTCCAATGTAAGAATAATGAGTGTTTCAGTAAATGGCCCAACAAATGGGTCTGAAGGTATTCAGAGAGGTAGTAGAAGAATACTGTCCTGGTAGGAGAGCAGAACTGAATTTATGGAATGGAAGGGCACACTGTATATAGAGGAAAAATTGATATGTAATAATGGATATAGGCACAGCCTGGCTAAATTACTGATCTTAAAACATAAACAATGGTGCAAAGTTAGGAAGATGGAGAAACACCCACTCAGGCTCACTCCGACTTTGTGGAAACATCTGATCCAGGGAACAGTGGAGCCATACCACTCATAGAATAAAAAATGTGAACAGGAATATTCCAGCCAAGGAAACACTCAAGTACAAAGGCAGCAAGGAAGAGGCATCCTGAAACACAAGTGAACTCATCATGAGCCTTTCTTAAAAAAATGAAGTTAATGAAATTTAGCTGACCAAGACAGATGTAAAAATAAAGACCCAGGACTACAGAAGTTGTGTTAGAGGTCTGTTGTTGAGATTTCTCTCCATTTTATATCCAGATCTAAGACGAAACAGTTGGCAATTATAATTGCAGAACAGATTGCATATATTACAACTTTAATAAAGCAAAAAAGTAACATAAGTTGCAGAAACAGGAGGTGGTATTGAATGGTAGGTGACAATGAGTTTTAATTCTATTTTTCTTGGTAGAGAGTCAATACTGTGTAAAACTGAACATATCATTTAACAGGGTGAAAACGGGAAAATGTCTTTCATGGTCTTTTGCCTAACCTTAGAGAGATCCTTAAGGCGCTAATATAGCATGTGGAGAAGAAACAATTATTTGAAAGTTGGCAGTTCCCTGGATTCTACTTCAGTTTCTTATGTTAAATTCAAATAAAACTGAACATTAAACTTTTATTTAAAAATAATACATTGTCGTGTTCGCTTCAGCAGCACATACACTAAAAATAATAATAATACGTTGTCCCAGTATTATAAATTATTCCCATCATCTGTCTTGCCATCCAAACGTGTCTGTAGGTTCATAGAAAGATGGCAAAAACTAGATCTGCCAAAAAATCAGTGTTAGACTGTGGTTATTCTGAGTAGTGGTGTTTGCAGTGATCTTTTCCTTCTTTATATTTCTGTATTTTTGCTTAAACTTTATAACAAACACCAATTTTTCATTTAAATAACATGAAAATGATGCAAAATAAATATATCCTAGACATCTCAAACTGGGAATTTGTAGTCTTTTAAGGACAAGACATGTCCAGTAGTTAAGTGCCCCAATCAGTACAGAGTGGAAGGGATTTCAGAGAGCGAAAAGTCAGGTGAGCCTGCAACGGGCACAGGAAGCTCCTAGAGGAGGGAGAAATGCGGACAGGCAGAGAAGGGAAGGTGGGCAGTGGCCCCACTGAGCCCCATGGCATAATCAGGAGGAGTAGGAAATCATCTTTGGGAAGAGGCTCAGTCAGGAGTAATGTGAGGGAAGAGTGGGAGTCATTCCCAATGGCAAAGGCCTTGGCTCACCAATTTCAAGTTTGGACCTTCTCCGCTCTTTCTCGGCTGGAAGCGCTGACAGTCAACTCGGCGAGCCCAAGAGTCGGAAGAGACAATGTCTGTAGAGAACCAGAGCATGGTTGCTTGTCTGCTAAGGAACTTTAGAGTCCCAGTCTTAAAAGCACATGTGTCCAAACAGAACATCTTTTTGGAAGATTTGACTTCAGGGTGGCCAGTTTAGGGGACTCTGGTGCAAAGGACAGGGAGTAGGAAAGGTTTCTGGACTGGGGGGTGGATGGAGTGAGGGTGGGTAAAAATTGGAAAACAGTCTTGAGGCTGAGATTTTCTTGAAGGTCATAATAATGTTTTTCAATTCAGGTTTACAAAGATGGGCAGAATGCCTATTACAGAGATCATACAGCGCAGTTTTGTAAATGCTTGAATGAATGTGTGAATAATGGATTTTTGGAGGATCAGTGTGAACGTTTTGGAGGCTGGGCTGGAGGGGGCAGGAATGGACACCAGCTCTCTTCTAACAAGGAGGCTGTTAACTCTACTGGGAGGTGTGACGTAAGGCTGCGCTTGGGCAGGAGCAAGGGGGAAGGACAGGAAGAGTAGGTAAGAGTCTAGAAGAACAACTAACAGGATTTCCCTGTCCCTAATTGCATAAGGAGAGGAACTATCTTCTCTTACATAACTGTTTGCAAAAATAACTCGTAAGTTTTAAGTCCAGCTAATGAGAAGATGGGGAATTCTGACTTACACAACGAGTACATTTTTCTGTTTACCAAAGTCGTGTTGCGTGTTAAGAGCATGGACTTTGCAGCCAGACTTGTTGGGTTTGAATCCTGGTCATCATTTATTTGCTCTGTAACATTGGGTGAGTTACTTAATGCTGCAGTTTCCTTATCTGACACATGAGGGTACTAAGAGCATACCTACCTCCTAGGGTTGGGAGAACGGCTGAGTTAACATGATAAATGCTTGGAGTAGTTCAAGTACCAAGCGCTGACAAGGGGTCAGTCCAAAGGGAATGACTGTGTGATTGCGACCGACAGCGGGAGTTACGGAACCAGAGAACTAGGTCTTACATGGCAAACTTGGGCCTAGAGCTTGAGATGTGGGAGCCGTGGATGTTAGAACTGAGAGGCAGCACCGAGTTCTCTGCGGTGTGTCTGCACAGGGAGAGTGGGGCCCGAGCATGATGCCGGGTGGTGGTGAAGCTGCAGGTGGCCTGAGGGTGCAGGTGTAGCAGATGTACAGAAAGCAAGGCCCTTGAGACTATGAAGGGCCATGCTCTTCAGAGCAGAAAGAAAGTCTGTGAATTTGGGGGAGGAGGGAATGCGTGAAGTAAAGAAGTGAACCTCAGCAGCCTCCTGCCAGGGGCTTCAAAACTTCCATGTGGCCCTGCCGTGAGATGGAAACCAGCCCTGAGATGTGACCATGCGGTGACTGACGGCCTGCATGCTGGGCGGAGCAGCCAGGACTCGAGCCAAGTCCGCAGGTCCTTCTGAAGGCCCTCAGGAGGTGGGGGGGCCCAAGGAGCCCTGCCCTGTGGTGCTTCCATGAGTGGGCGCCATTCCTGGACTTCAGACACCGCCCCCAACGCCAGACTCAGCCCTCTACGCTTGTGCCCTGACTCAAGGCACGTTTCTTAATTTCTTCCTGTTGTTTTCTTCTCTGGGTATTGTCACCATTCGATCTTTGGGGTCCCGGGCCTTGGCTTTTCTCTATCCCAGGAGCTCAGACATGGCTTGTACACAGTCCCAGTGATTGCGTAAGCTCCTCCTTCCTTTTCTGGTCCGGAGCCCGTACATCTAAAGATGGCAGCCAGCCTGCAGGAAAGCTGTGGGGAGTTGGAGGATCTGGGGGACCATAGACCTCATCTTTTTTTTTTTTTTTTTTTTTTTACTGTCTCTGTGACTCACTCCCAGTTTTGCTAAAAGCTCTTCTTTAAAACCCTGCGAGTATGCTTTCCATTTCATTGTTCATTTGGAGAAATCGTTCTCAATAAACACATTCCCAAGGGCAGTACTCAATGTTTGTTTTTCTTGTACATTCTTAGGGCCTAACTTTGCAGCTTAGAAAATTACATAAATCTGTCTATAGTATGTGGAAACATTCCTCTAGATTTATTGGCAAAGAAGGTTGAAGCCCAGATTTGAGAGCTACAAACTAAATTTTAACCTTAACCCTGCTGTTTTATTTTTTTAAAGCAGATTTTTCTTTCTCTTAGAAAAGGAACTCATGATTATTACAAAAGCATAGAAAAGGGGGTGAGAAAAGTCTATACAAAATGAAATACTTTGTACATTTTTCTGTATTTTTCATGCAACTTTTTAAAAAACTCAGGACCATCATTATGTATAGGTAGCTTTCTTAATAATGTTATAATTCTACACTTTCTCATGTTCAGAACAAGGGGAACTTTGTTTCCAGTGGTTATATAACATTCCATCATTTAACTATGCTCTAATCCTAAACCATTCTCTTGCAGTCAGACATTAAAGTTATTTACAGCTTTTTATTTTCATAAATAGCACTCTGATGATTTACATTGTTCTTAAGTCTTCCCTATATACCTGAAGAATCCTTGTTAGAGATTTCTAGAAGTAGAATTGAAGAGTGTCTTCTGCGTGCCCCAGATTGCTTTCTGGAAAGCAATGCCGTGGGACAACGCTGGCTTCCCACCAGCACTGTGCATTGTTCCTTGCAAAGTCTTGGTCAGTATGATGAGAGAAATTTTCATTTTCATTCCAATTTGCATCTCTTACCAGGGAAAAGTGAGTGCTTTCCTTCCTTTCCTTTTTTGCAAAATTCTAAAAAAATAAGTAAAAAAATCATCCATCCAAAATCCTACCCCTGAAATCTCTCTCCCTCGCACCCTTCTTCCTTACCTTCTTTCTTTTTTATAATTCAGAACTGAATGTCTTACCCAGTTCCACTTTTGCTGCCCAGAGGCAGACTCTGTTAAGAGCCCTGTCTCCCCAGCCCTCTCCCTCCCCAGACCTCTCCTAGTGTCTACAGACACAAATAGGCAGTATAAACACACTTGTGTTTTTTAAAACCAGCACGGAAAGATGAGCTACAAGCTGATCTATAATTTTCCTTTCCTAAAAGCATACTTTATTATTAAATATTTTGGATGGAGTCTTCATGGTTTTTAGCCTTTTATATTTCTTTTGCAAATTTGCATGTCATGTCAGCCCACTTTTCTGTCGCCCGTGTTTTTCTTATTTTCTGTCAGAACATATGGCACGGTATTGACTGCCTATTAGAAGGAGTGTGTGGTTTTTTTCCTTTGTCTGCCCTTCCCTCTTATTTTTTATTTGCTGTTGCTTCTGTGCAGCAGCTCGAAGAATGTTTTGTGGAGTCAGTGATTTCTCTCCTTTGATTTCTTTGTTTGCTTTTATTGAAGTTTCAGGAAATCTTTTTATTTGACCGCCGCGTAATCAGTGAAACTGTTCCTTCTAGCAGGGATTTCCGAGAACTTCACGAATTCAAGTAATTCAATAACGTGAGAATAGGACATCTTCTATAAAGTGCTGGCTCTGTGTCAGGTTGTTTGCTTCTCACAACAGCCTATTGAAGAAGATGCAGGAAATGGAGGCAGAGAGAAGCTGAGTGACTTGCTCAAGATCGCACAGCCAGTAAAAAGTGTGGGGTGAGCTTCAGTCCAGGCTGTTTGACCTCAGAGCTCCAATCTTACTTGTAACTCTCCCTGGGCTCTTCCCCTGATTGGGCCCGCCTCCCCTTCTGTGAGACTCCCTCTCCACCAAAAAGCAAAGAGCCAGAGTCTCCTTTTATTCTCCCTTTCACTTCTTGACCGGTCTTTTGCTTTGAGTCTCTGGTGTCCTCCCCTGCCTACCCCCTGCCCCACTTTCTCTACATCCAGGGCTGGCCTGTTCACCTCGAGCCCAACCGGGGCCCTTCTTCCTCACTGCTGTTCTTCCCTCCCTTGCTTTCCCTACCACACGCACGTGCGTACACACACACACACAAAGGCCATTCATTCATTTTTCATTCCTCTATATGTCCTCTGTCTCTTCCCCCTTTTGTCCACACTCTTTTCTGTGCCCCACTTTGTTTGCTCATGGATGTTGCTTCTCGGTCATTCCACACACCCGAGTCCAGCGTGCTGAGCACTTTTGGGGTAATTACTCTGGCTCATATTCAGAGACAGCAGCCATGCCTCGGACCGCCGTGTTCCACGTCTCTGTAGTCCCTCTAGTTTGCTCCGAATGGCATCTCTCACCAGACTGATCGGAGAGAGGCAGCCAAGTGTCATAGCGGCCGCTGACCAGTTCACTCTTTCTCTGACCCCTCTTAGAAACAGATCCTTTCTTTGTATGTGACTCTCGAGGGACAGAAAGGCTCAACGACTTCTGTGATGAACAGTCTTTCTTGGCCCCAGGAGAGGGGAATCCTTTTCTCTCCCAAAGCTGGAAATACACAAGGACCAGTATATGAATAAATGTGGTAGATAGCCAATGTTTAACTTTGGAGAATGTCTGATCATACGTTATTAATGTGTTTGTTGAGCCTCAAACTTCAGCAGTTAGCATTAAGATCCTGTAAGATGGGGCTTTGTGTGTTTAACCTGTCTTGTTTTTAGAATACCTTCAGAATCAGAAAAAAGTTAACACATACTGGGGGAGAAACTAAAGGAGTATTAAGGAAAAAACGAAAATCCCATTAGTCTGCCACATGTGCAGTACAATTTCATTTTCAGTCTAGTGTGTATTGTAGTAAGCCTCCTGCTTTAATAGATACCTGAGGCTTTGGGTACCTCAGATCTGTAACATGTAGGCATTTGAAACCTCTTATTTTTCTTCTTCCAAGTCATGTGTGTCAGGCAAGTTTATGTTAGAACATCCTGCATTTTCCAGCTCTGATTCTTGGACCAACCTTCTCAAAAGAGAAGGTAAAATGAGCTGGGCTTTATTCTTTATGAAATGTGAATCCTAAGGGTCCGTAGGAATATACTCACCGAGTTGGGGGATTTGCTTCTGGGAGGTCCCCAAGGATGCAATTTTCGGGGTCTCCATTTGTGAGCTCTGTACCACCTCCCACACAACAACAGTACCTGAGCTTTAAAGGGGCAGAGGGGTGGAAGGAAGCGATGGAGAGTATAAGAGGACTCCAAGGCAGGAGCTGCTTCAGAACGCTCTTGGGCAGGGGACTTCTCCTCCCCTTGGGCCAGTTAACAGACTGTGCCTAACATAAAAGGAAAAGGCCCAAATTAAAAAAACAATTATGTGTGTGTGTGTGTGTGTGTATGTATAAATATGCATGAATATATACATATGTAATTTTTTAAAATTTGTGTACACATAGAATGGATAGATATATATGTATTTCATGCTAAATTAAGATTTGCAAAACCACATTTAAAAAACATCAAACACATTCTTATTTACAAAAGCTTAAACTATTTGACGCACTCAATGGATATCGGCTGTCTCCAAAAGTTTTTCCGTAAACAAATAAAAACAGCACTGGACGAATTATCCCTCCATTGAGTTTTTACATGACTTTTCTTCCATAGTAACTCATGTGAATTGCACATACCAAATTAACAGGTGAAGTCCGAGAATTCATTGCTGCCGAAGTTAACAGCAAGCTGACCCTAAATTGCTAGCAGATGTTTTTCCTTTTTAGCCCCCTTTGGAATTCTGTAGGCAACAATTGTTCTTTTTGCTGGGAAAGAGAGGTAGAGAAGGCAGGGGAATGAAAACAGACTGGAGACTGAGAAATGTATGTCTCCATTTTCACCAGTGTTGGAACATTCTGAATTTGTATAGAGTTGGTCTTCAAAAGTTTAAAAAAAAAAAAGTTTTTTAAATGTACATTTAGTCAGTTTAAACCTTTATTTAAGGTTTCTTTTTTTTCTGTAGCAAGAAGATCCTTATAGGAAGAAGAAGCTTCAGGAGAAAAAAGAAGGAACTTTACAAAATTTAAGTTGGAATAAAACTCGAATGTGTAGAAAAAACAAGAAACGGGGTGCTGCTCAGGTCTTGAGGTGTGTTCATTTTTACAGTCCCTTTAAAATGTTCCTCTGTTTTTTTTTTTTAATTCTATAATTTTACACTGTTAGCTGTTATCTTTTGGTCTCATTTTGGTGATGTTGGATACTGAGAATAGAATATTGATGAAAAAGTCTGTTATTAAAATTAATATGTATTCTGGTTATATTTTCCTTTATATTATTAACTACCTGAAAGTGAATAGATTTTTTTGTGTTTTTAACCTTAAAAAAACAATCAAAGCTCTAGGAGGTTTTAAAGAAAGAGCACAAGGCCTCCTCTGTGCCCCGGCTTTCACCCGGCCCGTGAAGGGCCGGAGCGTTCCTACGTTCCTGCAGCAGGGGAGGGTGAGATCAGCTGGGTGCCGGCAGGCCTCCCCTTTCCCGCGTTACCCTCGCCCATGTAGTGAAAGAGAAGAGTCACCATTCCCAGAACCTGAGGTTCAGTCCCGCAGAAGCTAGGTTCTTACACAGTTGGTAAGGGACAAGCTGGAATTGGTATTCTCCTTTGGAAACCTTGCTTCCTTAGGTCACTCAATCTCCCCGAGCTTTTGTTTGCTTATCAGTAAAATGAAGGCACTGGGTAGTGTTTATGCGGGAATCCCCTGTATTTTTTTTTCAACAGGTTAGCAGTACCAACATTTTTTTTTAAAGATTTTATTTACTTATTAGAGAGCACAAGTGGTGGCTGGGGAGTGGGGGGAGTCACAGAAGAAGGAAGAAGCAGACTCGCCGCTGATCAGGGAGCCCTGCCCGTGCCAGGCTCCATCCCAGGGCCCTGAGATCATGACCTGAGCCGAAGGCAGATGCTCAGCTGACTGAGCCACCCAGGCGCCCCAGTAGTGCACACATTTTGACTTCAAATCCCCAGACTATACCTGGGGTATAGTCTCTGAATTTTGATTTCTTGGGTTAGACTTCTAAACACTCAACATGTGCCCAAGTTGAGAGACTCCAGTAGAGATGCTTTCTCCTGCCTTTTCCTCCCTGAGTCCACAGATGGAGCTTTTTTGGTGTCTCTTGCACTGACAGTGCCTCCTTCAAGAACCATAGTTTAATTTAGGAAAACAGTTCTGGCTCCCTGACTCCTGTGTGTGACTGTCCTTCATCAGGGAATTAAAACCTAGTCTCTGGGCTTGAAAGCCTCTTTCCTCCTGAGTAGTCCCTCCATCCTCACTTTGCTCCTTTTGAGTTCTGTCATCTGGGGATTTCTTTCTTGTAGGCTCAGCTAGGTATTTGCACGTGTTTCTGCCCAACTGTTCTCTAGTGGCCCCAAATCTTTCTGTGGAAGGGGGGGCCCCACCTTGCTACAGTGATGCTTGTCATGGGAAGAGGACTCCGCAGCGCAGCCCACGTGGAGGCAAGGACCACCGCATGGGAAACACATACGGTGCTGCTCACAGGGCTGTACCTAGGTCCCGAGGCAGCTGCAGCCCAGAGCTGAGAGCCAGTGATTCGGCGTTGTCATGTTGTATGCGCTGCTGGCGAACAGTCAGCAGCTTCAGTAAAATCTTTAAAAAAAATAATAAAACAGCAAAATCTTAGTCTTTTTTTTATCCCTAACTCAGTGTCTTCTCCCCCAAAACCCTAAGAAAAGAGGTCTTGAGTTGTTCTAGGTTCATATTTTCAGCTCTGATAAGTCTCCTGGATATCAAGGATGGATGGATGATAACATTCGGATGTGATCTTTTTTTATTCTTGTAGGCCTTCTGAGCAGAGTGAATTAAAACTTGTGTGTAGTGAATTTGAAAGGTCTGAGCTGAGCGGTGACATCAATGTCAGAAACTGGTGTATACAGGAAAATCCTGGGGAAGTCTGTAAGCCAGATGCTGGCATTGGAAACAGCTTACCGGCTTCACAGGGAGAGGCAGGTATGTAACTACAGCGAGCGGTGAATGCTTCTGTCGAAGTTCTGTTCCTCCAGGAAGTATCCAGTGTAAAGCCGTGGGTGTTGAGGAGATTATCATTTTACAGGCACCTTAGCTTATGGAAGCCCGAATGGACAGCGGTCAAGATGATACTAGAAACCTGAGATTGTTTTGAACCTGGATAGCCTCGAGTGTTGCCTCCTCCTACCTCCTCCTTCCCCTAAAACCTGGCCATTCTCCACTCTCCCCATGCAGAGTGCTGAAGGCACAGTGCTTGCTTACTCTCAGGGGTTGACCAGGAAAGAACTTTCTTCTCACATACCTGAGCCAGGTGGTTCCTATAGACCAGGCTGCTGGCCGACCCAAGAACGGCTGGGCAGTGTCTCTGGGAGTGGGAGGTAGAGGGCCCCCAGAGCTAGGTCCAAGGTAGGGCAGAGAATGGTGGGAGGCTCAAGGGCCATTGAAGCTGACTGTACATGTGGGGGAGGTGGTGGGGAAGTTGTCATCCTCCCGGCTAGCACCTGTGTCTCCAGACACATGTCTGCATCAGTGCGAGCAGGCTGGCAGACACACAAGCTGACAGAGTTAGTGAATTTCTCTCTCTGTCCTCTTACTCATTCCTTTGACACACCTGTGCCTTTTTGGTCTTACTGGAAGTTCTTTGTACCCACACATAAATAATACTTGGAAGCTCTTCGTGGAAATCTTCATAAAAGCAAGGGGGATATTACCTATAAATATCCAATCTGGTTGAGCAGCTGTTTGCCTCCCTGGAGTGTTTATTTCCAGAACTATCGTTAAATCATGGTTATCATTGATATGGACGGCCTGAGCCCTGGACAGGTAGGAGTGTCCATCCCTTAGGCAGAGTACACAGAGCTCACCACCCACTGTCCCTTCAGGTCCCCTCATTGGTCTCAGGTAACTTCTTCCTTCTCCCTGGATGAGCAGAGGGAGCCAACCCCGAAGCTGAATGTGACCTCTGTCATAATGTCACCTCTCTCCTTTGAGGAGACATGGCAGCTAGAGGAAAATTGTTTAAATGAACGTGGTGTGTCTCTGCCTTCCTACAGAGGGCTACTACCCGAAGCCTGGGAAGAAGTGTGTGGAGAAGCCTTGCTCTGACTCCAGCTCGGACTGCGGCAGCTCCTCAGGCAGTGTGCGGGCCAGCCGGGGCAGCTGGGGCAGCTGGAGCAGCAGCAGCTCTGATGGGGACAAGAAGCCTGCGGTGGGCCCTCCACACTTCCTGCCAGCTGGTGAGTCCTAGGGGCTGCCCGGGCCCTCCAAGCAGCCCTCCCCACTGGCCACCTCCCGCCCTGCCCCTGAGCCCCGTACCAGGCCTGGATCTGCCTTCCAAGCCTGGAGCACACACAGGACCGCTGACTGGAGTATTGACTTAGCTGTGGATTTGATTCACTCTCTTGTTTTTTCCTCCTTCCTTTTTCTCCCCTCTGCATCCCATCATCATCATCATCATCATCATCATCGTCGTCGTCGTCGTCGTCATCTTCATCATCATGTCTATCTTTGAACTGGTTCAAAGAACATCCACATTTGTTTTAGTACTTGCACATTTTTATTATGGTAAAATAGTTGTAACAGAATTTACCATTTTTAAGTGTACCATTCAGTGGCGTTCAGAGCACTCCTGATGTGTAACCACCACCACCATCCATTCCTGGATCTTCTCATCAGCCCAGACAGACTCCACACCTTTAAATAAGGGCCATCCGGTCCCCACTCCCCCAGCCCCTGAAGCCTCTCCACCACTTCCTAGCTCCTGTCTTCCTGTCTCCAGTGATTACTCTGCTGTCTAAGTAGAATCACACAGTGGTTGTCCTTTTGTATCTGGCTCATTTCACTTAGTGTAATTTCTTCAGGGTTCCTCTGTCATTTCTTTTTAAGGCCCAGTAATATTCCATCGCAGGTACATGCAGCATTTAAATTATCCATTCATCTATTGATAACCACTTGGGGTGTTTCCACATTTTAGCTCTTTGAACAATGCTGCTATGAACATTGATGTCCTCTCTTATTTTTGAGAAATTTGAAGATTTGGGAAAATTCAAAGAATTAACTTACTTTTGTTATATTTACCCTCTTTTTTTATTTTTTAAAATTTAAATTCAATTAATTAACCTAGAATGTATTGTTTGTTTCATGGGTACAGGTCTGTGATTCATTGGTCTTCTATAATACCTATTCATTGGGTTGTTTTTTTTTTTAATCCTTATAGTTTGTCCCACTTTGGCCTCCTCAAGAAAATCACTGTCCACTCTCATGAACTTGGCATGTATTCTTTTAGTCCATATTTTGTTTACCTGCATACGTCCATCAACAGAGTATGGAATGTTTGTGACTTACATAAAGGAAATCATACTTCAGTATATCATTCTGCGTCTTGCTTCTTTCACTGGGTGTTTTTTTAACCTGCATGACCATATAAAGATGGAGTTCATTCCTTTTCACTGTTGTTTTCAAAATAGTAAACTTAGTCTTTGTGTGAGGAAACGGTGATGAGATTGAGAAGCTCACAAGTGTGAGGCCTTCATTTGCCGGTCACACTGGCATGGCTCCCAGACAGCCTTGAGAGAGAGAGCCAGTGGCCCTGGGCTCAGAGGGGTTGGCAGCTTGTTCCATACCCCAGTTTGCTCACCACCCAGAAACCCTGCCTTCTCCCCAGACAGGCTGCTTCAGGCCACCAACAGCTCCCTTCAGCAACCTCGGGGCTGTCTCTCTTCTCTGTCTCCTCCCAGTGGTGAGACCAATAAAAGAAGGTCTTATCTGAGAGACGGGGCACAATAGCCATAAAAACCTACACAAGGCACCCACGTGTGTCTTCAGGCTGTGTTTCATTATCAGCTTCCCCCCCACCCCGGAGACTTTGAGACATTGTTTTCTTAATGATCCTCCATAAAATTTTAATATCACTGATATGCACTGTTTATTACTGGGTACTGTGCTTTAGGCACAAAAAGATAAGATATTGGTGCCCAAGAAACACAGCAGTCCTGCCCCCTCTGGAGGACACTGCCATCACCCACAAGGAGACACGCACAGACTCAGATGAAGGCAGGCAGGCCCACGTGCTGTGAGAGCGGGGATGCATGTGGCCTGAGGGAGCTTGGTTTTCACAGCCTACACCAAGCACAGCTCCATCCACCACTGATGACAAAGGTTGCCAGACAAAGCATAACTCAAGGTTTTTAAAAATCAGTCCTCAGTAACAAAGAATAGAAGTGCTGCTTTAGCTTGAGGAAGGCCAACGGGAGCAAGATGATAATAATTATTGATGGTGTTGCTGTACAGTGGCTTAACGTGTAGTTTGTAAGTTGTCTGAAGGTTATGTACTATCGGGAAAATGTCCCCAGTATAATTAATGGTGTAAGGGACCGTAAAGACAAAGTATGTATGAAGCGTGACCCCAGCTTTCCACACATGTGTACACACAAAAGAGTTTGTAAGGAAATACACCTCATGCTGAACGGCAGCATGATTGCAGATGACTTCCATGTTTCTTCTCTAAACTTATGTTTACTTCCATAGACTTCCTACAGTGTCACTTACAAACTGCAGGGGTCAATTTATATTGCAAGATCTCTTTTATCAGAAAAATCCCTATGAGAAACTTACATAATATTAATGGTTTCAGCTTTTTTCCACAATTAAAACACTGTGAATCCGAAACTCATAGATTTAAATGTTGAGTTTTTAGTAAGTTTTCAATGAAAAGAGAAATAAAATAAAGATTTTTAAAAAACTGAAATTACTGAATATGAAAATCAGTCAGAAGTGAGAAGTCGCTCATTTGGGGTTAGTGATATTAGCAGTGTGCACTTTTAACACATAGTACAGTTGAATTACACTTACAAAAACCTTGTGATAATTGTTTTTGCTTTTACACAGGAGACAGTGTTCCGCAAAACGACTTTTCTTCAGAAACTCCCATCTCCTTGAATCTTTCTCCTAACATCTGTAATCCCACGTAAGTTTCTTACTCTCTTTTTTTGACAGTGTGTTTTATATACTTAATGCTTTTTCTGTCATTGTGCTGCTGCTTTGTAGTTAGTTAGCAGTGGAAATAGGAAAGATTTTTAAGAATGAAAGAAAGTGACTTCCAATTTTGCTAATAATTCAGCAAGCGGGATCCTTCTGGGTACATATGTTCCTTGTGGAGATGCCTCTGGGAGCCCCATTGCTGCCAGTGATATAGCCACATTAGAACACATCCCCTTTCTGGGGGGCCTAGATGGCACAGTTGGTAAAGCGTCTGCCTTCGGCTCAGGTCATGATCTCAGGGTCTCAGGATCAAATTCCGCATTGGGGCTCCATGAGGCTCCAAGCTCGGGCTCAGCGGGGAGTCTGCTTGTCCTTCTTCCTCTGCCCCTCCCCTAGCTTGAGTGCCTGTGCTCTCTCTCATAACAAATAAATAAAATCTTAAAAAGAGAAAAAAAAAAAAAGAACCCATCTCATTCCTGAAAGCAGAAAGAGAAACAGCAGTTATTGTAGGGATGGGCATCATCCTCTCCTCTGGGACTTGAAATAAAATGGAGCCCTGATGAAGCAGGGCGTTTTCCAGGAGCCAGCCAGGACCTGACGTGGTTAGGACTCCACTGTGTGATGGCTGCTGCCCACCAGACAGAACAGACAAGTGGCTCTTACTGAGCAGGACAAGAGGACGGGATGCAGTAAGCAGAGGGTTTTCGAGGGAGAACCTGCTCACATTTCCGTGGGCTCCAGTCACATGGTGAGAGGACAGGGGGCTGTCGTTGCCATTACATAGATGCACGTGTGGAAAAGGAGGTTCAGCAGAGGGGGCGAGGCAAGCAGTCTGTGGACTGTCTGCAAGCAGGGAACCTACGCTAACTCAAGACTGACGCCAGCTGCCGGCTGGTGCTGGGCAGACGGGAACCTGCGGTGGGCCTCAGTTACACTCATTTTGTTGTTTATTAAAAACAGGCTTTGCTGGGTCTTGGAAATTTGGTAACCTTAACCCTTTTCTGGCCATGTACCTTTGTGTCTCTAGCATTTATGTTTCTTGACGGAAGAATTCCTGTAAAACTCAAGACATGGTTGAATAGAGTTGGTACATCCTTTTACAGAAGAAATCGTAGATCTTCATTTTCTGGCTTTCTCCACAGAAACATGAATGATCTGCCACAGTATGCAGAACCTCCCTGTCCCAGCCTTCCTGCCGGGCCTACAGGTGTTGAAGAAGATAAAGGTAGGGCAGACTCTCACTCCAGACACCAGCCGGGGGTTCCTCCACATGGCAGGACAGGGAGCTTGTGGAGACGAGTAGGTTGGGGGCAGGGGCTGGGCCCTCTGGTCCAAGCCATGTCACTGGGCTTCCGTGCACCGGCCCTCAGGACCCGTGTCATCAGGGGCCTCTGACTGCACTGCCTCTGCCTGGTAGGCGAGGCTCTTACATCTCCTGTCTCTTCTAGTGCCTGCTTCCCACATGGCTAAGGTCAGAGATTGTGGCAAGATCAGCCTGGTGCTTACTCCCGATGGCATCATTGAGCTTTAATACACTTGTTTTTGCATGTATAAATTCTGCTAGATGTGAAAACTGCCCTCCATCTTGGAGCCGACTTTGAGAGCATGGGCTTCTGTGCCGTTCTTTGGATACATTTTGGACTTGCTATGGTTGAATTGTCAGTGGACCAGTGGCATTCTCCTTAGACCCCATCTTCCTGCTGTATATCCTGAAAGTATATCCCAAAAGGGATCAGGAAAGGCAGAAATGGGTCAGCATGTGTGGGTGACTTGCAGGAAGTGTTTTCTAGAAGTAGAGAAGGAATGTTGTAGGAAGGATGGGATGCGGGCTGAGGAGGGAAGAGGGTAGATTGAGAGGACTTGTTCTCTTCCTCAGGTCTTTACCCAGCTGGAGACCTGTGGCCCACGCAGCCTGTGTGTGTGACAAGCAGCTTCAACTGTGCTGTGGAGAACAGCGTGCCTGGCGTGATGCAGGGCCCAGCTCCCGTGCATAATAGGTACGGACTCCCTTCTCTTGTCATTGCCTTGCTTAGCCCAAGGACTTGCCGAGGGGATTGGAGTTCAGTCTGTTAGGTGGGCCTTACAAAACTGGGGGCCAGGCTTCCTTCCCCAGTGCACCTTAGCTGGATGTCTCCATCTGCCTCTTGGAGTTGCACTGTGATGTCTTAGAAAACAACAAAGCAGGAGGGAGAGAAACATGAAAGGAAAGAAGAACAGAGCTGTTGAGCACATCATCACTTTCCTCAAGCTGAAAAGATGGTCTGTTAATAGAGGCTGGTTTGAAAACGCAGTCACTCACAATTCCTACCACCTGATGGAGCAGAGCTTTCCACTTTTCCATGGCATCCATCATGAATACATTTAAAACATTAAGAAAGATCAGATAGTTTGCGTATTGAAAGGCCCTTCCACTCGAGACGTTTCTTTAATTCGCTGTCGGAAGTCAAAGATGTTCAGCAGTGAGAACGCGAGAAAATGTTGGCATCTCTGTCTCATCACAGAATCTGAAGTTTTCTTTTTTCGTTCCTTTATTACGTGTTATTTACTCTTTTCTATCTGTCATGAGACTCTAGTTTGTAACTGTGATCAAAGTATCTGTTGTGAATCAGTCTTGATGGTTGTGGTTCCCCTCCACCCCCTGGACAAACAATGGCCCTGCTGGGGGGTGGGGCACTTTAGAGCAGTACCTGCAGGTGTTGGCCAAAGAGCCTCGGGGTAGTGCAGTCCTCTCCCAGAGTGCTCCAAAAGCCACCGCCTTGGATCTGCCTTGGGTTAGAGTTAGCCCACCCAGGTGACCAAGGAAGCAAGCTCCTCGCCTGAGCCGTCCATCCTACCAGGCTGAGTTGTTGGTGGGGAGCGTTTAGTCGGTCGGGAGGTCTTTGATCCCATGACTCAAGAAAATACATCTTTTCTCTTCCAAAACTGAGGGAGGAGCAGTGATTAGGGTGCTGGGTCACAAAATCGTTTTCCTCTTTCTTTACACGGTCTTTTGACGTCCTGTTTCTGAAACGAGACCTCTTGTGTTTTATAGCAGTTTCATTGACTGGAGCGCAGCCTGTGAAGGCCAGTTCCCCAGCGTGTACTGTCCGTTGGAACTGAATGATTATAATGCCTTTCCGGAAGGTAAAAGCTACTTGAACGATCTGATGCCGTTCTTTTACTCAGAAAAGTCAAAGCAGGAAGCGTGTGGGCCTGAGGCATTAACTGCAGAAGAACGTACTTTCTTAAAGCGACTTAGATGTAATTGACACAGAACGTTGTATTAGTTTTAGGTGTATGACATAATGATTGGCCTTTGGTACGTACTGGGAAGCAACGGCTGCAGTCTAGTCTAGTCATCACCCATCCTCGAACATGGTCACAAATGTTCTCTCTTGTGAGGAAAACTTTTAAGGTCTCTCTTAGAGCATTTTACAAATACATGAGAGGATATCGTTAATAACTGCTCACCACGACCTTACATTATATCTCCAGTCCTGACTCATCTTATCACAGGGAGTTTGTACTGTTCGAGCACCTTCGCCCATTTTGCATACATCCCACTCCCCTCCACCCCTGACCCCTGCCTCTGAGAACCCAGTCCATTCTCCATATTCATGAGCTTCATTTTTGGTTGCCCTATGTCTGCTAGGAATGTACCTTTAAAAACAAAACAGATGAGCATAGGGGAAGAGAAGGAAAAATAAGACAAAATCAGAGAGAGAGAGACAAACCATGAAGACTCAACTCTAGGAAACCAACTGAGGGCTGCTGGAGGGGAAGTCGCTGGGGGGATGGGGTGAATGGGTGATGGCATTAAGGAGAGTGTGTGATGTGATGAGCACTGGGTGTTATGTGCAGCTGGTGAATCACTAAATTCTCCCCCTGAAACTAATCATACACTGTATGTTAATTACATTGAATTTTTTAAAAAAAGAAGAATGCGCCTTTAACAGGGAGAACCTTTGAGAATGACCTTACAGGCAGCTGCCGAGTAGCTTCATGTGGGTCCAGTTGTGCAAGCCTGCCGTGTGAAATTCAGATGGCCTCACAAAGCCCTCTCAGCCCGGCTGTCTGGGAGTTTCTGCAAGCAACCCCGATCTATTTCGTCCTTTGGATTTGGTAGACCTGGGTCCCTTGGATTTCCAGGGACCTAAGATTGTA
Source organism: Lutra lutra (assembly GCF_902655055.1). Classification (NCBI taxonomy): domain Eukaryota; kingdom Metazoa; phylum Chordata; class Mammalia; order Carnivora; family Mustelidae; genus Lutra; species Lutra lutra. Next base: position 85,349,324 of record NC_062279.1, on the reverse strand, counting down.
AATTATCCTTCGGGAGGCTGAGGCTTTAGATGTTTGCTATACTTTCCAGGCAGACAAGTCCTGTGTGAAGTGGAAACACACACGTGCTTATTCCTCAGTGGGGTCCAACTCTTCTGACCCTGAGTGGTGCCGCAGAAAGATGGAGTGAAGAGCCAGGAGGGGAACTGGGGGGAATGGCTGGTGCTTGGGCTCAAGCATCGGTAAGGATAAACAATAATAGCTGTGAGATTTCCCTGATAAGCTGCAGAATGTTCTTCTTATATATTACAGAGTGATCACGGTTTCTCATAGTGGGGCTACCTGTTCAGGGAAGCTCTAAGTGGCCTGAGGAGATGGCTCTCACTGGAGTCTGATACCTGCCTTGCTCCATGCTAACCACAGGGGTGTTGTGGTGACTTCCTCCCCGGGCTTGGGAGGCTCCTGTGTATCACAGCAGCTCCCCGTTAACCCCAGGTTGTGTTTTCTGTGGTTTTGGTTACCGCAGTCAGCTGCCTTCCACAACAGATGAATCTCCTGCTCATATGTTGTCGGAAGGTCTCTAGTAGCCTGACGCTGTCACAAGGTCTTTCCTTCACCTCCCCTCACACCTCATGTAGGCAGTTTACTATCTCTCAGCATCCCAAGAAGGGTGGGTGTGGTACAGGATACTCTGAGAGGGAAAGAAAAGGAAGGCACATTCCCATAACTTCTGTTACAGTGTGTTGTTATTTTATATTTTATTAGTTAATCTCTTCCTGTGCCCACTTTATAAATTGCACTTTACCCCAGGTATTTATGTATAGAAAGAAAACATAACGTACATAGGGTTCAGGAGGGTCCGCGGCTTCAGACATCCGCTGGGGGTCCTGGAACATATCTCCCGTGGCTAAAGCAGGGACAGCTATACCTTCCTACTTAGCTAAGAAGTGCTGGTTTCATATTGCTCTGGTATCCATACAGTGTATGTTGCAGGAAGCTGAGGTCGGCCCAACAGGTAATAAAAGCAAATGTTAAGGGCTAGTAAGAATCCTGACACAGGTCCAGTGCTCAGGAGTCTTGATTAGAAAGCCTGTCGTCAAATCGTCAAATACAGAACATCAAGCCCAGAGGAAGGACCTTCCTTCCTGAGGGCTTCCCAGGTAGCCTATCTTATCTGCTAAATAGTTTAACCTTGAGAATGACAGTGTAAACTACACTGGTCTTTACCTCAGAGGTATGGGAAGGCCTTGAAAACTTTTGGCCTGAGCGTGAGAATTCAGATCTCACCGTAAAAATGTTTACCTGTGTTGTCTTCCACTTTTTGTAGAAAACATGAATTACCCCAATGGCTTCCCTTGTCCTGCCGAAATTCAGACAGACTTTATGGATCACAGCTCTCCATCTACCTGGAGCCCCCCGCCCAACATGCCGACTGCCTGGGGACACGCAGGTCTCCTCAATTCTCCGGTCAGTGCTGTGACCCTGGGGCAGCTCCAAGTTCTTTCTGGTCCTTCTTTAATCCTGGTCTCACTTTACTTCAGGGTCAGGTTCAGATCCGCCAAAGCCTGGCTTGTGTCCTTTAAATCCCAAAAGCCAGGCCAGCCAGCCTCTGAAAGAGCCTTAGGCATAGTCAAGACAGGTGGGGGCTCGCAGACATGGGGTTGTCTAGCCGCCCTGAAGAGAAACGCCACCCAGAGGTCACGGAGGAGCAATAATGGGTTGATAAAATTGAATTGGGGCTGGGAAGCCCTCTGTGACCCAGCTGTGTCTCTGTGGTCCTGTTGACATTTTCCTCTGTGCTCAGAGAGGGTCACTCACCGGTCCATGAGTGGGTCATGAGGGCTTCCTGCCTGTCAGCACCCAGGAGCCCCGTGCCTCCTCACTCTGGCATCCACTCAAGACATGTTTTACAGATGAAGGGCATTTGACCTAAGGGTTCTTTCTTGGGATGAAAATAAGTTTATCTAGGAAGATGAAGATTTCACAACACTCTGAGAAAAATGGCTTTGAGGCAACCCAGAGGGTTGAGAATAGTTTAATGACTTCCCAGTGACTTGGATGGGTAGCACTGTGGTGTCCAACTTTGATGTTGCCTTTCTAAAATTTCTAAAAATTTCTCTTTTTCCCCCTCCTCATGTACACCTCAGCCCTACCTCACAAGCACCCGAAGCTTGTCTCCAATGTCTGGACTTTTTGGTTCCATCTGGGCCCCACAAAGTGACGTATATGAAAGTTGCTGCCCCATCAGTCCCACCACGGAACATTCGACTCACATGGAAAACCAAGCTGTCATGTGCAAGGAATACTACCCAGGGTTTAATCCGTTTCGTGCCTATATGAACCTGGACATATGGACTACCACGGCAAACAGGAATGCAAGCTTCCCACTGTCTAGAGACTCAAGCTACTGTGGGAATGTGTGAAAAGAATTTGATTTTTAAACAATGTGAATAAAGAGGCTTGTGTTTGATTACTAGCATAAACTGGTTGTTGAGATAGATTATGAAATTGGTGGATATTTTGGCACTTTTATATGAAAATAAATTTTTTTAATGAAATCTGGGTGCTCTATTTTTTTTTTTTTTTGACCATTACAAGTCACTGGTAGGAACTTCAGCATCCATATGTCATAATTTCTTCATAACTCAAGAAGGGTGTCAGATATGCCAAATGTTTTAAATTGGGAAAAGGGGGACTTCTAAGAAGGTAAGAGTTGAGAACGGAGGGACTGCTATGGTTCTCCCTCCTTGGGCATCAGAATCCTTCCCCCACCCCCGGGGAACTTCCAAAATAACATTTATCTGGTGACATTCCCAGAGATTCTGATCGAACTGACCCAGTGCTCGAGCCATCAAGATGTGGCTTCAAGTTCTCCACGGACTGCACCACGCAGCCAGATTGGGATGCCCGCTGAGCAGCTTGCTCCACTGCCCGGACAGACCCTGCTCTGGGTGGACGGTGGCTCTTTCCAGGCCCAGTGGTCATGGCAGCTGGGCGAAGCAGAGAACCAAGCACTGCCTTGCCTGTTCAGCAGAGCGAGAATGTTCCCTCCCCTCCGTCCTGCCAGTGTGGGGGCAACAGCAGCAGCGGGCACATTCTGGTAAGTGTTCGCTTCCCCCCTGAGTGAGCAGGCTTTCTCCAAATGCAACAACAGGAGAGTTAGGTAACCAAAGCAGGTTTGCCAGACCAGTGTGTATCTGCTTGTCGGTGATTTTAGAAATCCGTAAGATGATGAAAGAGCCTGTGTGCATGTGTAAACTTTGGAAACATTTTTAACTTTTAATAAAAACTTGTGATTTTTCATTTTGTCTTTATTGGAAATTTAGTAGGAGAGTGTTTCGAGTGGAGTGCTGGGTATGCTGGCTTTGGATTTCTCTTGGCCATGGCTGCCAGGGCGGGGGTGGGGAGGAGTGTGGTGGGGGAGGGCTGGGACAAGGAGGGCAGGCGTACTGCAGACCTGGGACTGCCCTTCCATGAGACTGCTTCCCGGCATGCACAGTTGCCAGAGACTACTCAGGTGGCCAAGTTCAAATCCTAATTTGGGTAAAGCAGACCTCCCATCCCCAATGGTGAATAATGTTAAAATAATTTGGATTCTAGGTATATACCCAAAAGAATAGAAAGCAAGGACTTAGAGAAATGTTTACATACCCGTGTCCATAGCCACATTGTTTACAATAGCTGAAAGGTAAGAACAACCTAATTGTTCATTGACAGATGGAAAATCAAAACATGATATATACACAGAATGGGATATTCAACCTCAAAAAGGAAGACGATTCTGATCCATGCCATAACGTGGAGGGACCATGAACACTCGACCCTCAGTGAACTAAGCTGGTCACAAGACAGCTACCGTCTGATTCTTCTTGAATGAGGTTTGTAGGGTGGTCAGATTCACAGAGACAGTAGGATGGGGATTCACAGACTGGGGCTGAAGGGAGGGGGTGGGGGGTTGTTGTTTCATGTGTACACTTTCCGTTGGGGAAGATTAAAACGTTGGATGGATGGTGGTGACAGTTGCACGACAACATGGACATCCTTCGTGCCACTGACTTGCACGCTTCAAAATGATTAAAATGGGAAGTTTTGCATTAAGTCTTATTTTCCTACATACAAAATAATTGAGATTGATGAAAAGCCCCAAAGCATTTTCAGAATCAAATTCAAAACTGTCAGGGGAGAGGGTGGGAGATGTTAAAAGTACATTCTGTTCAGTGTGATTGCTGATCTACTTTATTTTTCTACTTTCATCCATCCCCCAATTCTCCATCAGGAAAATGTGAGAAACCAAAGTAAGCTTTTATTTCACTCCATATGAGGAAAAAGTGTAAGTCTTCATTTTGACTGGAAGATTATCTTTAGCCCTAAGACCAAAATCAATGGCTGAGTGACATGTGCACAAGCATGAGAAGCCAACTCAGGGGTGTGCCCCTAATGGAAGGGGCGTGGCTTTCTCTAGCTTTGTTCTACCATGGGCATCATGGCTTGGACTCCTGACTCAGCTAAGGGTCTGTGTCATAGCATCAGACCCAAGATAGCTTTCCCCACTTGTCTGGTTCCCTGTTGTCTCTAGCACCTGTTACAGGATCTGGTATATAGTAGGGAGTGTAAAGGAATAGGGGGAAGAGGGCTTACAATTATCTGGCAGTTGGAGTGAGTCTTAATAAAGAATAATCCAGGGGCACCTGGGTGGCTCAGTGGGTTAAGCCTCTGCCTTCAGCTCAGGTCATGATCTCTGGATCCTGGGATCGAGCCCCACATCAGGCTCTTTGCTCGGCAGAGAGCCTGCTTCCCTCTCTCTCTGCCGGCCTCTCTGCCTACTTGTGATCTCTCTCTGTCAAATAAATAAATAAAATCTTTAAAAAAAATAAAAAATAAAGAATAATCCAGTTCTTCTGTGGTTGAGAGAGAAGCGAGGGCCACCAGCAAATCTGCCAACGGAGGAGAAAATGTTACCACAATTCTTCACATATGAGTGAACTTTGAGATGTCAATCTCCGTGCCAAGAGCTCTTCATGACCACTGTTGTCACCCCGGATTACAGTAACACTGGGGAAGACTTGATAATCACTTGAGTAATCAAGGAGGTAGAGGGGTAGACTGACCCTGCCTTCCAGGACCTCAGTTTGAATGGAGAGCTCACCAAAGAGCCGGACCTTTGGGGCCAGGCTTCCTGGGGTCTAATTCCAACTTCACCACATTCTTAGCTCCTCCATGCCTTAGTTTTCTCTTCTGTAAGATGGGGATAACAGTGGTAACATACCTCCTAGAGTAGTTGTGAGGATTAAATGAGTGTTTAGATAGTAAACCCTTGGCTGGCTGCAATTATTTGGTATAATTACTATTGTCAATTTCAATGAAACAATAGGATGCATAGGAAATGAAGTCTGAGGGTTGATGGGGCAAGTGAGGCAGGCATGTTTCATGTTGCTGATGTGATTATAAAATTGTTGGCAATGTATATCAGGGAACTTGAAGACTCTTCTAGGAATCGGCTCCTACAAAAATAGTAAAAGATGTGCACAAAAATCAGATGTTAGTTTTCTCTTGCTGCCATTAAAAATTCCCACAGACTTGGGGCACCTGGGTAGCTCAGTTGGTTAAGCGTCTGCCTTCAGCTCGGGTCATGACCCTGGGGTTCTAGGATCGAGCCCCACATCGGGCCCCCTGCTCAGCGGGAAGCCTACTTTCCCCTCTCCCACTCCTGCTTCTCTTCCCTCTCCCACTGTTTCTCTCTCTCTCTCTCTGTCAAATAAAGTCTTTAAAAAATAAATTCCCACAAACTTAGTTGCTTAAAACAACACAAATTTATCATCTTACAGTGTTGTAGGTCAGAAATCCAACACAAGTCTCACCAGTATAAAAGCATGTTGGTGTCACTGTATTTATTCCCATGTGGAGGCTCTAGGAGAGAATCGGCCTTCTCCCTTGACCTCTCCAGCTTCTTGAGGCCACCCACGTTCCTCTGCTCGTGGCCCCCTTCTCCATCTTCAAAGCCGGCAATGTAGCATCTCTCTGGTAACTGCTTCCATTGTCACATCTCTAATATGAGCTTAACCGGAAAAGATTCTCCTAATTTCGGAATCCATGTGATTAGATTGGGCCCACCCAGATCATCTCCCATTTCAAGGTCCTTCATTTATCCCGTCTTCAAAGTCCTAACTGTTTTTACAGGTTCCAGGGTGTAGGATGTAGACTTATTTGGTGGGGGGCCATTTTTCTGCCTGTCACAAGTGATGTGTGAGATTACAGTGTTTAGAACAGTGAAGAGTTGGAAATAAATTCTCAGGAATCTTTAAATTACAGTACAGATGTTAGAATTCTAGGAAACCTCTAAAAATGTAAGACAATGACAGGCAGTGAAAGAAGTAGGATACAAAGTTATATACAGCATGACTATGGATAGTTGTTTACTTATGAATATGGATATTTTATACATTATGAACATGATAGTTGTATATAGCAGAATATGGACTTGGAGAGAATGGTGTGCCATCTGGTGAATGGGTTTGTGAGTAATTTTTTTTTTTAATTTTTTTTTGTATTGTCTATTATAACCATGTTACTATTAGTCTATCTCCCAAAATTTTAATTAAATCTGAAGGGAAAGTATTTAACTATGGGGAAAAGTAAGCATATTAAAAACAAATGCTAAAGTCTTAATAAAAGTTACATCATGCTATAAAAGGATATAATTTTAAGGCAAAGGCAAAGTGAAACTTTCACTAAGCATTTCCTAATAAAAATCCTATAAAGTGAGGTATGTGGTAATTACGTGGGCTACGATTAAAGGCACGTAAGATTGTCTTTAAATACTTGTATAGCCAATATACAAAATGCAAGGCAGTCTGATTATGATGAATTGAAATACTAGACAAGTATTATAAAAGTTACCTTTAAAATACAACTGTTAAAATATACATAATACTTATACACACTCAAATTAACATTTCAGAATAACTTCTGTGTGACTTAGATATTTGAGCCATTTAATCCTCCTCCTAGAGTACAGAGAAGATGTCAGTAAAATAGAATGTATTATTTATGGATGTAGAATGTACTCATGACTTATAAAGGGAAACTCTTACTTTAGAAATTTAGTAATTTAGTAATTGAAAACTTTGCCCAGTATCCCCTCATCTGGCCAGTCGGATGTGTATGCCTTCCCTGTAGATGTAGAACTTACTTAAAATCTTGAAAATGATGGAAGAAACGAACTGAGCAGGGCGGCCTCAGGCTCAGTGGGCTTCCCCACCAGAGTGGAAAGGGACCCCTCAGGCTACGATTCCATAGTAAAAGAAAAGGTGCAAGTAGTCCTGGGTCAGGCCAGGCTCCCCAGTCCATCGTGTTCTCAATCCACAGTGCTGCAGAAGCCAAACCAACCACTTGTTTGCCCTCTTGCTTTCCTTCAGAAAATTTCATTACATCAAAATGGGTAACATTTCAGAACTGAGTTGGTATTCGTTGGGACAGGCTGAGTTATAGGCAGCAGTAACCGATCCCTGCGCATGTTCAGATGACCCTGCAGGTCAAAGGCCCTCTTGTGTGACTCTCATTCAGGCTGCTCTGCTGTCCCCACAAGAGGACTCCCTCATGTCCACCCTGCAAGAGAGCGCTGGGACGACTCAGCCCACTCTCCCGTGTGCGGGCCAGGGGCAACTCACCCAGCTTCACTTCTCACAGTCCATTGGTGGGATCTGGTCACATGGTCCGACATGGTGGGGTGGGGGTATAGGGGCCTAAATGCCTGTGGTGCCCAGTACCCACCCCTCCAGGCTTCCATATTGGGGTTGGGGGGAGCTGATGCTGACCATAGCGAATGGGCATCATTGTGCCAGGCCAGGAGGCTGACCTGGTTCCAAAGAACGGTGTGTGCTCCCTACCTGGCTTTTATTTCAGAAAAATGTAAATTTTAGTAATGGGCACAAATGTATGTCAACTACTGAGGAGCTCTTCAAACAAACAAACACTTTACCCTACTAACTTGAATGCCCCAAAATCTTGGGAGCCATGAAAGGGGTCATTGCCGGATTAATTCAAAGTAGAACTTTGAAAAAGAGGTTGTAGTTAACACTGTGGTAAAATGTTGGCTTCCTGATGGGAAGTGGAAGTCTAATCAGGTTCTGCTGGGGGCTAGGAGAAAGGCGGGAGCTGTCTTAAAGGCCCTGGTTTCTCATGAAGGCTGCTCTGAGGAGGTCGCAGGGAAGGACACTGGCAATGACACTGGGAATGACGCGGGGTGGGGGGCAGCCTCTCTGTAGGGGTTGCAGGTGAGGCCGCCTCCAGGGGCTGTGAAAGCTGTGGGTGTGAGAAAAATAAAGGCTAGGCTGGTGTGGTAGCAGGAAAGGGACTTGAGAGGCAGGTGGAGAAATGTTTCAGAGCAAAATGGCTGTCAGGATGGGCCAGAGTGAGCTCGGCAATGTGGACGGTGGCCATACCATGATAGCCAGGACCAGATGTTTGTGTTCCTACCCAAGCAGAAGTTTTGCTTTCAAAATGAGGTGGGATGATGCCCTCAGCAACCACTGTCCTCCCTCCTCTCCTCACTGGGTTATAACCTTCATCTCTGTATCTTTAATGACTTACATGAGACTGATTTTTAAATCCATCATTTCCCTGCTTTTGAAGCGGAAATACTGTTGTTGGTTGTCCTTTCTGTAGAAAATATGCTTAATCAAAAGGAAAAAAGAAAAAAAAAGAAAATCATAATAATCCGACCACCCACCAAGAAGCACTTAACATTTTGGTATGTTTCCTTCCAAACTTTTGTGTGTGTGTGTTTAAAAAATGGGATATACACACTATTCTGTTTTTCTCACTTCAAAGGCTACAATTATTTCTAAGTGCCTATTAGACAAAATACTGGCATTTCATGCTCCTTGTGTCAATACCAAGCTACCACTTACAGTCTACAGCTAACACAAACTTCTGCCTCAGTTTGTTCACTGACAAACTTATTTGTTCAATATGTCCGCATACAGTAGGGGCCTACGGACTCGATAGTTCAAGATAAGTCAGCCCAGCATCTCTCTGTTTTCCTAGCCCTCCTCACATTTAAGTAGTCGCAACATCACTTATGATGTTTTTATTTCATTAGCCCTGGTACACTCTGTAGATAGCCTGTGACCTCTTGGTCTGCTCATTCAATGAAATCGAGCATCTCACATGGGCCATATTTTGTGTTTTGCTCTGGACATACCCAAGTGAACAAGGTAGGCATGGTCCATTTCGCCAGGGTGCAGACAGACACTCCAGAGGAGGAAATAAACAATACATCTGTGTATTAATTATTATCATGTATTAATTATTTATTGGTGCACCCCAGAATTTAGTGACAACATTTACTACCTCACAGTTTCTGTGGCTTAGGTTGGGACTTCTGCCTCACAGTTTCTCAGGGGCCACAGGCAGGGTGCTGGCCAGGACAGCAGTCACATTAAGGCTCCGCTGAGGGAGAACTTGCTTCCAAGCCCATTGGTGTGGTTTCTTGCTGGTAGTTGGCTACTGGCTGCTTCAGTGTTTGGCCACATCCTGCTCTCCATTTGGGCAGCTTCATCAGAGCAAGCAAGTGGCTGGGGTGCGGGGGTGGGAATTAACGTCTTTTAGAACATAAGCTCAGAAGTGACGTCCCGTCACTTTGCTGTATTCCATTTGCTAGAAGCAAGTCCCTAGGTCCTGTCCACACTCAGGCAGAGGGATGACACAAGGACATGAATATCAGCAAATGGGGATTTGGGAAAGCCATTTTAGAAGGCTCCAACCATATTCATAAACAAGACAATTCCCAATTGTGTTCAGCACTAGGGAGGAAATCAAATAGGTGCAAGACAAGCCCCCTGGAGCATTGGGAGTTCCTCCTGAGTGAGTGGTCAGGGAAGACCTCGGGAAGAGGTAACAGTTCAGCAGAGACCTGAATGACAAGAAAGAGCCCATCTGAGAATATGCCTTCCAGACAGAGGGAACAGGAAGTGCAAAGTGGGAGGGTGGGCTCTCTGTGTTGGGGGAAGAAAGTGGTGGCCAGTGTCACGGAGCAAAGTGAGGTGAGAACTTTCTAACGAACCCATGAGGCAAATATTATTTACATTTTTTTTAAAAAGATTTTTATTTATTTATTTGACAGAAATCACAAGTAGGCAGAGAGAAAGATTGGAGGAAGCAGGCTCCCCGCCGAGCAGAGAGCCCGATGCGGGGCTCGATCCCAGGACCCTGGGATCATGACCTGAGCTGAAGGCAGAGGCTTTAACCCACTGAGCCACCCAGACGCCCCTATTATTTACATTTTAAAATAAAGAGTAATTTCTCTAAGATCACACAGCTTGGAAGTCCCAGAGCACACAAATGGATCTGAGGTTGGGTCTACCTGATGTGTTAACTTGAAATCCAGGTTTTTACCTCACCAGTACCTTGTAGTTCATTGCAGATTCTACTAGAAGAGATGATGGCGAGTGATCAGCCTTCCCAGTGGCCCAGGATCTAAAACCAAGATAGTCCTGAAGGAACTGGGATAGTTGGTCATTGCAAAGGGAAAACATGGCCAACAGGCCCTTTAATGTGGCATGAAAGCCAGATGAGCCAGCAGCTGTGAGTCAGCTGGGTAAGACTTGGCTGTGTCTTTTGTAGCTAAGAGAATAAACGGAGTCATAACCCCACCTTGTTGCTAAAATCAGAAGTTTATATACTGCTGCTTTGTTTCCTTTTATTCTTCAGTCATTCCTGTGAGAGGAGCTGGCCTAACACGCAGGCACCATGAAGGAATCTTCAAATAGGGAGAGGCCCAGGCTGGTTTGTGTTGGTCCTCAGCCACTGAGCAGGACCTCAGGTGTGGGGCAGGACTCCTTGCTCCCTTGGACAGTTTTCCCATGGGGCCTTCTGCTTTGGGCCTAGGTCCTGATAACTTGAGTCCCTTCCTGAATCACACCTCTTTCTCCTCTTGACCAAAACGCTCAGTCCAGTGCCTGGCCTGGAGAAGGTACTTCATGAAAGTTCAATGCTGAGTGACAGGACATTTACGTGTACACAGCAGAGCGGGATGTGTCTGAGAAGCAGAAGATGGAAGCTGAGCTGTAGCTATTTTTTTAGAAGATTGATTATTTATTAATTTATTTTAGAGGGAGACAGGGAGAGAGCCAGTGCACACAGGCAAGGGGAGGGACAGAGGGAGAGCACGAGAGAAACAGACTCTCCACCCAGTGGGGAATCCAATGCAGAGCTCAGTTCCACCACCCTGAGATCATGACCTGAGCTAAACCAAAAGTTGGATGCCTAACTGACTGAGCCACACAGGTGTTCCATATTTATTTATTAGGGAGGGAGGAGAGGTGAGGGGCAAAGGGTGAGAGAGACACTCTGCTAAATGGGGAGCCGGACATGGGGCTCAACCCCACAGCCCTGAATCATGATCTGAGCCAAAAACCAAGAGTCGGACTCTCAACAAACTGAGCCACCCAGGTGCCCCTGAGTTGTAGCTATTTCTTTGCTGTTCACATTGCCATATGCTGATGACCTGAACCAGGAAGTCAATGACTCTAAGATATCCCCAGTGGGACTTGACATCTCTCATCAAGGCAGTGGATTCTCTACTTCTTCATGAGATCTGACCCTACAGACCAGCCCTCCTTTTTGAACCTCTCCTACTATAAATTCTCCCACTGGAGGTTTTCCTCTGCTCCCCATTACTCCTCCTTTTCAAACTCCTCCCCTGGCCTTCTTATTCCCCTGTGAGTGAATGACAATAAGACTGGGCCCTGGGCCGCCTTCTCTCCCTCTCTAGAGGATGCCACACTCAGCTGTAACTTTCACTTTCAGTCTATGCTGACCACCTGCTAAGAGGTCTCAGACCAGACTGATTTCAACTGGACACAGGGTAGATCCCATCCACTATCTCCCCTGGGGTGCACAGCACCTCTCTGTGGGCAGACTATACTTCTTTGTCCCATCATCAGGCTTGGCCTAATGTCTAGTTTTGGCCATAGAAGGTGGGCAAAGTTGACAATGTGCCAATTTCTAAGAGGAGCTCTAATAGGGCCTCTGTCCCAGGATATGGCAGGTAGACCCTAAAGTAGTCCCCATGATCCCTAAATCCTAGTGTTTATGCCTTTATATAATATCCTCCTGCCAAGTGTAGGGGGACCCATGACTTACTTGTAACCAATAGAATATGGTGAAGGTGATGGGATGTCTGTCACTCTCATAAATAAGTTACTTTGTATAAGACTCCATCTTGCTAGCAAACTCTCTCTGTTGCTGTCTTTGAAGGGGAAAGCTGTCATAAAGTAAGGGGTCATGTTGGAGAAGCCCAAGTGGTGAGAAACTGCAGGTGGCTTAGTCTAGGAGCCAGCAATGACCCCAAGCAAGAAGCTGAAACCTCAACTCAAAACGTAAGTAAATGAATTTGGCTGAAACCAGGAGGGATCATGGAGGTGAATTTTTTCCCAGTTTAGCTTGTGATGAGAGCCCTAGTCGGTACCTGGATTTCATCTGGATAAGAGCCTGAGTGGAGGACCTAGTGAAGCCATAGCCTGCCATGGTGGTCTCCTCCTCTTCCTGACAAGAATTGAGCTCACGAGGGTGGAGAGTTTTGTTCTGCTCACGTGTATTTCTTCAGCATCATTGCTTAGCACATAGTGGGCATGCAATAGATATGAATGAAAAAATGGGAAGGAACTTTTTTTTGCTTAAAAGAGAGATAGCTGCCCATAACAAATTCATTACATAAAAGATACACACATATAAATGCATTACATATACTTATCACATGTATTGGAATGGCTATAGCAGTTAAACTTTGTCACAGGATTATGATCGAATTCCAAGGTGCATTAGGCACCAAGCTGACAGTATTTGATCCATGGTAGAATTAACTTTATACTAAAGCAAAAAATAGGATCATACAAAATGAGTGTTTCTTAATCCATATCAACAAAGCAAAATTTCCACTGGTCTTAACCTATGTCATGAGAAAATGGCTGTCAGTATTTTCACCAAACATGTCTGGAATGGTCTGACGTACAATTTAGGCTGCATAATGTATTTGAAGTCACTTAGTGGAATCCGGTGTTTTAAATATGAACCTCAAAATGTGTGTCATGAGGACAGGCCTCAATTTGGCGTAGAGCCGTTTCTCTCATAGGCAACTTCATAAACATATTATAAATATTTATTCTATGATGGTAGTTAAAATTCTCCTGAGAAATGCAAGAGATGAGGAGGCAGCCAGAAATCAGACACATGGATGTTTTGTGGTAAATGTTCTATCGCAAGGTGACTTCTCTCTATCAACTATCAAATTTCTGGATTCTTTTCTGCACAACTTGTGGTAGAAATACGGTCCCCCAAAGATGTCCACAACTTCACCCCTGGAAGCTGTGAACATATTATGCTGCAGGGCAAAGAGGAATGAAGGTTGCTGCCAATGGAATTAAGGGGGCTAATCAACTGGTTTTGAGGTGGGGAGATCATTCTGGATTATCTGGGTAGGCCCAAGGTAATCACCAGTGTCTTTATAAGTGAGAGGAGGCCGAGGAGTCTGAGTCCTAGAGAGCTGGAGGGGCAGTGCAGCCGGCTTTGAAGATGGAGGAGAGAGGCAGGAGCCACGGAATGCAGTGGCCTCTGGAAGGCAGAGAAGGCACAGGAACAGATTTTCCCCTAGTACCTCCAGCAAGATGCGGCCCTGAGGACACTTTGCTCTTACTGCAAGGAAACCCATCTGGGGTGTCTGCCCTCCAGCTCTCTGTCAGATAGAAAACCTGTGTTGTATTATGCCTCTGAGTTCATGGCCATCTGTGAACTCAGCAAGGGGAGACAAAGACAGCACTGTGAGGATTAACGAAGTACTGGAGATTTTGCCCTAATTGCGAACTAGCCCATCACATTTCCATGGATGCTGGCAGAACACATGTGACCCCAGAGACAAAGAGAAGCTTCTCATTGACTGATGGCAGAACAGCTGCTGGCAGGTCAGCACTCTGCATGGCTCACCGAGCCCAGACTCCCACAGGGCAGCATGAAGACGGTCAGGTGACATCTGCTCAGGGGCTCGTGTGATGGGAGAGGAACCTTGACACTAGGGAACTCAAATCATTCACACTGGGCAGCAAGCACCACTGCCCTTTGCTCCAAGGGAGGTGTCCTGTCTTCCAAGCTGAAAAGCTGTAATAGTAATAAGCATGAGGACAGCAGTTTGAGTTTACAGATGCCTTTTCACCTCTACCATCTAATTTAACCTTTATTTTAAAGATTTCATTTACTTATTTGAGAGAGGGAGCACATTGGGGGGGCACAGAGAGAGGGATTCCATGCTGAGCAGAAAGCCCAACGAGGGGCTCGATCCCAGAACCCTGGGACCATGACCGGAGCTGAAGGCAGACGCTTAACTGACTGAGCCACCCAGGCACCCTTAATTTAACCTTTCAATAACCCCTTAAAGAGGCAATGTTCCCAAGCACCTGAGGCCCTGAAACACTGAATGACACACTTGAGGCCACCCACCCAGTAAGGGCCACCCACCCATCCACATTTCCTGTGGCTTCCCATTCTCATACTCCCGGTAAATAGATCCATTTGTGCAGCTCTTCTCCCTTTGAGGGTATGAAATTCTTGTAAAAGAGTAAATTGTTATTTAGGCTCTCACGCTGGTGACCTACAAATGGCAGATCCTCAACTCAACTCAATAGAAAGAACATGGTCTGTGGAATTAGATATCCGTGGTTCAAATCCTGACGATGCCTCTCTAATGTCTATGAGCCTCAGGCTGCCAATCTGCAAAACGGGGTCATAATTCTTTCATAGGGATGTTAAGAGACTTGTGCCTCATGAGTCATGTTGTTCAGATTCAGGTTGTTCCTCCTGGAACTACTCACTCTATTTGTCTCTTCCTCACGACTGCAAGCTTCTTGAGGTCAGGGGCCACAGCTTTTGTGCTGGTGGCCCCTACCAACCAGCACTGTGCCTGATGAAAAGACATGCTAAATAAGCATGTGTTGACTGAAAGAGTCTACCTGGCCCCCAGTGGGAGCTTGATAGTTGCCTCTTCCCACTTTCCCTCCACAAAATCTTTCTGAATCTGCTTCCTGGACAGATGGTGGCATGCCAGACAAGGGACAATTTCCATACCAGAGGAAGTCTGGGTTTTTCCACAGTCACTTTCGTTTCCTAAAACTGAAATTTCTGTGATACATATTATGCAAGAGCGAATAAGTTAGCTGCTCACTGGACAGCCGGAGCCAAACAGAGTCACCCGTCCTGGTTCCTGGCATAGCTGGCGTGGGCCCAGTTGTGCAAGTTTCTGAGGTTTGAAACAGAACAACTCTTCTAGTGTTTCTGCGAGCACCAGGGAAACATCTCCTGGCAGACCTATACTTCATTCTTGGAAATGAGAGCCATGCCCCTTTCCTTCCCAAAGCCAAGTCCCATGGCTCTCTCCTGTGAAAGGGAGTAATGGTAAGTCACCGTTGGGCCCACAGACTAGGCCTGTAGCCATCCCGTAATGAGGAGGCAAAAAGCCTCCACAAATGCAGGTTTCATGAAGTGGGTTCCTCCCCACCTCCTTTTTCTGTCCCCTCCTATTTCCTGGACTCGATTCTCTACTTCTGATGGGATTCCCCTTCTTCCCAAATACTTTCCCTTTTCTGTTCCAGCTGAACCTGCAGGAGGCAATGCTCTGACCTCTACTCATTCCAGCAACACCCTTACTTTCTGAGGGAAACTGAGCTCATCCCATTGACAAGAAGGAAACAATGTTCGTTTCAAAGTCAGAAAGCCGAATAATAATTGCATTTCTTAGTATATGTACTTTTTATCAAAGGGGCTTATTAGTACAAACGAATGCTGTTTCTGGCACAATTTCCATAGAGAATTGTTGGCCAGTTTGTCCTTTCAGGGTCCCTCAGGAACAGTTCTTGCTTGATAATGTCTGCCTTTTTGAAAGTAAAGTAATGGGGAGCGTTATAGATTTTATATTCGGTCTACACTGAATCAAGTGTCTCCTTGCCCTCTGGGTTATAGAGTTCAGTGGGTCAGAGACTAGACGGGTTTGGGGGCTGATCCTTTGAATAGTAGTCATCTATCTGATGATCTCCCTAGCAGTTTTCTTAAGATCAGAAACAAATGCTTTTTAGGAGAGAGTGAGGGAAAAAATTTACCCAGAAGTCCATATCCATTCACATTGTTTAATTTTCTCTTTGAATTTTTATTATTTGTCAACACAGCTTTGAAGCTGTGTGATTTTTTAAAAGAGATTGTATTTATTTATTTGACAAAGAGAGAGACAGCAAGAGGAGAGAGGGAACACAAGCAGAGGGAGTGGAGAGGGAGAGCAGGCTTCCCACCAAGCAGGGAGCCCACAGCCGAGCTTGATCCCAGGACTCTGGGATCATGACCTGAGCCGAAGGCAGCAGCTTAACTGACTGAGCCATCCAAGCATCCCTGAAGCTGTATGATTTTATGTCTAAAAGTTCCTCAGTCAACTGACCAACAATCCCCCTTTATCTTCTCAATTCCCCCGTGGTTACCTACTTTTGCCTAATGTTTGTGCTCAGATATTTACAACAGCTGTGCTTCTCCAGTTGATTTTCCATAAAACAAACACATTTATTCATTTGGCTCTACTTACCAAGCAACCCATATCTCACGTTTATAGATGCTGGTACCACGTGAGTCCTGCCCGGGCCTTGCCTGATTTCCATGACTCTCTGACATTCACTTCTCAGGGACAAGACTCTGGTGCAATGGTGCAGTTAGCAACAGGACTCACCATCTCTCGTAACCACTGCACCACACTGCCTTCCTGTGCTATCTTCCTGATGTCAGGAAAGTTTTAAAATCACTCTGAAATATTTGTCTCACAACAGACAAGAACTATTGCATCCTAACTTTCTAATAGACAGTCTGGACCTTTTGAAAGATGAACAGTTAAGGTAGGACTCGAACCCACTGTACCCATAGCATGCTCACACTGGTGAGGTGGTATTCCCGCTGTTCCCTCCCTACCTGGGGATGTCATCAGAAAGCCCACAAGGTTCTTAGGGGGTAAGGGTAGGAGCTCCTTGAATCAGGAAATTAAAGGTGACCAGAACCAGAAGTGACTATGGGATATTCATTTCCCCAGGTCAGATGTCCTCATTATTTGCATCCTGCCATGTCAGCAACTTGATTTGACTGTCCCAACCTCCAGCAAACTAGAGTGGTCGAAGTTCCCGTAGTCTAAATTCTAGGGCCTTTCCTAACAAGAACATCTAACACTGAGCCTTTACCAGGTTCTGGGTGCTGTCTTCTGGATAAGTATCGTCCCGTCCCCCCACCCACGCCATTTAATACATGTGAAAACTAGGACTTGTGATCTGCTGGGTCATAAAGCTAACTAACATGTGCAAGAGACACAGCACCGACCCTCAATAGGCCCAGTCCCCATCAGGCTGTGGAGGTGGGGCACAACCAGGTGCGTGGAGCCCTGGAAATCAGTCAGTTTAGCTTTGGGTATGTGCTGCCTGGGCCACGGTTGGTGGGTGCCCTGGATCACTCCAGGAGCTGACTTATGGCCGCGACTCGGACGGAGTCTTTCAGAGCCAGCATCGCATATTTTTAGGAACCTGTATGCTTCTGTAGGACAGGAAGTGAAAAGCTCCAATGATAATGATGATAATAATAGCTAATAATTATTGATCTCTCTCTGGAGACCAAGCATTCTGTTAGCGCATTGGATACATGACCTTGCTCAAACAGGACAGAAAATCAACAGGGGTTTCAGTGTCCTGTACTCAAGCCATCATTCATTTATCGTTTAACTTTCTTCTTGGACTTACCAGAGCAAGTGACATCATTGTAGGCAACGTTGATTCCACTTACGATTCTCCCATGTGGCAATCATCCTTGAATTGTGCCATGCATTTGGGCCACATCTGTGTAAAGAAGTCTTGCAACAAAATGGGCACACAGACAGACACCCATTCCACCAAAAATTCAGTTTTCTAGTATTTGAGTGTTTACTAACATTCTCTTTGAATAAGTGTAGCAAGATTATGAAGCATAGGAACCTGTCTGTGGAGATCTAGTGAAATGCGTATCATGTGGACCTTGAAACCAGACCAATGGTGGTTCCAATCCCAGCTTCATTACTTAGCAAGTTCCTGAGCCCTTCTGAGCCTCCTTGAATTTAAAAGGAAGATAATGCCCCCCTCACAGACTTGTTACAGGATTAAACAAGCACACATAAAACAGTGAGCAGAGGTCTTGGCACAAGACAGGGTCTCAACAAGGAGTAATTTCCTCCCACTCCCCCATCCCCAAATTGGATTCGACTAACCAAACTTGAGAGTATTCCCTGACTTCTCCTTCTGTACCCCAATTTATAGTTCCTTATTTCTTGATTATCTTGATTTGCTCATTTATTTATTTAAAGGTTTTTATCAAATACCTATTGTGTGCAAATTACTGGATAACCATTGAAGATACAATGATGAACTAAATTAAAAAAAAATCCTTTTCACTTCCTGGTGAGAGAGGCAGACATTAATCATACAAGTGGGTGGGTAGTTAAAGAAAGGGAAATAAATGCTGTGAAGGAAAGGAACACATAACAAGGCTTTAGAGTACAGGATGTGAAGAGTTGTTGAGACCAGAAGAAGTGAGAACATCTATGGCAGGTGGTGCTCAGGAGGGTGGAGTGGACAGTGATGGTGAAGGGCGTATGGTAAAGGACAGCATTCACGAAAGGGATAGGCAAAGGATGTCGGTGGGTGCAGAAACTCTCTGTATCTGAGAACCTGAGAGACCAATGTGGCTGGCACACAGATGATGACAGAGAGAAGGGACAGAGACCAGAAGTTTAAGCAGAAGCCATTCCACAGACTCTGCCAGGGTCTTAAGATCCTCAAGCTAAGAGCAAGTCAGAAGTCTCAGAAGAATTTTTAATATGGGGGTAGTGTGACACGATCAGATTTTGCCCTGTAAAAAGATCATTCTAGATCTGTTTTATCCAATAATGGTAGCTACTAGCTACACGTGGCTCTCGAACACTTGAAATGTTGTTGGTCTTAGTTGGGATTTACTGTAAATGCAAACTATGCACTGGGTTTCATAGACTTAGGATGAAAACAAGAACATAAAATATTTCATTCATTTTAACATATTGATTCCATATTGAAGTGATAATATTTTGGGTGAAATAAAATGTACTTAGAATCAATTTTACCTGTTTCTTACTGTTTGGGGTCATAGGGGTAGAAACTGGACTGGAGAGGAGTGCAGACTGGGCAAGAGGTGAGGAAATAGGGACATTGAATATAAAACCTCTTTCCAGAATTTGAACTATAAGTGGGGAGAGAGGGAGAGAGAAAGAGAGAAGCTTGAGGGAGATGATTTTTTTGTTTGCTTTTTTTTCTATTTATTTTTTAAAATTTTTATTTATTTAATTTCTTTTCAGTGTTCCAGAATTCATTGTTTATGCACCACACCCAGTGCTCCATGCAATACATGCCCTCCATAATACCCACCACCAGGCTCCCCCAACCTCCCACCTCCCTCCCCTCCAAAACCGTCAGATTGTTTTTCAGAGTCCACAGTCTCTCGTGGTTCGTCTCCCCCTCCAATTTCCCTCAACTCCCTTCTCCTCTCCATCTCCCATGTCCTCCGTGTTATTTCTTATGCTCCACAAATCAGTGAAACCATATGATAATTGACTCTCTCTGCTTGACTTATTTCACTCAGCATAATCTCTTCCAGTCCCATCCATGTTGATACAAAAGTTGGGTATTCATCCTTTCTGATGGAGGCTTAATACTCCAGAGTATATATGGACAACATCTTCCTTATCCATTTATCCATTGAAGGGCATCTTGGTTCTTTCCACAGTTTAGCAACTGTGGCCATTGCTGCTATGAACACTGGGGTACAGATAGCCCTTCTTTTCACGACATCTGTATCTTTGGGGTAAATACCTATTAGTGCAATTGCAAGGTCATACGGAAGCTCTATATTTAATTTCTTAAGGAATATCCACACTGTTTTCCAAAGTGGCTGCACCAACTTGCATTCCCACCAACAGTGTAAAAGGGTTCCCCTTTCTCCGCATCCCCTCCAACATGCATTCTTTACTGTCTTGTTAATTTTGGCCATTCTAATTAGTGTAAGGTGGTATCTCAATGTGGTTTTGATTTGAATCTCCCTGATGGCTAGTGATGATGAACATTTTTTCATGTGTCTGTTAGCCATTTGTATGTCTTCTTTGGAGAAGTGTCTGTTCATATATTCTGCCCATTTTTTGACATGATTATCTGTTTTGTGTGTGTTGAGTTTGAGTAGTTCTTTATAGATCCTGGATATCAGCCCTTTGTCTGTATTGTCATTTGCGAATATCTTCTCCCATTATGTGGGTTGCCTCTTTGTTTTGTTGACTGTTTCCTTTGCTGTGCAGAAGCTTTTGATCTTGATGAAGTCCCTCAAGTTTGTTTTCACTTTTGTTTCCTTTGCTTTTGGAGACATATCTTGAAAGAAGTTGCTGTGGCCAATGTCAAACAGGTTACTGCCTATGTTCTTCTCTAGAATTCTGATGGATTATTGCCTCATGTTGAGGTCTTTTATCCATTTTGAGTTTATCTTTGTGTATGGTGTAAGAGAATGGTCGAGTTTCATTCTTTTACACATAGCTGTCCAATTTTCCCAGCACCATTTATTGAAGAGACTGTCTTTTTTCCACTGTATATTTTTTCCTGCTTTGTTGAAGATTATTTGACCATAAAGCTGAGGGTCCATATTGTTGTTTTGTTTTAAATAACTGGAAGAGACTTGAGCAGGTGTAAATATTGGTAGGAATGGTCTGGTTGAGGTGGAGTGGCAGAAAGTACAGTGAGAAGCCATTATAAGCAGGGCATGGGTTCCTGAGAATGCAGGGAGGGACAGTGTTCCGTACTAGACTGACTGGGGGTATGTATGGGGGGGGCAGACCGACTGCACTCCAATAAGGGCTCCCCCTTCTACTGTGGCAGAGGGAGGATGATGGGTGTGGATGGAGATTCAGAAGTGGGAAGTTGAAAGGATTTCTTCAGATGGCTTTACTGTGCTCTGTGAAGTAAGAAGGAAAGTCATCCCTGAGAGGATATGAGGGGGCATAGATGGTCAATGGCAGGAGCAACGTGGTGAAAGGGTCACATATGGTGGAGAGTGAGGGTGCCTTAGTGAGAGAAATGGAGTAAAAATGACTGCTGTCCTCTAAGAAAGCAGGCGGGAGGGCACTCTTAGGTTTGGGATTTAATGTCGTATAGGAGAAACAGAAACAGGAGAAGAGACAGTGGTGGGTCTAGAATTTCTGTTTGGTAGATCAATCTGATTCAGGGGAGGCAGGGCTTGAAGCTTTTTGTGTGGGATTTTACATGCTGTTCCAGTGAGGAAACTCAAATTGTTCATACTGAAGAGCAGGGAAGCCTTATGGAGATTGGGGAGGTCTTTGGAGGTAAAGCCCTGATCTTCAACCCCGTGTTTGGCAATATCAAACAAAGGTGTTACAATGATATGATTATGAACAAGAGGGGCTGTGCACACCCAGCACCCCACCCCTCCACCCCCAGCAGCTGACAGGAAGTTTCTATCTGGTGGCCATGCCCAACTGGGTTTTTTCCCCTATAAAAAGAAGGAAGGAGCTCTTTCCTGGTGAATCCAGAGTTTTGGGGTAAAGTACAACTATCCATATGGTGCTGAGCCCCTGGGGGCTGCTGACGCCTCTGCCTGTGAATGCCAGCCTGCAGCAAACATTGGCCTCAATCTGTACTGAATGAGCAAGGAAGAGAAGGAAGGAGATGACGAAAGGATTGGGGAAAGAGGAAGGAAATCAGTGGACTCTGAGCAAGACGCAGGAGGCCCGAGTTAATCACTGAGAGCTTGGATGACTGTTAAATAATGACCAAGTCCAGGAGGGGGCTGAGGTAAAGCAGAGGGAATCTTCTGCAAGGAGAAGGTAAAGGGATGGAGAGGCTTCTGGAACAGTGAACCCCCCCTGGGCTACTAGAAGATCTTGGAAGAAGAATTTCTATGGGCTGGTGCCAAAGCCTTCAACAAATGGGAGGAAGGGACTAAGGGGTCAGCAGATGGGGACAGACATAGGAGGCCAGAGGTCAAGTGGCGTGCCTGGAGCCCTTAACCCCAGAGAAGCTGGTGTTCTTACAAAGGATTGGGGAAGTAACAGACTGTGATTCTCAAGGAATAGGGTTCCTGGGTCTGATGATGCTCTTTGCAGAAAACCATGGAACAACATCAAACAATGGATTTAATCCCATCATATGAACTGGGATTTAGCACAAATCATTTTAGTGATCAATGTGGGCTGGAACTGACAGATGGTAAATAATATATTCACCGTTGGGTCTTTACCAGTGACTGTAAGCTCACAGGAACCATAGCCAAAGGAAAAGCAGAAAGGCACTGACAGGACACACCTGAGCAGACTGACATCGTGGCCAAGGCTGTCTCAAGTGACAGAAAGTGATGGCGACGGGCAGCCAAAGAGGAAGAGCAGCAGTTAACGTGGGGAGGAAGGAAAAGACGTGGCAATTTTTTTTTTATTGACTCAAATTAAATTTTGTTTATGTTGGCTTTTTAAAATGTCCTTGAAAATTTTTATCTGCAAAGGTAATTCAGAAGTTCGCTTTGACTTTATGATTAATATCGAGATTACTAAATTCACAAAGTTAGAAACCTTGTCTTTCCTTAAGGTTTTAGGTTTCATCAGCTGTTTATAAATCTACCAAAATTTATAGATCACTTTGAAAGAGACTTTGGCTTACATTTGTCCTATTTACAAACGTAGCTAATCTTTAAAACAGTTCAAGCGAGGGTCACCTACATGGCTCACCTACAAAGGCTCTGCCTTTGGCTCAGGTCATATCCCAGGGTCCTGGGATTGAGCTCCACAATGGGCTCCCTGCTCAGCGGGAAGCCTGCTTCTCCGGCTCCCCTTGCCTGTGTTCCCTCTCCTGCTGCCTCTCTCTCTATCAAATAAATAAATAAAATCTTTATAAAAAAATAGTTCAAGCCAATCAATATAAATAAATAAACAAAATGGTTCAAGCTAGATTTATAAGTGCAAAATACTTCATGTCCTCTTAAAATGTGTCTGTTGTTTGAGTTAATAAAACTATCCTGAGTTCACAAATAGCTCCCATATAACTAATACGCTTATAAATATGGTGAACTTTGAACTTTCTTAAGCATTTCCATATATAGCAAGTGTTCAATCCATGCTTCTTACAAAAATTTCAACTTAAAAATCACAAGTATGAATAGTATATATTTTATTTTATTTTTTAGTAAGGTGTAATTGACATACAACATGATACTAATTTCAAGTATTCCACACTTGTATGCATTGCAAAATGGCCACACAATACGTCCACTTACTGTGGAAAATCACCTTACAAAGTTAATATAATATTATTGACTGTATTCCCTATGCTGTACATTATACCCTCATGGCTTATTTCTTTCATAGCTGGAAGTTTGTACTTTTCAATCCATTTCAACCCTGCCTCCAATCCTCCCTGCCTCCGGCAACCACCAATCTGTTCTCTATGAGTCTGGATTTTGTTCTGTTCTGTTTGTTTGTTTTGGTTTTTGGATTCCACATACAAGCGAAATCATGCGGTATTTGTCTTTCTCTGCCGTATTTATTTCACTTAACATAATATCCTTAAGTTCCATCCATATTGTCACAAATGCAAGACTTTGTTCTTCTCTATGGCTAAGTAGTAGGCCATTATGCATATAGATAACACATCTTCTTTATCGATGCACCCATTGGTGAACACTTAGATGGTTTCCATGACTGAGCTACTGGAAATTACACCGCAATGAACATAGTGATGTATATATTATTTTGAATTAGTGTTTTCACTTTCTTTGGAAGATACCCAGTAGAGGAATTGCTGGAACATGGTATTTCTATTTTCAGTTTTTTGAGGACCTTCCATACTGTTTTCTACAGTGGCTTCACCAACCTACCATGCCAGCAACAACACGTGAGGGCACCCTTTTCTCCACGTCCTCGCCAACATTTGTTATTTCTTGTCTTTTTGGTAATAGTCATTCTGACAGGTGTGAGGTGATGTCTCATTGTAGTTTTAAACCACAGTTATATAGCTCATATCCCTGGGATTGTGTCATATCATGACTTCACTTTTTCCAACCACATAGAGGTCACTCCCTCCACCCAGCCTGCCACACAACAGAGTCAGATTTAGCAATTATTTGATTTCAATATATTTTCCAAGGAGTTCCAAAGAAGTTGGAACTTGATAAAAAAAAAAAAAAATCCTGCCTTCTTTTCATACCCTTCCTGCCCAACGAGACCATACAACCCTTACAGATAGCCAAGTAATACCACTTGTTCACCCATGGTTTTCTTTAAGTTTGGAAGTCAAGCACTGTATTTCTTCATCTCCATCTTTAAAAGAGGTCTGCTGGGGCACCTGGGTGGCTCAGTGGGTTGAGCCTCTGCCTTCGGCTCAGGTCATGATCTCAGGGTCCTGGGATAGAGTCCCACATCAGGCTCTCTGTTCTGCAGGGAGCCTGCTTCCTCCTCTCTCTCTCTGCTTGCCTCTCGGCTCACTTGTGATCTCTCTCTGTCAAATAAAATCTTTGAAAAAAAAAATAAAAGAGGTCTGCTGTTGTGTGGCATGGTTAGGAAGTCAGGGCAGACTTCTCTCCCTTGAAGTCACATTGCGTGTCTTCAACAGCCACTTCAGGTGTTTCTACTCCATTTCTCCAGACCTAACCGATGTCCTGAAAATGCAAGTGAATTAACCACTTGACAACTAGTAGTTGGTTAGTGCCTACTTTGTTGTAGGGATGGGAGATACTTCACAGCAAAGGGAGAAAAACATCCACACCCTCATGAAATGTACATTCAGTGCACATGTGCAAGTTTGGAGTCTCCTTTTCTGTCACTTAATGGAGTTCTTGAATAGATGAAAGTCATTGGCCTTGTCTTTGATAGTCTTGTGTGTTTGGTCCTATCCTATAACAACTTACCTCGTGTATTATCCTCATGGTTTGGTCCTTTGTTTCTGGGACAGTCCACCAAACAACTTGGAGGGAAAGTCTCTCTCTCTTTCTTCTTTCATTTCCCAAATAGTTCCTGAAATATTTATAAATTCTCTACATTAAAGAAACAGCAAGACTTTTGTGGACTTTCTGTTCTGAGTTAACTTAACATTGATGCTTCTAATTCCAAGATACATACCAAGAAGCCTGAAATCAACGTAGATCAGCCATTTGGGCCAACATATGAAATAGTCAATTTTATTTGGAGAGGCTTTTGTTAATCGATCTTCCCTCCCTCTCTCCTTCCCATCCCTTCTTCCTTCCAGAACGGACACTGAAATTATTTTCCCAAGAATATCTTATTTTCTGGAATCATTACAGGATGATGATGAGTTTAGTCTCTGAATAGACTTCATGGAAGTTGGGTGATGAATTGCCCTGAATAGGCATGGAGGGATATTAGGAAGATGGCAAGCTGAAAATGAGCATTACATAAGGGATAAAACTATCTGCATACAATATTAAAAGATTTTATGATATTATATTTCTAGGTCATTTGGAATTTCTGAGTTATTTAAGAAATTTAATTTTTTTTCCATCAACAAATATTTTAGAGCTCTTTTGGTTATGAGAGAAATCAATGTCAACTTATTAAGGAAAAGGGAGATATTTTATAAGTGAGTATATTTATTTTATGACTACCTAAAGAAATTAGGTGTTTTCTCCTTCCTTCTCTCAAAGGGCTAGCAAAAAGCCAGCCCCTCTTTTTTGGAGGTCATTGAGAAGGCCATCCCCCAACAGGAAGTATCTGAGTTGAAGAATAATTCTAGTTTTTAAAATGGAAATATTCATATAGTGAAATATTCTCAGTTTTCAAAACTTTGTTCTGTGTTGAATTAGAATTTTACTCTTATTTTGCACAGGCAGTATTAAGAACATTCCTCAAAAATTACAGATGTTAGTGAAATCTTTTCAAAATAGAAAAATTTTGAAGAATGGGCATTGTGTTTACAAGGGCATATAAAATGGTGCAGGGATTATACTAGATTTTCATTAAGTGATTTTTTGACAAATGTATTTCTTATTATTTTATTTAATTATTACAAGGAACTCTATATGAGAAAGATGCAGACTCTGAATTTTGATAGCTTCATTTTAGAATTTCAGTCAGATGCTCAAAAGTATAAATATCTCCCACAAGTTAGCCTTTCCCAAACACCTTTCCATACTCTGTGCTCTTTTTTTTTTTTTTTTTTAAGAGTTTATTTTTTTATTTGTCAGAGAGAGAGAGCACAAGCAGGGGGAACAGCAAGCAGAGGGAGAAGCAGGCTCCCTGCTCAGCGGGGAGCCTGATGATGCAGGTCTCAGTCCCAGGACCCTGAGATCATGACCTGAGCTGAAAGCAGACGCTTAACCGACTGAGCCTCCCAGGCGTCCAACTTGTTTTCTAACCTTAAAAAATAGGTTTTGTAATGAGTTGTAGGAGGTCTTATGCCAAACAAAATGCAGACTGACTGACAAGTCTTGGAATCTAATCTAGATTTGTCTCCATGTGATTTGAGATAAATTCTCCAATCACTTGAGCTGGAGGGATAATGATATCAGAACTATTTATTTCATGTATTATTATGAGATTCAGATGAAAAGATGTATTTGAAAGGGCCTTGAAAACATTTATGAGTCTTTATTATACATAGATGACACTGGTAGTAACTTGTGGGTAAATAAATGATTTCTACCTGACAGCCAGAATATTCTAATTGGCTTTGGGATTACAAAGCAATAACATCAATCTAGACAGCTCAACTAAAGACATATAGAATTTTTTAGATTTGGGGAAAGGTACTGGAAAGAAGTTTTCTTAGGTAAGCAATTGAGAACTCATGAGGAAGAGAGGTGGGGATTTTGTAGTAAGAAGAAAACCTTTTCAGGGAACTGCAGAGCCTGGATAATTAGGGGGAGAGAGAAATGTCCGCATAGTCAGTAACCTGTATAGAAAATTGGACTCCACCCTCTCAAGTTCACATTCATGCCTTTTAAGTGTGCCTAATATCAGAACCTTTAATGAGGATTAGGAATGTGAAATAGGGCAAAAGAAGAAACCCTGGATTTAGGGTAAAATTCTCATTTCAAATCTCAGTTGTGTCACAATTTACATGGCATTTCCTCCTTTTTAAAAAGAGAAACAAGAATGCTTTCTCAGCCTTTATCTGTTAAGATCAAATGTAATTATGAATATAAACTGTACTGTATAGATATTATTAAGGCAGTTTATTTTTTTTTTTTAAGATTTTATTCATTTACTTGACAGAGACACAGCAAGAGAGGGAACACAAACAAGGGGAGTGGGAGATGGAGAAGCAGGCTTCCCACTGAGCAGGGAGCCCCAAGCCAGGACTCTGGGATCATGACCCCAGCCGAAGGGGGACATTTAACGACTGAGCCACCCAGGCGCTCCAGGGCAGTTTAAGTTTTAAAAGGTAGTTTGTTTCCCTTATAAACATTCTTCACTAGTTTCTAAATGAAACTAGTTTTCTGGCTATGAAAAAAGTCAATCTTAGACTGTTTTTGGAATTACTTTGAGATGGAAGTTCCAGGGATGGAACAGAGCAAGATTAGGATTTGGATTCAAAATCCTTGAGATAAGTGGAAGACCCCCATCATTCATGGTCAGAATATGGACGCGACAATAGGTGCTCCAGTCACTGAACCACCAGGGACAGCCTCAGGATTGGACGAAAAAAAAAAAAAAAAAAGTCCTTTTTTTGCTCCTCAGGCGAAATTTCGCTCTTTTGGTCTGGATAGTGACTGGTAAGCTATTTTAATATCGGAGAGCATAGACAGGCAGATGGGAGCGGACCCTGGAGATAACGCGAGCTGGTGATAAGTGTTGGAGCCCGGCGCGGTGAGAAGCATGAATCTGAGCTCCCAAGGATGGAGAGGAATGGAGAAAGGGAATTAAAGACTGCGTTTCCGGGTACGGGAGGCTTTGTTGCCAAAGCTTCAAGAAAATACTGGTTGGGTACTAGCCACCGATTGTGAAATCTTCCTCCGTGCTCCGGGAATTCACCCCTGGGGCTGCTGGCAGTCTCGGTTCTTTCTCCGCCTCTGACCTCCAACAGCCCCAGCGCCCTCCTGGGACCCTGGCGGCCCCGGGTCTCCCAGCGCCTCCGTCAAAGTCACCTGACGCAGCCCGGAGCCAAGGCGGCGGCGGAGCCGGCGGCGCCGACCCTGTGGCCTCGCCTCTCCCGCGCGGCGGCGAGCGTAGCGGACGGGCGGTCCCCGCAGCCCGAGAGAAGGGACCACAGGCCCGCGCACTTTTACTTTCGCTGCCCTCCTAGAACTGGGCGCGTTGCGTCCGCGCGCGGCAGAGTAGGTGCGGCCGGACTGCGGCTCGGTGAGCTCCCAGGTACGTCGGGCCTTTCCCATCGCCGCGCTCCAAAGCTGCCCCCGCAGCAGTCCGCAGGGGTGCGCTGGACGCCGACCCGGTCGCGTGGGATCCCCGCTAAGCTATCATCTGAGCGCGGGGCCGGAGGCTGACCGGCGGGCGGGGGTGGGGGAAGAGCCCCGGGACACCGGGACCCGACGCTCTCGCGGCCTGGGTCTGCGCGCCTCTCTTCTCCCCGGACGAGGGCGACGACGGTCTGGTAAGGGCTTTCAGGTGGCGCGTGCGTCCGGCTGGGGGTGTGTCTGCGCTCCCGGGTTACTGCAGCGATCAAACCCGGCAAGTGGGAGACCCATCGCCGCGAGAAGTGGGGAAGGGTCAACTGCATATCCGCGCGGGACTCTCGCACCCTAACCCCGAGCCCGGCCTCTGCGCGGGGGTGAGCTTCACGGACCCTGCGTGTGCCTCCATCCTTAAAATATCTGATGAGAAAGTAACTTAGAGCTTTTAAGCTTGGGTGAGTTCTTGAAATAAGAATGCCCTGAAGTTCCCCCTTCTAACTTGAACTTCTGTAAATGAGAACTTGTGTTCAGAACTTAGATACAAGCCAGGATAGAGTTTTCTACTGCTTTCTGGGGGGCGGGGGTTGATTGACTGATGAGGTGTAAACAACTCAGCTGGCTGAGATGATGCTACTCTTACTGAAGGTCTTGTCTGCACTTGTTACTAACTCAGATCTTTACCCAAAAGCAACTGGTGGATAGGGTGGCCTGACTTGAAAGCAGAGACCAAAACAGGAAATGGCAAACATCCTATTTGAAAATGGCTTATTCACCGGTATTTTCAGTTTCTTCCTGTTCTAAGCAGAGAATATTTGCATCTTTAAACTTTTATAATGCACTCATTTTATGAAAATTGCTAGAAGTTTACAGCATGTTTTGTAAGTTTCTAAGCTATCAGTTAAATTTTTTTGGATTGTTTTCTTTAAGAATTTGGCTTGGTTGGTTAAATATCTTATTTTGATTTTCCTGATTGAGCATAATTTATGGTTAAACGGCATCGCGGGGGTGACCTTCTTATCAAGATCTCCTAACAAATATAAGTTGTGTTTACTCCTTATTAATAAGAAGCTTGCTTTTCCAGACACCTGGGTGGCCCAGTGGGTTGAGGCCTCTGCCTTCTGCTGGTGTCATGATTCCCAGAGTCCTGGGATGGAGCCCCACATAGGGCTATCTGCTCAGCAGGGAGCCTGCTTCCCTCTCTCTCTCTCTGCCTGCCTCTCTGCCTACTTGTGATCTCTGTCTGTCAAATAAATAAATAAAATCTTTAAAAAAAGAAGCTTGCTTTTCAAAATTATGTTTTCCCCCAGAATAGCATTTAAAATTTAGATTATTTTTCCTCGTACCAAAAAGCCATGCCTGAGTCTTTGAATGCTGTCTTATCAATTATTAAATTTAAAAAAATGCAATCATTACTTCTTGCTGCTTACTCTTACCAAATTTACTTTTTTATTATTTATTATTATTATTATTATTTATTTTCCAAATTGTGGAAGAACATATGTTTCAAGGTACTTCTTTCAATGATGGACTATGGATAAAAACTATTTTTTTTTGCTTTTGAATGTCTCAAAATGTCTATCTCACCTTTGCTCTTGAATGATAATTTAAATGGGTCTCGACGTCTAGATTGGCAGGTGTGTCTTCCCTGCCCTTTGAGGATATCATTACATTGTTTTCAGGCTAGAGGAGGAATTTTTATTCTTTTTTGCTGAGGATTCAATATGTATTTATAATTTGGCAACTTATTTTTTTTCCATTTGAAAAAAATGTTTAGCTATTCTGTCTTTTAATGTTTGGATCCACAGCAGTGTACATGGCAGGCCTGGAGTTCTGATTTCTTTTTTTTCCTTTTTTTTTTTTAAAGATTTTATTTATTCATTAGAGAGAGATTACAAGTGGGCAGACAGGCAGGCAGAGAGAGAGGAGGAAGCAGGCTCCCTGCTGAGCAGAGAGCCCAATGTGGGGCTCAATCCCAGGACCCTGAGATCATGACCCGAGCAGAAGGCAGAGGTTTAACCCGCTGAGCCACCCAGGCGCCCCCTGGAGTTCTGATTTCTTACAGGAGATTTCTAGTAGGCTGGAGTTCAGCTAGGACCAGAGGGCAGAGACTTTTGAGATCCCTGTTCAGATAAAGGGTAGCCTTTTCCCTGCCTGTGGCTTTATGGAGAGTACACTTTCAGTTCCCAACGGTGCATTGGGCTCTCCATCCCTTCTCCACTCCAGCTTCGTGCAACCATTACAGCAGTAGCCTTGATGTGGGTTATCTGGTCATGGCTCGCTGGGGACCACGGGGCTTCAAGTTCCTCTCAGTTCTGGATCCGCAGATGTGCACAGCCTAAGTTAACGCTCCTGCCAGGCTTACCTGTCAGACTGGCATCTTTCCCTGGGTCTTGGCCAGTAACGCTTCACCACTCTGTCAATATTATGAATTCTTTTTTTTTTTTTTTAAAGACTTGTGAGTGCTGGCATAACAAGCCTGAGCTCTGAGAGCATCTTTTTTTTTTTTTTTTTTTTAATCACAAGTGGGCAGAGAGGCAGGCAGAGAGAGAGGAGGAAGCAGGCTCCCTGCTGAGCAGAAAGCCCGATGTGGGGCTCGAACCCAGGACCTGGGATCATGACCTGAGCCGAAGGCAGCGGCTTAACCCACTGAGCCACCCAGGCGCCCCAATATTATGAATTCTTTAAGCAGATGATTTTATACTTTGTACAGACCCACAACCCTCATTAGATAGGCTCCCACTCTGGCTAACTGTAGCCACTGCTTTTCCCTTTCTCAGTGTCTTACTCCGCAGAGCTCTCAGCCCCATGCCGTAATGTTGAGGGGAAATGGGAGGAGAGAGATGTGACTGTCATCTTCAGTGTCAGGTTGTGAGTGGTCCTTTTGGCATCACTGGTAATTGTTATTTGTTGAAAAGTCACCATGCCGTAAGTACCACATAATATTTGTATGAAACAGTCCAAGATCCCTGCTGTTACGAATTTTACAGTTGAAAGACAGAAGGCTAGGAAACATTTTAAAAATAGATGTATTTGACCTTTAAGTCTCAGCTGAAAACTAGTATAGATTTCTTAAAATTGGTGCTATTTATTATAAAATGGAATTGATCAAGTGAATTTTGGTTGTCCAGTACAGTTCATACTAAGATGATTTTTTTTCAATAACTGATTCAGCAGAAAGACAATGGGATAACTATGGTACCAAATAGTAATCTCATCTCATCTTACCCCTGTCAGTTTTAGGGGTAGGGACAATACTGGATCTATAGTCCTTATGGGTTAGTTTCTGTTGCCTGCTTTTCTGCTCTTCTGTACTCATTATCTTTGCTTCCTATAGTACCTGGTTGTCTTTTATGGTGTACTGGACATACACTTTGAAAACTGTTTGTAGGAAGAAATTTGAGGCCCAGATAATATTAGTCTCTTCTAGAGAAAATTTCCCTTAGCTTCTGCAGGTAGCTGTGAGCACTAGCATTCCAGAAATAATCTTCATCCATTTTCAGAGACAGAGACTGTCTGAACCATCCGGATAGATCAGAGCTGTGCTACGGTCTACCTAAGGGCTTAGTTTCCCCTGGTTTAGCTTTACCTTTCCATCCATGATTGCCCCAGACCTTAACCTTAAATGTTCCGTCCTTTAAGGCTGTCAGAGTGTCACGCAGCCTATCAGATGAGGCTTACTGTGTTCAAGGTGATGAAGGATGAGGTTGAAGATTTTGGCAGAGAACTGGAAACTGTAAAAAATGACATAGTGGGGTGCCTGGGTGGCTCAGTGGGTTAAGCCACTGCCTTCGGCTCAGGTCATGATCTCAGGGTCCTGGGATCGAGTCCCGCATCGGGCTCTCTGCTCGGCAGGGAGCCTGCTTCCCTCTCTCTCTCTCTGCCTGCCTCTCTGTCTGCTTGTGATCTCTCTCTGTCAAATCAATAAATAAAATCTTTAAAAAAAAATGACATAGCGGATGGGGAAAAGAACCAAAGAGAAGTTAAATAGATGAAGATGCAATAACTGCAAAATTTAAAAGCCATGGATGGATCCACCGATAGATTAAACACAACTGGAGAGAGAATAAACTAGAAAGTACATCCGAAGAAAATATCGAGACTGAAACTTGAAGAGACAAAATATGGAAAGAACAGATGAGAAGGGTCCTGGAAAATAGAGCTAAACTAGTGCTTAGATGAAAACGTCTGACCGTAGATGAATATATTAGAAATGAAGAATGGCTGAAGATTAGTGAGCAAGCATCTACCTTGAGAAATTAGAATAAGAACAGTAAAATAAATCTAGAGGAAGCAGAAGGAAGGAAATAGTAATATAAGAATTGAAATTAGTGAAATAGAAAAGAAATAGAGGATCTATGAAATGAGAAGCTGGTTTTTGAAATGCTAGTAAAAAATGATAAACTGCTGACCGTCAAGAAAATAAAAAAAAGCAGGCACAAAGAACTTATCATCTAAGGGATAAGACAGGACATTAAAATAGTAAGAGGATGTTCTGAGTAACTGTGTCAATAAATTTGAAAATTTAAAAGAAAATGATAGATCCCTTGAAAAACACAATTTACCAAAAGCTGACAGATAAGGAAAAGAACATCTGAATAGTTCCATAGCTGTTAAGTATATGTAATGTATTTTACAAAAACAAGATAAATGTACAGATAATAACAACAAAAACTGAAGGCTCAAAAGGCAGCATTGGTGAATTCTACTCAAGGAAAGGAAGGGAAATGTATAAGGCAATTTTACTCTGAATATAGATGGAAGATTCTAGAGAAAATATTAGTGAATAAAAATATCCAGTAAAATATAAAAAGGATAATATATCCAGACTAACTTGGGTTTATTCTAAAAAGACAACATTGTCTCAGCACTAAATCAATTAAAGTAAATCACCAGTATTCTCAGGGTGAAGGTGGAAATCCATGTAATCATCTCAATGGGTACAGGAAGATAAAAAAGAATTTGATAAAATTCAACATTCAGTAATCAAGAAAACAAAATAAAGGTATACAGATTGGAAGAAAGAAAAAAGAACCCATTACATCTGGGTGATACGATTGTGTACGTGGAAAATAAAAATAATCTACAGACTGGAATTACTAAATCAGTTTAGCAAGGTTGCTTAAGTGCATGGTAAATACATAAAATTTAATTGAATATATATATATATGTGTGTGTGTGTGTATTTCCAAATAGTTATATATATATAGTGTTACCAGTACAAGGATAAGACAAATAGATCAGGGCGCCTGGGTGGCTCAGTGGGTTAAGCCGCTGCCTTCGGCTCAGGTCATGATCTCAGGGTCCTGGGATCGAGTCCCGCATCGGGCTCTCTGCTCGGCAGGGAGCCTGCTTCCTCCTCTCTCTCTGCCTGCCTCCCTGCCTACTTGTGATCTCTCTCTGTCAAATAAATAAATAAAATCTTAAAAAAAAGACAACTAGATCAGAATTGAGAGCAGTGAGACACACTCACTCCTATGAGGACATGTGGCTAATTGGCAAGAGTAAATATTGTTGATTGTTTCCCCAAAATGATCTTTTTAAAAATGGTGCTGTGTCAATTGAATATCCATATTGGAAATAAAATGAATCCAATCCACTACTTCAAATATTAATCCCTAGGAATAAAAGGCAAAGCAATAAAGATTTTGGAGAATAATAAAGAGGAGCACCTGGGTGGCTCAGTCAGTTGGGCATCTGCCTTTGGCTGGGCTCCTGATCCCAGGCTCCTGGGATTGACTCCTGAGTCAGGCTCCCTGCTCAGCAGGGAATCTGCTTCTCCTTTTGCCCCTCTCCTGCCAGCCCTCCTTGCCCTCTCTCTCAAATATAGAAAAAATAATAAAGAGAATATCTTCATGATACTATAACAAAGGCTTTTTAAATAGGCCACAAAAGTGACTACTAAGAAACAAAATAGAACACATAAGAACGTCTATTCATCGAAAGAGCTCATGTAGAAAGTGAGAAGGAAAGGTGTAGAGTGGGAGAAGACAGAGTCGTACCTTGTTTTGTTGCCGGGGGGTGAGTTCCGGATTTTTTACAGATTTAAGTTATGTAGCAACCCTGCATTGAACAAGTCTGTTGCTGTCATGTTTCCAACAGCACTTGCTCACTTTGGGTGTCTGTGTCACCTTTCGGTAATTCTGGCAATATTTCAAACTTTTCCACGATTATTATATTCATTATGATGATCCGTGATCAGTGATGATGACACACTGAAAGCTCGGATGATGGTTAGCCTCCATTAGCAAGAAATTGTTTTTATTTTTGCTTTATTTTTAATTTTTTAAGATTTTATGCATTTATTTGACAGAGAGAGACACAGTGAGAGAGAGAGAGAGAGCACAAGCAGGGGGAGTAGGAGAAGAAGTAGACTTCCCGCTGAGCAGGGAGCCTGACATGGGACTCAATCCTAGGACCCTGGGATCATGACCTGAGCTGAAGGCAGACAATTAACTGCCTGAGCCACCCAGGTGCCCCAATAAATCATTTTTAAATGAAGGGATGTGTTATTTTTTTAAAGACATCGCACATTTAACAGACTACTGTGTAGTGTAAACTTAGCTTGTGAGTGCACTGGGAATCAAGATTCATTTGACTCTCTGTATTGGGATAGTTGTTTTATTGTTGTGGAACTGGAGCCGTAATATCTCTAAGGAATGCCTGTATCTGTAACACATGCGTCTTCTATTCTGAGGGTATATATCTTTATATATGTGTATAAATTATTAAATTAAGTATTAAGTATATATCATTTAGTATTTATAATAATTATTAAAATAATGACAATCCAGTAGAAAACAGTAGGTCAAATATCGAAACCGTGCACATTGCAGATGAAGATGTTCAGACTCAGTAGTAGTCCAGGAAATGAGATTCAGATTACAGTGAGATGACACCACCTCCTACCAGAATTGCTGAAATGAAAAAGACTGGCCGTGCACAGTGGTGGCAAGATCTAGACAGCTGGGCTCTCATACAGTGCTGATGGGAACGCCAACTGTGGCTTATCCATACTATGAAACACCGCCACTCATTGGGAAAGAATCAGAAATGTCAGGGGCACCTGGGTGGCTCAGTTGGTTAAGCATCTGCCTTTGGCTCAGATTATGGTCCCCGGGTCCTGGGATTGAGCCCCACATCAGGCTCCTTTCTCAGCGGGGAGTCTGCTTTTCTCTCTCCCTCTGGCTGCTTCTCCCTCTCCTTATGTGCTCGCTCTCTCTCTCTCTCTCTCTGTCAAATAAATAATTTAAAAAAGGAAAACCTATTTTTTAAAAAAAGGAATAGAAGTGCCTCTCTGTGTGGAAGTAGGAAGATGTCAAGCTACATTGTTAGGTGAGAAGTGAAAGTCCAAAATAACTCTGCATGGTGTGGCCCCATTTATCTAGAAGAGACAGGAGGTGATGCCAAGCAATTGCATTGGGGCAGCCATAAAAAATCTGGCAGCAACTATTAAATTTCCAAACCAAGTTATGTATTAATATTATGTATGTTTTAAGTCTCTGTGCCTATAAATTATATAGCCTGTGCTTTGATAATCTCTCATTCTGTGAAGGTGGGAAATTAGTTTTACCTATAAAAAGTGTCGTTGGGGTTAAATTTTTAAAAACGTTTTGTGCAGTTTATGTAGTGAGCAAATACAGACAGAGGAGTGCAGGCACAAGGAATGAGAGAGCTGAATCAAGGCAAAGAGGGATACACGGCCCAGAAGGAGGACAGGAAGAGGGTGCTGGATTTATGGGTGTAGGGAATCTCCCGGTGGTGGAGAGTGTGTGGACCGCTTTACTTCTCCTACATTCACCCCAACAGCCCATCCAGACCGAGCACTGCTTCTGCACTTCTCTGCAGGAAGAGAACGTTCTGATGGTCTCATTGTCCATTAGCCCAGCAACCACCTTGCTGTGGCTGGCATTCCCAGCATTCCTCCTGCCTGCCAGTAGGAAGAGCCAGACAAACTTGAGGAGCACGGGACCTTTGTCTTTTGGTGACAGCTTGCTACCACTGGAGCTGTGTCCAGTGAACAGTTGTCCAGTGAGAGCTGTGGCTGGGCTCTGTGAGATCTCTAACTCATAGGGGACATCGAGGCAGGGAGGAGGCGTGCTTAAATACAAGAAGGTTTGAAGTGCAAGAGTAGGTGATTGTAAGTCCATATGGTTAGGCCTGGCTCATTTATTTCTTCTTTCTTTCTTTCTTAAACATTTATTTATTTATTTTAGAGAGCGAGCAGGGGGTGAGTGGGGGAGAGGGAGAGTAGCTCAGCAGGGAGTCTGATGCAGGGCTTGATCTCAAGACCCTGAGATCATGACCTGAGCTGAAGCCAAGAGTTGGACACTTAACTGAGCCACCCAAGCCCAACTCATTTCTTCACTGCTGGCTTATTCGTTCCTCCATTCATTCATTTGCTCATTCTTTCGGCTCATGCTTAGTGAGACGTGCTCTGTATTCCAGATGGTATTAGGCTTTTAGGTCATGGCATAGGGGCAGAAATCTCTGTTGGTATTGCTAGATGTGTCAGGGAACTCATTTGTCATCCTCATTCATACATTTCATTTGCCTCTGTTTTCCTGGTACTGTGTATATGTGTGTGTGTGTGTGTGTGTGTGTGTGTGTGTGTGTGTGTGTGTGTGTGTGTGTTATGCCTTACAAAATGTTTCTCAAGAACAGGAGTCATGATAAACTGTCAAACACAACTGCTCATTTGAACCTCTTTTATTTGTAGGTTGGACCCCTGGATGATGTCACGTGTTTTGTGGACAGTATGGGTGTTGGGGGCTGTAACCAAACTCTCCAAGGAAGAGGGCCCTGATCAGGCTTCTTCTCCATCCTGTGACCCCATGGGTGTCTGTGATGGCCGTTTCAGATCTTTAAAGTCCATCCCGTCAGGGCTCACGGCCGCTGTGAGAAGCCTTGACCTCTCCAACAATGAGATCACCTACATCCGCAACAGGGACCTACAGGGCTGCGTGAACCTCGAGGCTCTGAAGCTGGCGTTGAATGGAATTAATGCCATAGAGAAAGATTCTTTTAATTCCCTGCGGAGTCTCGAACATTTGGACTTATCCTATAATCTCTTATCGAACTTATCATCCTCCTGGTTCAGGCCCCTTTCTTCCCTAAAGTTCTTAAACTTACTGGGAAATCCTTACAAATCTCTCGGGGAAACACCTCTTTTTTCTCAGCTTACAAATTTGCAAATTCTGAAAGTAGGGAGTACTGACAGCTTCACTGAACTTCAGGAGAAGGATTTTGTTGGGCTCACTTTTCTTGAGGAACTTGAGATTGATGCTTCAAATCTCCAGAGGTATGAGCCAGAGAGTTTGAAATCAATTCAGAACATCAGCCACCTGGCTCTTCGTATGAAGGAGCCTATTTTCTTGCTGGAGATTTTTGTAGATCTTTCAAGGTCCTTGAAGCACTTAGAACTGAGAGATACTCATTTGAACACTTTCCAGTTTTCGAAAGCATCCATCAGGGAAACAAATACGTTGATTAAAAAGTGGACGTTTAGAAACGTGAAAATCACTGATGGAACTTTTAGCGAACTTGTGAAACTGCTGAATTGTGTCTCTGGAGTGTTAGAAGTCGAGTTTGAGGGCTGTACCCTCGATGGGCTTGGTGATTTTGACATATCCGATGTGGACAAAATTAAAAATATACGTGGGATAGAGACCTTAATAGTACGGAGGTTGGCTATTCCATATTTTTACTCATTTTATGATATGAGTAGTATCTATTCACTTACAGCAAACGTGAAAAGGGTCACAGTAGAAAGCAGTAAGGTTTTTCTGGTTCCTTGCTCACTTTCACAACATTTAAAGTCACTAGAATATTTGGATCTCAGTGATAATTTAATGGTTGAGGAATCCTTGGGAAACTCAGCCTGTGAGGAGGCCTGGCCCCTCCTGCAAACCTTAATTTTAAGGCAAAATCATTTGAAATCATTAGAAAAAACCGGAGAGACTTTGCTTACTCTGAAAAACCTGACTAAGCTTGACATTAGTAAGAATAATTATGTTTCTATGCCTGAAACTTGTCAGTGGCCAGACAAGTTGAAATACTTGAACTTATCCAACACGAGAATATACAGGGTCACCCGTTGCATCCCCTGGATGCTGGAAATTTTAGATATTAGCAATAACAACCTTGATTCCTTTTCGCTGATTTTGCCACAACTCAAAGAACTTTATATTTCCAGAAATAAGTTGAAGACCCTACCAGATGCCTCCTTCTTACCCACGTTACGCGTCTTGAGAATCAGCAGAAATACAGTAAGTACTTTCACTAAGGAGCAACTTGATTCTTTTAGCACATTGGAGGCTTTGGAAGCTGGCAGTAACAATTTCCTTTGCTCCTGTGAATTCCTGGCTTTCACTCGGGAGCAGCAGTCGCTGGCCCAGATCCTGACCGACTGGCCAGACAACTACCTGTGTGATTCTCCATTCTCTGTGCATGGCCAGCAGGTTAAGGACACGCGGCTCCCGGCCTCTGAATGCCACCGGGTGGCTCTGGTGTCTGCTGTGTGCTCGGTCCTTTTCCTGCTGATACTGCTCACGGGGGTCCTGTGTCACCACTTCCATGGGCTGTGGTACCTGAAAATGATGTGGGCCTGGCTCCAGGCCAAGAGGAAGCCCAGGAAAGCGCCCCCCAGGGACGTGTGCTATGATGCCTTCGTGTCCTACAGTGAGCGCGATTCCTACTGGGTGGAGAACATGATGGTCCAGGAGCTGGAGCACTTCGACCCTCCCTTCAAGCTGTGCCTTCACAAGCGGGACTTTATCCCCGGCAAATGGATCATTGACAATATCATTGACTCCATCGAGAAGAGCCACAAGACCATCTTTGTGCTCTCAGAGAACTTTGTGAAGAGTGAGTGGTGTAAGTATGAGCTGGACTTCTCCCATTTTCGACTTTTTGATGAGAACAACGATGCTGCCATTCTCATTCTTCTGGAGCCCATTGAGAAGAAGGCCATCCCCCAGCGTTTCTGTAAGCTGCGGAAGATAATGAACACCAAGACCTACTTGGAGTGGCCCACAGATGAAACTCAGCAGGAAGTGTTTTGGTTAAATTTGAGAACAGCAATAAAGTCCTAGATTCCTTCATTAAAGGCCAGTCTGGGTCTGCTGGTGGTCTTTGTATCACTAGTGGTAGCTTATTCTGACATGGTTGTATGGAAACTGTTTGCAGACTTGCTTATTAAAACCAGTAAAACTGTTGATATTTTGTTTTGTTTTATAAAAACTACCAGAGTAAAAATAAAAGTTTCTTGGTTTTTCTTTATCCTGTCAGATAATCATGATCTAGTCCATTACTGACATCAGGATTATCTGTAGCTTAGTTCATTAGGAAATAGCACAAACGAACAGATCTCATAGGAATATGTTGGTCAGTTTTCTGCAAAGATACTCATTTGTGTCTGCAGATGGGATTCTCTGCCCCACTTGTCTGTCTCCTCTGTGTGACTACTCTTGAGAATAACAGGGCAAAAGGTTGGGGAACTCAGCCAAACTTGTTGCTATTCCTAGAAATAAAGTGCCTTGAAAATTTTTCAGGATGCAGAATACCTACATGGTGGTGTCACGTGACCTGGGTCTGTCTTTCTGGGTGTTGGATGGGTTTCTTCAGTCACAGTTACTTGAGAGAGACCCTAGAACACCATATACAGTAAATTTTATCTTTCCATGGAAATGACACTGGTGAAGAACACCTGACCCTTGAACAATGCAGGAGGGGCAGTGATGTATCCTCTCCCCACTGTGCACTTGGAAATCTGTGCATGTGACTTTGACTTCTCAAAACCTTAACTACTAGTAGTTTATGGTAGACCAGTAGCCCTGCTGATAACATAAACAGCCGATTGACACACATTTTGTATGTTACATGTATTATATATGGTATTCTTACAAAAAAGTCAGCTAGAGAAAAGAAAATGTTAAGAAAATCATTAATCTGTGCATAAATGGACCCACACTGGTCAAACCATTGCTGTTCAAGGGGCAAGCGTAAATAAAATACTCCATTTAGAGGACTTCAAAGGAAGCTCTCATATCCCTGACTCTGATCTTCCTTCAGCCTTTAACTCTGTGTGAAGTTCTAATGAGTTCCTAGTTACCCAATCTTCTAATCCATTTCCTCTGGAGCATCTTGCTTTTTTTCATCTTGTGAAAAAGCCTTATTTCTGATTCTAAAAAGGTCTCTTTCTTCCCCCTCTGAACATGTGAGCTAAATAGATTTTTAAATTTATTTTAAAATCTCTATACCTAGATATTTCTCAAAATGACCCAAAAATAGTTGATACACAACAATTTAAAGACAGACACTACTTCAGCATGTTAATTTTTAAAAAGATTTTATTTTTAGTTTTGCAAGATAGAGAGAACATGAGCGAGCATGAGGAGGGGGAATGGGCAGCAGGAGAAGCAGACTCCCCACTGAGCAGGGAGCCAGATGTGGGGCTCAATCCCAGGACCCTGGGATCATGATCTGAGCCAAAGGCAGATGCTTATCTGTCTGAGCCACCCAGGCACCCTCCATATGTTAATTTTTATAATCTAGGGTTAATTTAATGCATTTAATGCAATTAATTAAGCTCAGAGCTATTTACTGATTCA
This sequence comes from Lutra lutra, assembly GCF_902655055.1. Lineage (NCBI taxonomy): Eukaryota > Metazoa > Chordata > Mammalia > Carnivora > Mustelidae > Lutra > Lutra lutra. The sequence goes on along the minus strand of NC_062279.1, from coordinate 85,308,285 downwards.
TTCCAAATTTCTTCCTAAACTGGGAGCCACTCGTGAAAGAAAGTGAACTTCACCTGACCTGCTCAGTTTTTTTTTTTTTTAAGATTTTATTTATTTGAGAGAGAGAGAGTGAGAGAGAACACAAAAGGGGAGAAGGTCAGAGGGTAAAGCAGACTCCCCACGGAGCTGGGAGCCCAGTGTGGGACTCGATCCTGGAACTCCGGGACCATGACCTGAGCCGAAGGCAGTAGCTCAAACAACTGAGCCACCCAGGCACCCTGTAACCTGCTCAGTTCTTAGCCAGAACTGGGTTTGTGTGGTTGATTGGCTCTGGAGTCCGAAAAACCTGGGTCCATAAATGTGTATCCTTGGGCAAGTCACTTAAGTGACCCCAAATATTGTTCTGCCCTTAGGATAGGAACACTAATATATACATCATGTAGGTCTGAATATACAGTAATTTAGGTAAAACACTGTGTGTGTGCCCCTTGATTATCATTCCCTCTGGAGGGGGGAGGAGGACAAGGGGACCAAGCCTCTGAGAAAGGGAACCATTCATGTTCAGAAGGGGTGACAGTGGTGCCTATATAGATATTAGCTATTATTATTTTTTCTTTCTCTGAGAAGTGGTTCATCTTCTCATAGATTATAGTTTGTAAATGTATATTTTTCTGTTATGGGTTCTCTCAGTGATCTAAGGGTCCCTGTTTTTTGCAGAAAAATACTGCAGAGAAATAAGCTCATTAAGTGCAAAGCAGTTTTAGTCCTGAGGAAACTCAGATAGTGTTTCTTCTCTCTCATACCAACTCCTGGGAAAGTGTTATGGAAGAGATAGTAGCCAGCCTAAGAAATACAATGGACAAGTTCAGGAGAAGGAAAGGTGTTACAAAAACCAAAGATAATAATGGATTTTTGCTTTATTTTTCTGTGCCCTACATTTAAGCACGATTTAATTATCATGAGAACCAGACAAATTTAACATAGATTTGGTCTGTAGATTTATTTCCAGTAATTTAAACAGCAAGAGAAAGAGCCCCATAGTTAGTTGGTAGATTGAAAGTAATGTTATAAAAATAACCTTTATTTTTCTCATTGCAGATGCTAAACATGTTCACCATAGAAATTTTGGAAAAGAGATAAGAGCATATAAAGAAAGTAAGAATCCACTCTTATCCCTTCACCTTGTGGTGAAGGGATACTAGTGGTTCTTCTAGTCACTGTGTAGTATATAGCTCTCCATAATTTTTTCAATGTGTATAAACATACTGCTTCACAAAATTGGAATTAGATTTTAAATACCTAAACTATAAAGAAAATACCATCTTTTTTTTTTGCAAGTGAGGTTTTTAGTGATTATCCAACATTTCTGAACTCTGAGGATCATTCAGAATTCCACATAGATACATACTGGTCTACCTGCCCAGAGTTCTAAAGGATTCTAAGGGCTACACTCATGCAGCTGTCCATGAAAGATGAGTGGGAGGGGCACCTGGGTGACTCAGTCGGTTAATAATCTAACTCTCGATTTTGGCTTAGGTCATGGTCTCAGGATCCTGAGATCGAGCTCCACATTGAGCTCCTCACTCAGTGCGAAGTCGGCTTGAGATTCTCTCTCTCCTTCTGTCCATCTCCCCTGCTCTCTCCCTCTTAAAGAAAAAGTAAACCGGAAATACATCAGAGGTCAATTTAAGGGCTCATTCAAAAACTTAGTTAATCCAACAGTGAAGACTTTTGTCAGTAGACTATAAACTCAGGAATCCTGTTTTATGTCCTTAATCTTTGAATATGCCTGGTATGTATTAAACTACTGAAATATTTGTGGAGTAGAGAAATAAACCAGAGTTAAATCCAATAATCTGGTTGAAGCCATCATAATACCGAAACGCGGCAGTTTCAAAAAAAAATGACCAACAGGTAAAAATCTTAGCATGAGTTATCTTCATTATAGCTGTGATAGGACTTCAAAGAGCATTAAGTACATTGCCTATGTTTTTGACAATCGGTGTACTTCCTTTCTACTTCATAGAAAATGTAATGTCTCCAGGTATGCATAATAGATGTCTGATATTAGGTATACAGTGGTGGCCCTTTAAGAACTCACCAGCAATTTAAAACAAATACATTTGAGAGGCCAATGTATCGCTCGAGTTAATTCTTTCTGACTTTTCTTTCCTATTCCATTAATTCTGTCCCCTCCTGTGGGATTAATTCATTCTTTAAACAAATATTTATTGAGTGCCTACTAGATGCCAGGCACTACTCCAAGTGCTGGAGATACAATAGGGAACTAGAGCTATAAAATTCTCCACCTTCACGGAGGGGAAGACACACAATAAAAAAATAAACAAATGTATCATAATGATTTCAGGTACTGAGAAGCGCTATGAAGAAAATAAAACCAGAACACAACGGAAGAGAGTGGTTTTCCTCCCATTTAGTGCAGCCCTTGGATGGGTCAGGCGCATTTGGCGGGCCCAGGAAACAGTGGACCTCTGGCCTGTTGAATGGGCTGTGGTCCCTAATGCTAGACATTTCCAGAATAACACCCTCTATGCCAAAGGGCTTTCTGGGTGATGCTGCCACGTGGTGACAAGCACACAGAGCAGGAAGACCATATTGTTAAACTGTAGATTACGTAACAACTCTGCCTCCTTCTTTGAAGACGTTGAACTCTTCAGAAGATATTAGCTATCACTAAAGGTTGTATGTAAGAAGTACATTATCAGGGGCACCAGGGTGGCTCAGTGGGTTAAGCCTCTGCCTTCGGCTCAGGTCATGATCTCAGGGTCCTGGGATTGAGCCCCACATTGGGTTCTTGGCTCAGCAGGGAGCCTGCTTCCCCCTCTCTCTGCCTTCTGCTCTGCCTACTTGTGATCTCTGTCAAATAAATAAAATCTTAAAAAAAAAAAAGTACGTTATCAGCCAAATTAGAGATTGGCTGTCCAGGATGAGTTGTAACAAATGTGTTGCATGGATTAGAAAATGATCACGGTGGGAAAGATGCAAAGTAGGCTGTATTTGTTTATGTTGTTGTTCATATTAAAATCAAACACAAACAGAGACCAGACTTGAAATTCCCTGAGCAGACAAAACCAGTTTTGTTTTGTTTTGTTTTTGTTGTTGTTGTTTTACAGTTTTACTTACTCATTTGAGAGAGAGAGAGTGAGCGAGATAGAGCACAAGCCAGTGGGGAGAGGCAGAGGGAGAAGCAGACTCCCAGAGTGAGGAGTCCAACTCGGGGCTTGATCCTAGGATCCTAAGACCATGACTCAAAGGCAGATGCTAAACTGACGGAGCAACATAGGTACCCCAGAACCAGTTTAGTCTTACAAGCAAAGCTTGATGTAGCTTATCTTGCAAGACAAGTGAGGCTAACTGATCTGGGTACTTCTTTGCTTAGGCCTCTGAAGATCATAAGCAAAACTTAAATTGTTTTCCTAAAATTGATATGAGGTCATCACTAACCACTTCCCTTTCGTTTAAGAAAATTCAAGTATTTTAAATAATCTCTGTGAAGAATACACAGTCCCTGTCTCCGCACTATTGTAAGCTGTTGCCTCACATATACCCCCGAGCTTTGTTCTGTGTTTTGGTCTGAGTGCCCTGGTTTGCAAACGATCTTTTTGCTGTGTGCACAATAAACTTTTACTGATGACTACTTTATTGATTCGTTGGCTTTACTTCTGTTTTCCTCTGAACTTTTGACATTCAGCTTCTCTTTTAAATTCTTTCCACATAGACAGATTGCCTTTTGGAGGGCCCTTTTATTCATTTCTCTAAACTCTTGGGCTCATCTCTGAAATTGAAAAAGAAGTATCAATAATAAAGATAGGATCAAGGATTTAAGAATATTTCAACATGCCGCAAGCTGTTTCTGGAGTAGGTGTGCTATGCTATTCCAGTCCTAGGGAGTAATTAATGCCTTGAACTATTCCAATCACCACGGGTTGCCAGGCCACCAAATAACGAAGCCAATCAAGGATTTGTCCATAGAGAAAGTGTGTGCGCTCCCAGCTAATTCTCAGTTAAGGAGGTTGCTCTCTGGGCAGTCAGGTAGCAGAAATATTCATAAGTCTCATTTGCAAATATGATAAGCAATACAGCGAGTGGGTATCTCCTTTCTTGTTAATTCTATGTGCCCACTGAAAAGCCCCTTCCATGATTTTTACAGCATTTGGTCATCATTGTTATTTACATGACACTGAATTTCCAAAAACAAATAAAAATGGCTTACAATAAAATCCCAGACTCTGAAACAAGAACTAAAGGCAAGGGTCACTACTAAAAGAGAGCAGGAAAGGGAAATGACTACCCTGGAAAACAAGGATCATGGAAGCGTTTGTAAGTGAGCCAAGACAGCCTTGGGCTTTGCTGTGATTGGCTCATCAGAGGGTATGCATTGGGTATTCCAAAGAAAAACATCACAGATCAGATAGACTTTTCCAAGATTCCTTTGATAAATTCTGCTAAGGGGATATAATTAATACATAATATCTCTGATAGCAATGTTGTGCCTATAAAGACAAATATTCCCCAAATAGCTTTTTTTTCTTTTTTTACTGAGTCTCAGTAAAAAGAATACATGTATTATTCAAAAGCTTATGCTCTCTCTCAAGACAATATAGAGTAACCTGTTGTCCTTTGTTATTTACGTGATCGTTTAAGGTGACATTTAGGATGATATTATCACCAATTTTATAGCAAAGACATATAGTTTTGTTTCATAAGGGATTAACCAAAAGTGGTCCTGGACGTGGTATCCCCCTATTAGAAGGGAACTTCAGGGAGAGTGCATGAGAAGGAGGGAGAAGCATCACAGGCCGTGAGTGTGGTTGTGCTTGAATTGCACTGACTTCCTGAGAAAGCTCAGGCCTGTAGATGGAGCTGGGGGCCCACAGAGGTGCTCTCTGCTGCCCAGGACCTAAGACACCCATGGTGTTGCTGCCTCTCCTGCCCTAATGGCAACTCTTTCCTTGGTCTGCCGTTCTCAGGGATGGGAGCATTGCTGCCAACAGCCATTGTTACATCTGAATATTTAGGGCTGGTGAAGAGTAGGGGAATAGGGAACAAGGGAGGGAACTCCTTTAGCATGGTAAAATGTGGCTAACCGGTACACAGGATGTATAGAAAGGCTGGCTGTCCCTTAGGAGAAGAGAGAGTACTTGGTAGGTTGATGCCAACCTCTCAGTGTTTTCTGTTTAAGGTCAGGATATGTTTTAATCCCATTTACCACCACCCCCGCCCCTGGAAGAGAAAGATTATGATCTTGGGCCAGTGGGGTTGAGGACTAAGTCTTTGTAATCAGCTCTGGATAGAGCCATTGAGGCTTCCCATGGTCTCAGTTGGAGAACATTGGTATCTATAAATATCCTGATTGTTGCCATAAGCTGTCTGTAGGTCCTCATTTTCTTTCAGTATTATTATCCCTAGGGTTAAGCCCAAGACAAGATGAGACATGGCAAGGAATTTAAAGGCCAAAATACAGGGGGTAAAAAAAATTCTCTCTGGAAATAATAAAATTTAGTACAACTTAAAATTTATTTTTTATATTCTAGTTCACATTTGGGGCCTTTAAACTTTCTATTCTAGGGGCACCTGGGTGGCTCAGGTGATTATGCATCTGTCTTTGGTGCAGGTCATGACCCAGGGGTCCTGGGGTTGAACCCCACCTGGAGCTCCCTGCTCAGTGGGGAGTCTGCTTCTCCCTCTCTTCTCTGCTCCTCCCCCTCAAAATCTCCCCACCCTGTGCTCTCTCTCTCTCTCTCAAATGAATAAGTAAATAAAATCTTTTAAAAATTTCACTTCTATTCCAGTCTATATGTTTGTCTACCCACCCACTCACCCCATCCATCATCCATCTATCTGCCTAGCTACCCATGCGTCCACCCATCCATCCATCCATCCAACCATCATTGATTTATATATTTATCACCTCTCTAATCCTTCCATATTTACCTAACTCTGGCAATATCTCATCACATTTCCACTAAAGCACTTATAGTGGAATATGAAGAGTAGAATGTTTGTTTTTTGGCATTTAAGTTCCTAGCCAGAGTCGTAACATGGGCCCAGGGTAGAAAAGAGACCACGGGGTCTTTTTGAAATAATTGGCTAAGGAAAACAAATTTTTCTGCTAAAACTGTAATGAAGAAAATGAAAATTCAGGTTGAAGTCTGCATTACCAGAAACATTTAAGATAACACTTGACAACTTTTTAGAGAAAGGATACGGGTTACTGATCATCCTCTTCAAATCAACCTTCTCTTTGCAGTAAGGGCAAGTCTGCTTTTTACCAACTATACACCAGCCTCGGATGCAGAATTCGTGAAAGCTTAGGCATCTTGTTAAGGAAGTTTCTAGATATTGAAGGGCAAGGTCTGCTTCATGATGACATAATGGAAATGACCCCATCTGCAGGGAGGAAGTAGAGGGTGAGAATGGCTGTCAGTCATGACCTGACTGTACACATCACCATCTAAGGAAGATTGTACAGGGCAATGGAACCCCCAAGGACTGGGAGCTGGCAGTCAGAGCTGCCATAGCTCTAGGACACTGAGGAGTTTCCACAGCTCCTTGGCTTTATTTATTCTTCTTGCTTCACTCGATCCTCCCAAGATTTAAAGTAGATAAAGAATATGAAAATTCTTTTTTGCAGTAATATTTTATGTATTTTATGTAAATACAAAAGTGTTTTTTTATAGTAATTTTATGTAAATTTATGTGCATATCTTATGTAAACGTATCAGGGCAATTCTCTGCCTTGCTGATTGTGCGCTTCTCATGCATTCCCCTTAGTATTTCCCTATTCCACTTTCTGTGCATTACTCATGACCTACTATGTAATCAGACTAGTCTTAGACACTTAGACAAGCTTCAGTTATTTGTAGTCATAAACCACCAACTTATGGATATTTCTATTAGCCTCATATCTCCTATCTCAAGTTTTTTATTACTGATAAGGAGACACTTATTTTTAATAGACTATAAATCTAATAAAATTCTGAAACTCCAGGCATTGACAGATTCATTAGTACATATCTCTTTGTCTGGAGAGTTTGACCCTTTGCCCCTAAAGTTGAGAGCGCATCTGATGTTCTCCCACCGCATCAGGGGAATGCTCTTGTCAGAGTTCATATCACATTGTGTCATGACATTCTGTGCGCATGCAGGTCTCTCCTGGCCCACCTGCTAGCTGTGGGACCATGTCTCATTCTCTGTCTTCAGTACCTTAAGCAGTGCCTAAGGGCCTAATGATGAAATAAATATTTGAATGAATCACTCAAAACCAATTACTTTTGCAAATATATTCTCTTGGGTTCCACAACATTGTAGATCTGAGCAAAATGATGAACAGTTACGAGATCCATCCTAGAGGCTTATTTCTACAGCTGTTGATCCCAACGTGGCTTTCTGGAACCAGATCCCATGATTTTCTGACTAGCCTGCTGTCAACCCATGTGAACAGCAATGATGTGGAAGTCTCCTCCCTAAAAAATGGAGAGCAGTGAAGTATAGACAAGTTGAGGCCATGTGTAAAACTCCTCAGTATAGATCTGTATGCAACTAAGAATTTCCACTATTTATGTTCTTGGAATTGGGTCATTTTTGCAATAGGCTCGGATTAACATAAAGTGGTGTATTGTAACAAAAATTTTAAACCCAAAGCCCTTATAGCCCTTTATTCAAAGCACTGGAGTAAGGCCCCATCTTCTAGATAGGTACAAAGGTCAGGGGTCATGGAGACAGCGTTGAAATGGCTACATCCTCCTTAATATTCTCTGTCTCATCTTCAAAATTCCATTACTGAAAAGTCTCCAAGCTAGCAGAATTGCTTCCCCTGCCCCACCTTGTTCATGTGAGTCATGTTTGCCCACTTCTTGCTCATATGACTCATGCTAAAGTGGGCCAATAGTAATACTCGCTGCAAAGCAAATTTAAGGGTGACTACATTTTAGATTACATACGCACACATGTACAACAATCCCTAAGCACTTTTAAAGGTGGAGAGAGAAAATATTTCCACTTGCAAATGGTAGAAGGGGCTCTGGTCCAACATTTGAAAAGTAAATCACATTCAAAACCAGGGCCAGATTGGGAAAATTTCTCCCAAAGATGGATCCTTTTTTTAGGAAAGGTATGAAAAGCTACCATAGAATTCCATATGGGAAATCTTTGTGTCTCTTATCTTAAAATAATAAGGCTTAAAGGTTGGAGTAAGGGGTCCTATTACATTTCAGGTGAAGTTAGTCCATTTTTTTAACTCTCAGGATTGAATAAATGGAATCTGTTCAGATTAAATAGAACTGAATCATAGGCACTGCGCCTCTAGGGTATTACTAAGTTAGGTGGGCTTCAAAGGCAAAAGACCGATGGTTTAACCACCTCATCATACCAGAGCTTTGAACTGAATGTAGAGCAATATTATCAAGTTGATGTTGTGCTATAGAATAAAGATAAATGATACCTTCTTTCCCCTTGTATTTAGAAAAGAGTTAAAATACCGATCGTCCGCCAACCCAAACACAACTTTGGTCTTCAGAGTTCTATACTGGGACAGCATGGGCTGCTTTGCTTGGGGCTCTTGATCCCAGTATCTTTCCACATATTGAGGTCTTCCTCCACAGTGACTGGAATTCCCAAAGAATGCTGGTTTCCAGACCCAGGCATGTCCTAACACCTAAAGATCCATCAGCTATTTGGGGCAGAACTCCCAGGTAGAGAACCCCAATGGTTCAAGAACTGGGTGCTCAAGCTCTGGTCCCTCCTTCTATAATCGAAGGTGTCTTGCTACCCATGGCGTTGTCCTATTTTCAAGACCAAACCTAATACTGGGCTGCCTCCACACCCACTGCTGACACAAGCAGGTTCCTGGGATTAATCCTAGGCAGAGCCCACTGTGTTGTGCTCAGTCCCGTGAGATTCAGACTCAGGCTCCACCTGCTTTAGTCCTGAGCTCCTCCCTGCACCCGAAACTCCACTTTTTCTCACACCCAGACCCTTCTCTCCCTGGTCGTTCTTGGCTATCTGTTCACTTACAGCTTTGCCAACTTTCCCAGCCAGCGTCTTAGGCACATACTGCAGCTTTTCCGTCTGTGTGGCATTGAGATTCAGTTTTAAAAAGGAAATTACGAGCAACAGAGTAAATTATTCAGCAGGGATTATCAGAACAGAGAGAGATGGCCGAGGAGGATCAAGGCCTGGGGTTTGGGGGATGGGAGCTAGCTAAGGGAGGCAGAGGAGATGGTGAGAGGGGGAGGAGGAGGGAACAAGGAGGAGGAAAGGAGGCGACAGTGCTCCCTGACTGGCCATCTACCATGACCCACACCGAGTATATGAAAGTTGCCTTCCATCACTGGCTTGATGAAGCCCACGTGGTTTCATGTGAAAAGGATACACATGATTGCAGGAGAGCTGGTAGGTGTTTTCAATGAGCCCTTCTTCATCAAGCTCCACAATGATCTTCTGGCCACAGACGGCGCAGATATTGTCTGACAAGCTCCTTGTGGGCATCCCACTGACGCTGTAGAACTGTTGGGGGAGATGCGCAGAGCACTGTTGGAAAGGAGGGCAAGTGCCATTCATTCCCTGAACACAGCAACCCAGAGTCCTTACTGCTTCTTCCTTGGTTTAGGAGCACTCTTCCCCACAGGAATGCTTCAGTGGGGCTGAGGTCTTCAGGCAAGAGCCCACTGAACCCCACATGGACCCAAAGCACACGGCTAACTATAACCTTCAATTTAATTTCCTCAAGGTGAATCCTTCAAGGGGAAAGGTCTCTTATCCAGGGCTATAGTTCATAGCTTTTTAAGGAAGCTTTTTAAGGTTACCCAGATGCTGACCCTTTCTCTTATTCTGGAGATTGATTCACAGGTCTGGAGTAAACTGAGGCGTTGCTATATTTCTTAATTCCCATGTGACGAGAAGGAACACATGGATTAATCCCATTGGGTGCAATGTTTTTAGAATTCTAACTCGGGATTCTGGCATCTTTTAGTACTAGAGATGAAGACTGATTCCAATATTGGCAGTGTATTAGAGTCCCTAAGAAGCTTGTTTTTTAAGATTATTTATTTATTTGAGAGAGAGAGCACAAGCAGGGAGATGGGGAGAAGGAGAGGGAGAAACACTTCTCTGCTGAGCAGGGAGCCTGATGTGGGGCTCGATCCCAAGACCCTGAGATCATGGACTGAGCCAAAGGCAGATGCTTAACTGACTGAGCCACCCAGGTGCCCCTCAGAATCCCTAAGAAGCTCTTTTTAGAAAATAAATATTCATTTAATAATTGTTTTAAACTTAAAAAGATGTGACAATAGTGCAAGCCCCCATATATCATGTCCCCTATTTTTAACATCTTACATTAGTATGGTACCTTATCACTCAATGAACCAATATATTGACACTTAAACTGTGAAATAAAGTACATACTTTATACATATTTTATTCAGATTACTTGGGTTTTGTGTTTTTGTTTTTTTAAGATTTTATTTATTTGTCAGAGACACACAGAGAGAGGGAACACAAGCAGGGAGAGTGGGAGAAGAAGAAGCAGACTTCTCACTGAGCAGGGAGTCCGATGCAGGGTTCGATCCCAGGACCCCGGGGATCAGGACCTGAGCTGAAGGCAGATGTTTAACAACTGAGCCACCCAGGTGCCCGTTTTGTTTTTTTTTTTTTTCCTTCTAATCTGATGTCCTTATTCTATTCCAGAATCTCATCCAGGATACCACTTAGGCTCCTCTTGGTTATGGTGGTTTCTCAGACTTCGATTTTTTTTTTTTTTTCAATGACTTTTACAGTTTGGCAAGTATTGTGTGGAATGTCCCTCAAATGGAATTTAGCTGGTGTCTTTCTCTTGAAGACACTGAGGTTATGCGGTTTAGAGAGGTAGATAAAAGAGGTGATATTCTTATCACACCATAGGGCGTGTACATGCTTTCAACAGGACTTACCGCTATTGCTGTTAACCTTGATCACCAGGCTTGTGACAGTGTTTGTCACGGTTTTCCATTATAAAGCTACTCTTTCTTTTATTCCTTCCTATTCTGGACTCTTTGGAAGAAAATCACTCTGAGCAGCCCATTTGTAAGGAGAAGGGTGTTGTGCTCAGCCAGTGAGGTTTCTCCAGAGAAAAGGAAACAATAGGGGGCGTGTGTGTATCTAGACTAGTGTTTGGGTGTTCGGTCAAACAATTGAGCACCCTAGCCTACCCAAGCTGACACAAGAAACTTGACCATACAGCCTTCTTTTTTTTTTTTTTTTTTAAGATTTTATTTTATTTATTTGACAGAGAGAGATCACAAGTAGACAGAGAGGCAGGCAGAGAGAGAGGAGAAAGCAGGCTCCCTTCTGAGCAGAGAGCCCGATGCGGAACTCGATCCCAGGACCCTGAGATCATGACCTGAGCTGAAGGCAGCGGCTTAACCCACTGAGCCACCCAGGCGCCCGACCATACAGCCTTCTTAAGGTTGGAGTACCTACATAAATTATGTGGAGTTCTTCGGCATAAGAGATTTGTCTGTTCTCCTCCACTCATTTATTCATATCAATACGGACTCGTGATATTTATTTTAGAATTGGGTTATAACCCAATGCTCCTGCTACTACTTCTACTGCTGCTATTTTGTCGCACAGATTATTCCAGCTTTGGCCATTGGCAGCTTTTTCAGTTGGCTTCTGTATCTCTCTTGCTAACCCTTACCATTGTGGTATTTTTTTGTTTGGTTGATTTTTTGAGTCCTTGCTTAATTTCTGGCAGTACAATATACTCCAGGCTCATTTGTATGTTCCTACCAAGACCTAGAATCAACCATTTCTCCAAGGAGCCCTGGTTCCTTTTGTTGTAGAATGGTATTAGAAAAGATCTGGGCTTGGGGCACCTGGGTGGCTCAATCAGTTGAGCACCTGCCTTCGGCTCAGGTCATGATCCCAGGGTCCTGGGATCGAGTCCCACATTGGGCTTGCTGCTCAGTGGGGAGCCTGCTTCTCCCTCTGCCTGCTGCCCTCCCGTTCATGTTCTCTTTCTTGCTTATCTCTCTTTCTCTCTCAAATAAATAAATACAATTCTTCAAAAAAGAAAAGAAAAAAAGAAAAGATCTGGGCATGAGGTGTGCTCCTTGCTACTAGGGTGTCATTGCTTCTAGTGCTTCTTAGCTAACAGAGCCAGGAAATGTATCTGTATATACTAACCCATGGTGTTTAACATAGCAATAGATAGCCCTGTATGTATCCATCTATATACATATTTTTAAGATTTTATTCATTTATTTGACAGACAGAAATCACAAGAAGGCAGAGAGGCAGGCAGAGAGAGAGAGGAAGCAGGCTCCCTGCCAAGCAGAGAGCCCAATGTGCTCCATCCCAGGACCCTGGGATTATGACCTGAGCTGAAGGCAGAGGCTTTAACCCACTGAGCCACCCAGGAGCCCCTGTTTGTAACCTTCTGAGAGTGAGAGACATAGCTCCCACCATGGGTCCTCCATGTGCTTAGTTGTTCAGTTCTGGAATACATGGATAGCAGTATCAGGATTGTTAACCCATAGCCTCGAGGAAAACCCCTTTATGAACTAGAGTACAGCACTTATGTTTGGTTCCTTTGCTTTTAATCTTTGATCTCTGCTCATTTCAAAGGTATTTAAGCCAGCACTTTCTTCTCCTACTCCCTGCATTGTGGTTATCTCATATGTTTGTAATACAGTTAGATTCTTTTGTCACAGTCTACACTCTCTCCTGGCATTCTCTCCCATCCTAGATGATTTTCTAGATTTGTATACATTGTTTCACCCTTTCTGCTACAAAGCACTATTGATTTTTATAAATGTACAGTGTCATGTATTTACCATTACAGTTGTACAGAATTTCACTGCCCTCAAAAATTCCCTGTACTTCACCTATTCAACCCTGTTCCCCCCTAAACCACTGGCAACCCCTGATCTGTTTACCATCTCCATAGTTGTGCCCTTTCCAAAATGTCATATAAATGGAATCATATAATATGTAGCCTTTTCTCATTGCCTCCTTTCACTTAGCAATATGTATTTGCAATTCATCCATGTTCTTACATGGCTTCATAGCTCATTCCTTTTCCTGAGCAGCTTTTAAAACGAAGCAGATGCATTGGCTCCGCTCCCAGAGATTCTGACTTAATTAGTCGGCTGAGGGGCTTAGGCACTGGTGTGAGAATGGAAATTGCTCCTCCTTTCCCTCCTCCCTATCTCTGTCATAAGCATATGTACACGCATGCATGCACGTGCACGTACACACACACACACCTCATCAGTTCAAGTCAATGTTGGCTGTGCCAAGAGATAGCTTGAAGCAGTGGGTTTTATATGTTTGGTAGATGGAGTTAAGATGACAGAGGATGATAAAAAGTTGAAGACTTCTGAGGTGGGATCAGGTGAGAAGTCTCTAGAAAGCTGGAGCTTAAAAACTTGTCTTATGAGGTTGAATCTCTTCTTCCTGGTCCACTGGAGGACAGAGAACATACAATTCTTCTCCTTGTCTCCTGTCCACAGACAAGCACAAGAAACTTTGGGAAATTTTTAGGGAATACGGCTTCTGGCCTTTGCTAGACGAAGTAGGAGTGGAAGTGTTCCCTTCTGTGCTCACCATAAACATTAGAAAAAAGGCAGTTGTCCCATAGATGATGCTTGGTAGAGAAATTCCCAAAGGTATTTTGTTCTAGCATTATACCACAAAAGTGGATTCCAGGCTATAGGAAAAGAGTATACAGAAATGGAGAAGGGCAGATGGGATGGGGATGAAGTCAAGGTCATGTCTACTTGGTCCTGCCGCATAAATGGAGAGAGAGAAGAATGGTCCTGAATTACACTCTTGCCATTCGCACTAGCTTTTCCACTTCATATCTGGTGTGTACCAAGAGAACGGTAGAGGACAGAAACAGGAATTCTTGAAACCACTGGGTCATACCTGGAGCCTCTGTAAGTTTTTTTTTTTTTTTTTTTTTTTTATTTGACAGAGATCACAAGTAGGCAGAGAGGCAGACAGATAGAGAGAGAGGGGGAAGCAGGCTCCCTGCAGAGCACAGAGCCCGATGTGGGGCTCGATCCCAGGACCCTGAGATCATGACCTTAGCCGAAGGCAGTGGCTTAACCCACTGAGCCACCCAGGCGCCCCTGTAAGTTTTTAAGAGATATGCACGTCTCAGACATAGATGAATGCTCCTAACATTTGAATCTGAAATCCATCTAACCAGAAAGTATGTCTATTTGGAGTTTTAAGAGAGTTTTTAAAAAAGCTATTAGGAAATATATATTTTTAATTCTAGAGAACAACATGCAGTCAGGATACATTTAGCTCAGTTTTTGTATGTTCTACTTCTTCTAATGCTGTGTAAAAACTGATCTTTATAAGGAGTAACCCTGAGGCACTGATGGATTCCAAAGTACTTTACGTGCATCAGATATGACTTTCTGTGTTAGGCAGATGGAAAGATTTTTGTTATTATTGAATTTTTACTAATCCTTTTCTTTTTTTTAGAGAGATGGGGGAGGGGCAGAGGGAGATGGAGATAGAGAATCTTAAGTGGGCTCCAAGGCCAGCAAAGAGTCCAATGTGGGACTTGATTTCATAACTCTGAGATCATGACCTGAGCTGAAATCAAGAGTTGGACGCTTACCAATGGAGCCGCCCAGGCATCCCTATTAATCCTTTGAGCTGGAGTATGCTACTTATTGTTGCTTCCAAATAATTATTTTACTTAAAAAGAGGGCTTTGGGGGTGCCTGACTGGCCCAGTCTGTACAGCAGGCGACTCTTGATCTCAGGGTTGTGAGTCTGAGCCCCACGTTGGGTGCAGAGATGACATAAACATAAATAAATAAATAAATAAATAAATAAATAAATAAATAGATGAGATGCCTTACTTCCAACCACTTTATATAAATAAGAAGTATATTTTCTAATCAATTAGCAAAGATAATTTTTGATGCAAGGAGATTCAGGGAACACTTGGCCTGGGAGAACCAAAAAAAGACCAACATGTTTCTGAAAACGGATGCAGATGTGTAAGATGAGACCATTTCTTCAAGTGGTTTCAGAGAATGAAAGCAACACTTACCCCTATTGTAGAAGCCATGTAATCTGAACAGATCTCTGCAAAGTCTCTCCCCATCACACCATAGTAGAGGCCATAGAACAAGGATACGATACCAAAATCCATGGAATCTCTGGCCTTGATTCTGTTGAAAACAACAGTGTACCCAAATAAGAACATGGCATTCGGGGGGCTTGGGAAGGGCTCCAGCTTAGAAGACACTTCCTGCCAGAGTATCTAACTGAAATTTGGGAGCTTTTTTTTTTTAATTGATTTTTCAAAATTCCTTCTTTCCTTCCTTCCTTCCCTCCCTTTTCTTTCTTTCTTCCTTTCTTTTCCTTTCCTTTCTTTTCTTCTCTTTTTCTTTCAGAATTTTAAATTCTCTAAATTCCCCTCGGATTTTATTACTCAGTGGCAAGTGGACAAAGTAATTCTTGAGAAGGTACTTCTAATGAGTGGTTCTCAGGCTGGGCTATGCAGAGAAAGGCCTGGGCGGCTTGTAAAACTGCCCCCTGCATCTGGGCCCCCCAGGCCAATGACATCTGACTCTCTGGGGGTGGGGCCTGTGCAGCAATATTTTTGGAACCTCTCCAGACCCCAGGTGATTCCAGGGGGCAGCTAACATAAAGAACCTCTTTAACTGAGCTGTGGTTCTCAGCCTGAAATATAGATTAGTGTCACCTGGGGGGAGGTTTAAGACTCTGGGGATCAGGAGCTGTAACGTATGTGGCCTGGGGTGGATCAGCCCAGCAGTGCTTTTTATAAGTTCCTCAGGCTTGCGAATCTCTGCTTTCAAATACTTTACTTAACGCATACTCCAGATAGATAGGATTATCCCCACTTTGCATTTGAAAAAATGGGGATATAGAAGAAATGATTTGCCTAACATGACAATTGGTCCCAGGGATCAAGCTCCAATTTTGAGACCCTTTGGTACTGTGCCACTGTTGCCACGTATTAGTCAGAAAAAAAAACCCAAGACGAAACTGTGCTAGTTGGATCACATTTCAAATATAATAGGATTCTCTAGGATAACCCCACCTCATTTTTAAAAAAAAGATTTTGTGTATTAGAGAAAGAAAGGGCACACAAGCAGGGGAGAGGCAGAGGCAGAGGGAGAAGCAGGCCCCCTGCTCAGCAGGGAGCCAGAATTCAGGCAGTGAGCCCAGGACCCTGAGATCATGAACTGAGCTGAAGGCAGCCGTTTAACCACCCAGGCACCTTACCCCCACCCCATTTTTAAGGGAAATATTTCTTTAAGAAATGAACAATTGGCCCCTAATTTAATTAGCTCCTAATTTAATGAATCTTAATCATTAGGTACTAAGGTCTTAATTGGAGATACTTACCTGAAAAGTAAATTGAATCCACACGTTGTAAACATGATAGCCAAATAACCCACAACACCAAATGCATAGCTGAGTTTGTAGATTATAAGAAACCATTTGTAGACCAATCTGTGAAGGTTAAAGTGGGGATAAATACAGAACATGATATAAAGTATTTTACCTTCCTCAAACATTTTTGTAAGTCAGTTTTTAATTTCTAGAATTCTATTTTTTATGTAATATATGTGAGTAGATTATATCAGCTAAACTCAATAATAATCTACAGTTTTAATACATCAACAAAGTGTATAAATAGTATGCACACACATATACAAATTCATTGTAACTTATCTATATTCTTCATGTAAGAGTGATCTTCAGGGATGGTTTCTCTGTCTGGGACGCTGCCTCCCCTTCTCTTTTTTGGCCCTAGGGTTTATCTTAGAGTGGCTTTGGCAGGAATAGCTTGGAAGTAAGCAGAAGAGGAACAGAGAAGTCAGGAGGAGGGAACCTCCTCTCTTGGGAGTTTCTCCCCACTCCTGTTCCTGCTGCCCTTCCACCCCTCCCCCATCCCCAGGGCAGATGTCATCAGTAGTGAGCTCAGCCTCATCCCAAGTCCTCTCCACTCACAGAGCCCCTCCCCTAGCCCTGGGATGGAATCAGAAGTGAGCCTCGGGCTGGTTTTCTCCTGCTCTGTGGATAGGTCCCAGTATGTACCCTGACCACTCTTAAAGCCTTTCCTTCTTCCCATGGGGTTGAAATGGAGAAGTGGGAGATGGGGATAGAGAGGAAGGGTATAGATGATCTGGCAGGGAGCCCCATACCCTGTTTGTTTCCCTTATCCCTGGCAGTAAAATCCCTTAGAAAAACTACAGAGGGGGCCACGTGGCTGCTTCGTGCCTGGTAGGATGTGGGAAGAGGTCAGGAGCCCAGATCCCCTGCGCAAGTACCACAGAGCAAGGTTGTGCGCACTGGAACAAGAAGAGGTGGTAGAAGGAGAAGGGGCAGCTGGGTGCTGTCCTTGGGTCCCAGATTAAAGAAGCAGGTGGCTGGACTGTTGCTCCCAAGTAGGAGGCCTTGTTTGCCTCTCAGCTTGTCCCTCTGGTTCTCAGAAGCCCCTGTTCCTGCCTTTAACAGTGCTCTTCACTGTTAGAATGAGCGGAGAATGAGTGGAGAATCACACTCCAGAGACTACCATGCCGTCTTACCTTCAGCCCCTGGAGCCCTGCCTCCAACTCTCTCACCTCCCCCAGCTTCCTCTCTGTTGGAGCCATTGCTCCCAATGCTTAAGTTCTATGATATTACTGATGCAGTGTTTTGAAGTTATTTTAAAAGATGTCCTGCTTCACTGACTTCTAGTCAGGAAGGACCTTCTGAAGCATGACGCTTTACATGGGGTTGGTGGGCTGGCTTGAGACACGAGTTGTCATTTACATAATTTCTTTTTATTTTTTTAAAATTATGTTATGTTAGTCACCATACAGCACGTCATTAGCTTTTGATGTACTGTTCAATGATTATCTGCATATAATACCCAGTGCTCATTACAACACGTGCCCTTCTTAATACTGATCACCCAGTTAGCTATCCCCCCACTCCCCTACCCTCTGAAACCCTCAGTTTGTTTCCTGGAGTCCATAGTCTCTCATGGTTCATCTCACCCACCACCGATTTCCCCCCCTTCAGTTTTCCCTTCCTTCCCCTAAGGTCCTCCATGCTATTCCTTATGTTCCACATATAAGTGAAACCATATGATAATTGTCTTTCTCTGCTTGACCTATTTCACTCAGCATAATTGCCTTCCGTTCCATCCATGTCGATGCAAATGGTGGGTATTCATCCTTTCTGATGGCTGAGGAATATTCCATTGTATATATGGACCACATCTTTATCCATCCATCTGTTGAAGGGCATCTCGGCACCCTCCACAGTTTGGCTGTTGTGGACATTGCTGTTGTGAACATTGGGGTGCATGTGGCCCTTCTTTTCACTACAGTTGTATCTTTGGGGTAAATACCCAGTAGTGAAATTGCTGGGTCGTATCATAGCTCTATTTGAAAGAAATTGAGGAAGATGAAAAAAGATGGAAAAGTATTCCATGCTCATGGATTGGAAGAATAAACACTGTTAAAATTTCTATCCTACCCAGAGAAATCTACACTTTGAATGCCATCCCTATTAAAATACCATTGGCATTTTTCAAGGAACTGGAACAAACAATCCTAAAATTTATATGGAACCAGAAAATAACCCGAATTGCCAAGGGAAGGTTGAAAAAGAAAAACAAAGCTGGGGGTAGCATGTTGCCTGACTTCAAGCTATATTTCAAAACTGTGATCACCAAGACAGTATGGTACATACTGTCTTGTACAAAAACAGACACATAGATCAATGGAACAGAATAGAGAGCCCAGAAATGGACCTTCAGCTCTGTGGGCAACTAAAATTTGACAAAGCAGGAGAGACTATCCAATGGAAAAAAGATAGTCCCTTCAATAGATGGTGTGGGAAAATCTGGACAGCCATATATAGAAGAATGAAACTCGACCATTCTCTTACACCACACACAAAGATAAACTCAAAATGATGAAAGACCTCAATGTGAGACAGGAATACATCAAAATCCTGGAAGAGAACATAGGTGGTAACCTCTTTGACATCAGCCACAGCAAACTCTTTCAAGATACGTCTCCAAAGGCAAGGGAAACAAAAGCAAAAATGACCTTTTGGGACTTCATCAAGATAAAAAGTTTCTTTACAGCAAAGGAGACAGTCAACAAAACTAAGACGCAACCTACAGAATGAGATAAGATTTTTGCAAATGACATTACAGATAAAGGGCTAGTATCCAAGTTCTATAAAGAACTCCTCAAACTCAACAGTCAAGAAACAAATAATCAAGTAAAAAAATGGTCAGAAGACATGAACAGACACTTCTCCAGAGAAGACAAACAAATGGCTAACCGACACATGAAAAAGTACTCAACCTCGCTAGCCATCAGGGAAATACAAATCAAAACCAAAATGAGATACCACCTTCCACTAGTTAGAATAGCAAAAATTAACAAAACAGGGAACAACAAATGTTGGAGAGGATTGCTGTTGGAGTAGATGAAATATTGGAGTGGAGAAAGGGGAACCCTCTTACACTGTTGGTAGCACATGCCACTCTGGAAAACAGTGCGGAGTTTCCTCAAGTAGTTAAAAATAGTGCTCCCATTTACATCATTTCAGAGATGAAGGGCCGGGCTATGTGGGCCACGCCTCCTCCTGCAGCTTTAATCCGCCCATGGGGGTGGTCGCCCGTGGGGAATTCCATGGAGCCCGAAACTCTAACAGGACTGCACAGGGTGGGTCAAGTTGCTCTGAGCCTTTGTCATCTCTAAAACGGTCAGCGAGGGCTTTGAGGGGGGTCTTTCTGCCAAAGTGACTCCTTGGTCTTTTGATCCGTTTGATTTGCTAGTACCTAGCAGTTTTGATCACTGCTCAGGGCAGTCCGGTGGAGGCTAAAGTCTGGTGTTGCTAAAAGGGGTGATGGTGGGGAGAGCGGCCAGTTCTGAGAGGGCCTCCCTGTCTGCCCTCACAGCACCTGCCAGCACCAGAGTGGGGGTCCTAGAACTCCAGGTATACTCCAACTCGATGTACTTGAGATGGGCCCCTCAAGGTTGTGCCAGCACCACAGGTGTTCCTGACTCTTTAAACTTTGGGGTTTCTCTGCTAAGTGATTTGTTGACGTCCTGAAGGGACAGCATGCTGGTGGGAGGAGGGGTTTTGCATGCTGCTTGTCCTTGGTATGATTCTGGGCTCTCTTTCCCCGTCACTGCCTGTGGGACTCTGGCCATCTTACTCTGGCATTTCTTCCTGGGAGTGCCCCATTTATAAAGTGGGGGTGACCACACTCGCTCCTGTGGTAGTCTTGAAGATTATGTGGGACAATGTTCAGAAGCCTTGGCACATTCAATACTCAATATGTCATATAATTATTACAGATGTGTTAGATTTTTCCAAATCCCCCACCCCCAATTCTTCCTGCTTATTGGGGATACATGTTTCTAGAGCGCTAGAGTCCAGAACTCCCTTGTTACTTAGATTACAACTGGAAGACAGAGAAACCAGAGTAGGACTCATGCAGCCTCCACAAAGACAGATGTGGCCACGCCTGGCTCTGTTGGCCCGTTTGTGGCCTGTTTTTGAGACTGAACTCTACTGCAGTAGAGAGGAAACTCCCCTTCCTTTCTCTTACTCTGACCCACCGGTCAGGGCTTGGTATATTCTGGGGGAGGAACAGCTGGTTCTAAATGGTGTTGGGGCAGGGGACCCCTCCCCTTGGGTTTGCCTTTGCACCTTGCTGATTTGCTCTGACCAGTTTTCCCAGTCTGTAATGAAATCCTGTTTCCAAATGGAATATGGCTAAGAAGTGATTTACCTATGACATGATGATTAAACAAAGATCCATAAAGATCTTTAGGGCCTCCTACCTCTCAAAAACAGGAACTTCTTTTTCTAGGCTGCTTTTCTAGGAGTTAATGGGATCCTAATTAGCCTCTCCCATTGTCCTCTCTTCAAATGGTGGCTAGGTCTTTCCTTAAATGGTAGTGAGGCCTTGTTGGCTGTCAGGCTCTGTCTGCCAGGGCTCTGAGTATGGAGGCAGGAGAAGCTGAAATGGGTATGTGGTGGGCGCAGATCCCTGGCCATCTGAGACAGATGAGGCATGGAGTATAACGAGGTAGCATTTGCATATTCTTTGTCATGAAGTTCCTCTGCAATGAACGAGCTAACGTGCACAGAAATACTGTGTCTAACTATGTTGATTCATTCTATACTGGAGAAGTGAACTAGTCTCACTGAAATACAATACAGATTATATCCCGGGAATGGAAACAAGTACATTTTGGTTCATCCAAAATTTGGATCACTTTCACAAGTCTTAAATAACTGGCAATATTTTTTTAAGGAGAAATTGTGCCATATGTCCATGTGCTGATGGGCAAGTCAGGCCATGCAAAGGCTGTCGCAAACCCCAAACTCCCCAGTTTGGGAGGTCTCCTAACACCACCCCAAAGCTCTTCCCAAAGTGGGATTAAGTTAAACATCAACCTGAATTTACTTATTTGAATGTCAATCTTTTTAAAAAATTACTTATTTTTTAAAGCAGTCTGTGCATCCAAACGTAGGGCTTGAACTCATGACCCTGAGATCAAGAGTCCCATGCTCTTCTGGTTGAGCCAGCCAAGAGGCCCTCAAAGATTCATCTTTGTCATTACATTTATTTATCTGATTTTTCTCACCGCATATTTTTTCTTCTCCAAAGTAGAAGGAAAAGTTGGTATTCATCTCTCCCACTTTTTTAGAGGATTAAGAACAAACATCTGAATGCCTAACAATCATAAGAACATTCCACAGGAGCTGAGGATTTATTCTTCAACAAAGATCAAAATTTGACATTGTCTTATTACACATTTTTTCCTTATCCCATTTCAATTTTATCTAGACTCAGATTCAGATTTTATCTAGAGAACAAAGAGAGCGAAAGCAAACTTGGGGGCGCATTATGAGGTTAAAAGCACTTTCGAAAGATTTGCAGATGATATGATGGGAATTATAGAAATGTCAAGATGTTGGCCATGGTAATTAAGATGATCATTGGAATATGAAAGTCTCATTTGTTATGAGAGGAGTAAGTTGTCCATTGCTTATGATTTGTCTGACATAAAATACATACATAGTTGTTAGAAATGCCAACATCGAACTCTTGTTCTATTATAAAATATGTGTAACCCAACTTACAATGGAGTCAAACAAAATGCTGAGCTAAAAATAAAGATGAAAATGGTGCTCTAGAAAGTTTAAACTTTCACTTTTCTTTCTTCTGGCTTTCATCTGAAGCAATAAATGTTATAGGTATGTCCAAATCGCCATTAAATAATGAACATGTACAGCAGTACAGCTAATCTGTAAATAGTTTGGTTACTGAAGGCAAAAGAAGTGTAATGCTTTCCTTCCCCATCCAGGAAAAAATGGAATTAAAGCATACTTCTTAGTGGTTACAGTAAGGAGGACGTCAGGGAAGGAACGAAGGGAATACATACCGTGGTGTTCTCCCCGAGAGGGGTTTTCGGGTAGCTCTGAAGAGGATGTAACTGGTAATAACCGAGAACATTCCCCACAGAGACAGAAACCGCCACCAGTAGAGTTTTATCGTGAAGTAGAGAGGGACAACCCACATCTGCAACAGTGTCACCAGCTGTCAGAAAAATGAACAGAAAGTCTCTTTCAATGACTGAAGACCCAGAATGACAAGTCCACTAGTAAATGATTCAGAAGGTACTCTGGGGGGAACCACCTCTACCACCCTGTCTGTAACATGCAACTGGCTCACCATCTAGCTGTAAGCTCTTCTGTACATGCAAAGTTTTGAGGGACTTGGTTTGGTTATCTGAAAATTCAAATGGGAAAGAACCCCAAATAATCATTTTCTTTTACGTCTTTTTGCCTGGGTATTTCAGACAAAAGCAACTTTGGGCTTCAAAAGCTACATGAGTTTGGACAAATGAGCCTCACTTGTGTTGTAAAATTGGGGGTAATAATGCCTGTCCTGTTTGCCTGTGCTGACTGAGGGAGGCTCAGACCATCACAGATAGGAAAGTGTTCTGGAAACAGTATGTAATAACATGGAGCCAAACGACTGTTTTTCCTATCACGAGCACATGTACAAATGCACAGTGATGGCAAAGGAGGAAGTGACATCACAGCAGCTCCTGGGACCGCTTTTGTCTGCTGCCCCAGTGCATTGTGTAGGGTTAACCTTTGTGTCCCATCTGTGGTATCCCCTCATCCCCTGACTATTCGAAATGAAGCCCATCGTTTTGCTTCTTGCTTTGCCTTTTTAGGTACTGGTGGCTTTTCCAGGCAAGCCAAGATGTGAAGCAAACTCTTTCCTGTTCATCTGTGTGTAACTCCGTGTGGCCTATACCACTGACCCGAGTGCGAGTGACCTTAGAGGGTTAAGTTGCCTGGCCCCAATCCCATATGGCAGAAGCAGGAGAGACTGAGCTGCTGGCTTGTGGGTCAGCTTGATACCATTACCACACTGACAGGCGCATTCTTTAGATCAGGCCCGATACCAGCTATCACCTCTCCTGGGAAAAGCAGACAGGCTTAAACAACAGCCATAACCTCTGATCTTTTATGTTTGATCACATGCACACTAACCACCTATGATCTGCTCAGCACCAATGTAAGAGGGGGATGGCAAAGACAGTTTGTCTCAGGTGAGGACGTTCATTGGTGGGCACCAGGCAATGTTCTGCTGAGGTGAATTCTAAACCCGGGGCTTTAATTTTCCATCCTACCTTGGATGGAAACCATACCTTGAGTATGGTTATAATGAATCCATGAGTTAGCAGCTTTATTTAGGAAATCAAGATGAATATCTAAATAGGACAGACAGGCTTTGCTTAAGGAAGTAGAGTACTGGGACACCTGGGTGGCTCAGTCGGTTAAGTGTCTGCCTTCTGCTCAGGTCATGATCCCAGGGTCCTAGGATCGAGTCCCACATTGGGCTCCTAGCTCAGAGGGGAGTCTGCTTCTTCCTCTCCCTCTGCTTGCCACTCTGCCTGCTTGTGCTCTCTTTCTATCTGTCAAATAAATAAATAAAATCTTAAAAAAAAAAAAGGAAGTGGAATACTGTTCCTGAGGGCCAGATATGCTAAGTATACTTAGTAAGTATACTAAGTAAGACTAAGTAAGACTCGCTATACTTTAGCACTCAGCAGTAGCCAACGTGACCCTCTGCTATTGATAGTAAACGTGGGAGGTGCCCTTAAAGAAAATCACACGAGTATTTGGGTCATTTACTTCCTACAGCTGATTTTGGAGATAGTTATCTATGATAAATGACATGTTTTCTGGCTTTTTTAGTTTATTACTTCTGATATTGAAAAAGGAAATGGACATGATTTCCGTCTTTCAAAATCTGATCATCTACCTTTTGCATTTTTCATCTTTCTGTCTTAACAGTTCGATTTGTCTTGAGCTCTGGGTGTTATATGTAGGTGATGAATCACTGAATTCTATATTGGAAACCAATATTTCACTGTATGTTAACTAACTAGAATTTAAAAATTTGAAAAAAAACCAATTTGATCATTTTTACATTTCCCCCATAAAATGCTGAGTTTTTAAAGAATAATGACTCAGTTCATTTTAATTCAGCAAAACTACCATACCTCTATATTTTATACTTTGCCTCATAAGCCAGAATAGGTTAGACTAATCCATTTCCTCAAGTCCATGGAATTATTATCATCTATAATACTTTGGAGTAATGATTGGGTTATATTTTTATAATACCAGTTCTCCTTGTGAATCAACCCATTTCTAGAAGATCTCAAATTTCTCTTACTCGATGCCTGGGTTTAATTAGCAGTGAATAACCATGTTCAAATATATAGACATGCTACTTTTAAAAAATAGGCCTGAGAGATCAGAAATAAAAGAAAAGCAAAAAATCATCATAGCAGGAATGCAACTGTGTAATTTCTTAACTACCTTTAAAGTGTAAACCCAGTGCCATATTTTCTCAACATGCACAGGGCAAGGTTAGAAATGTGCATTACGAATTCACTAATTGTAGAGGTCATTTTGAAACGAGGGCCACATTTCATATCAATTTAGAAGATTCTTTATCAATTTCCAGAGCAGTTCAAACTTCTCATTTTAATAGCAACTGCCACATATGAAATGTAGGAATTTGGTGCCTCATAAATAAATACACGAAATCTGTGAAATCGAGGTGCATGCTTGCAAATGAGGAGGTCTGGCAGCTGGGACACATTAATAATGCCAGAGGGGTCACCATCTGGGCACGTGCATATAAAATACAGCTGCATTCCTGGCCAAGGGCGGCCTGTGCATCTGGATCCCATCACCAAATGTTCTCCCCACCCACATGTTGTGGCAGAAGGAATTTCCTGACGAATCAGATGCTGCCCAAAGGTACCATGCTTTTCCTTGGAGCTAGGCACATCATAAATCAAAAAAGAACAGCAAATCAAGTCAAAACAAAGAAACTTTTTATTGGCCTAATTATATAGAATGATGATTGGATCACACAACATAAAAGAGAGAGAAGGAAAGGGAGGTGGGAGAGAGAAAGAAGAGAGACAGGGAAAGAGAGAGAGAGAGAAGGAGGCAGGGAGGGAGGGAAGGAGGGGCAGAAGGAGGAAGTTATGTGATGCTCATTTCCTTTGCACTGCAAATCCCTAAGTATTTGCAGCCATTTGTCCATGTGTCTCTGTGTATTTGTGCAGGTGGAAGTGCAGCAAGAGCAAGGAGATGCCAGAGGTAAGCAGAAAATTATCATGTAAATAAATGACTCCAGGAAATACTGCTGCTGTGATCAGTGCCAAGGCAATGAAGGAGTGTGGACATAAATCAGACAAGTAGAAAGACGGAATCTTGGCATACGAAGGGCCATTAGATTTTCACTTGGTCCTTACTTCTATCTTCAAATCAATTCAGACTGTTGATTTTGCTCTTCAAATTCTTCAAGGAGATTCTTCAATGTTATGTATGTATGAAACTGTATCTATTTGTGTGTTGCCTCATTTAAAAAAGATTCAAGGAGGCAGAAGGCTTTACTGGTATGGTAATACGTTCTAGTGTATCACAGCTATTAATAGGCAGGAAGTTGATTTAAATAGAGCAATATTTCAATCTGTGGCAAATTATTTGCCTGTGTGTGGAGGCAAGTTAACAGTGTGTCTGAAGTCCAAGTTCTGTGTATGTAGTCATCAGGCCTTCTAGTGATCTGAAGGGAAGTACAAGTATTCTTTTTTGGCCCTTTCCCCCTATTTCCTGCAGATATGAAAAGTAGGATATATAAAAGGAGGTGGAGAGGGTGGTGTTGAATGAGATTTTATTTTTTAATTAAATGCTGTTTAAAAAATGCTGTTAAAAGCATTTGGAAATAATTTAACTTTGAAGTTCTGCCAAGTCCATACCATATCAACACTATAAGCTGAAAAGAGAAAAATTCAAATATCCAGATGCTCTATCTTGTACTAAAACGGTGACTATTTGGAAACATCCAGGTATTTAGTAGTATTCCAAACAAAATAAGAATTTTCCACTTCTCACCTACTTTCTCTCTTCACTTTTTGACATCACACAGGAGCAGTTAATGTTCTATTTTTAAATGTTGTTTTCTAAATAACATGTTTCCTTTGCTCTAGATATTTATAATAAGCTGCTCTGACACACATACAGTTCCTACATACCATGGAACAGAATCTAAGACAAATCAAACAGTCACTTCAGAAGCTAGACATTTCTTAAAAGTTGTAATCTGAAAATGTTTCCAGCATTTTGGATTAGTCCCTTCCCCCCTGAAATCCAAATTGTTCATGAAATGATGTGAAACTAATACTATTTTATTTGTCGTAGATAATACCTTCAAGGTGTAAATAAATAATAAGTGACCTGGCTTCCACCATGTGCCATTTATTTCTTAATTGTTCCCTTCCAGGATACATATGGAGCAGTACGGGGTTTGCCATACTCCCATGGGACACTTTTTATCAGTTGCTCATGTGCAATTTCCACTGCCTTACTGGTATAGACTCCTCTGATTTCCAAAGGGACTTAGAGCAGCACCTTTCCCCCCTAATTCCCTTCAGTGAAGTTGTTTCATACATTTGTAATGTCACCATCTGCATTTCCTGGGAATTCTCCAATCTCCTAAATGAATTTTTAAAAATTGGCATGCCTTAACTCCCGCTCGGTGTCCTGTCCTGTTCAGTGGGATTTGACAAACGCATACGATTTTGTATCCACAATAACAGTATAATGCGGGTCAATATTATGGCCCTAAAGTCCTCATTTCACTTGTTTTTCCTTCCCTTTTCCCTCCTTGAGCCACTGATAGCCAATGGTCATATTATGATCATTCCAATGATCATTTTCTCAGAATGTATTATTGGAATCCTAGAGCAGGCAGCCTTTTCAGATCGGCTTGTTTAACCAGGTTTCTTTCATGTCCTTTCATGGCTTGATAGCCTCTATCCTTTTACTGCCGACTAATATTCCACTGTATGGATATACCACAATTTGTTTATCTATTCCAATTCTAAAGGACAGCTTGGTTGTTTCCAGTTTCGGGTAATTATGAATAAAGGCACTATTAAATATTGGCATGCAGGTTTTTGTGTCAATGTAGACTTTCAGTTCAGCTGGGTAAACACCTAGTAGTTTGATTGCTGGATCACGTAGGAAGACTACGCTTTATGGGAAACTGCCCAGGGGGACTTCCAGAGTGGCTTTAGCATTTTGAATTCCCACCAAGATTTCCTGCTTTCTACATCCTCATCAGCATTTGGTATTGTCAATTTCTTCGGATCCTAATCATTCTAATATGCATGTATTAGTATCTTATTATTGTTTTAATTTGCAGTTTCCTAATAACATATGCCGATGAACTACTTTTCATATGTTTATTTGCCATTTGTATATTTCCTTGATGAGCTCTCTTTTCAGATCTTTTGGCATTTAACTTATTTTCTTATCATTGGGTTTTAAGCATATTTGGGGTAACTGTCCTGGGATGGATGTTTGTTTTGCAGTTATTTTCTCCCAGTCTGCTACTTGTCTTTTCATTCTCTTCATAGTATCTCTCACAGAGCAGTTTAATTGCTATAAAATCCAACCTACCAATATTTTCTTTCATGTATCATGCTTTTGGTGTTCTAAATTCATCAAGATTTTGCCCCCATGTTATCTTCTAGAAGTTTATAGTTTTGCACTTTACATTTAGACCTGTGATCTACTTTGAGTTAATTTAACGTTTTAAAAGATTTTATTTATTTATTTGTCAGAGAGACAGAGAGAGAGAGAGAGCATAAGCAGGGGAAGCAGCAGGCAGAGGGAGAGGCAGTCTCCCTGCCAAGCAAGGAGCCCGATGCGGGGCTCGATCCCAGGACCCCAGGATCACTACTTGAGCCAAAGGCAGATGCTTAACCAATTGAGCCACCCAGTCATCCCAAGTTAATTTTAGTGAAATATATGTTCCAGATTTTTCTCTCTTTTTTTTTTGCATATGGGTGTCCAGTTGTTCCAGCACCATTTGTTAGAAAGATTATTCTTTCTTCATTGAATTATCTTTGCCCCTTTGTCATGGATCAGTTGACTGTATTTGTGTGGGTCTATTTATGGGCTCTCTGTTCTAGTCCATTGATCTAAATGTCTACTCTTTCACAAATGTCACACTGTATTGATTACTATAGCTTTACAGTAAGTTTTGAAGTTAGGTAGTGTCAATCCTCCAACATTGTTTTCTTCAGTGTTGTGTTGCCTATTCTGGGTCTTTTACCTTTCCATATAAAATGCAGATTTAGTTTGTTGATATTCACAAAATAGCTTGCTATGATTTTTGATTGGGATCAAAATTGAATCTATTGAATCTATAGATCAATATCTTAACGATATCAAATCTTTTTTTTTTTAAGATTTTATTTATTTATTTGACAGACAGAGATCACAAGCAGGCAGAGAGGCAGGCAGAGAGAGGAAAGGAAGCAGGGTCCCCGCTGAGCAGAGAACCCGACGTGGGGCTCGATCCCAGGACTCTGGGATCATGACCTGAGCTGAAGGCAGAGGCTTTAACCCACTGAGCCACCCAGGCACCCCTAACGATATCAAATCTTCAATCAAAATTGAATCTATTGAATCTATAGATCAATATCTTAATGATATCGAATCTTCCAATCCATGAAAATGGATTATCTTTCCATTTATTTTAGGTCTCCTCAGTTTTTGCATATACATCTTACACATATTTTGTCAGATTTATACCTAAATATTCCCTTTTTGAGTGCCATTGTAAATAGTATTGTGTTTTGATTTCAAATTCCAGTTGTTCATTGCTAGTATATAAGAAAGCAATAGACTTTTGTATATTGACCTTATAACCCGCAACTTTGTTATAATCAGTTATTAGTTTCAGGGTTGTTTTTGTTGTTGTTGATTCTTTGGAGTTTTCTACATAGGTCATGTCATCTGCAAACAAAGATGCTTTTATTTCTTTCTTCCCAATCTGTATTTATCTGTCCCCCTTTTTCTGTCTTATTGCAGTAGCTAAGATATACAGTGCAATTCAGATAGGAGTGGTGAGAGGAGATTTTCTTGTATTCTTCCTTATCTTAAGGGGAAAGCAACCTGTTTCTCATCATTAAGTGTAATGCTAGCTGTAGGGCTGTTTTTTTTTTTTAAGATTTTATTTATTTGACAGAGATCACAAGTAGGCAGAGAGGCAGGCAGAGAGAGAGGAGGAAGCAGGTTCCCTGCTGAGCAGAGATCCCGATGAGGGGCTCGATCCCAGGACCCTGGGATCACGACCCAAGCCAAAGGCAGAGGCTTTAACCCACGAGCCACCCAGGCGCCCTGCGTAGGGTTTTTTTTTTTTTTTTTTAATAGATATTCTTTATCAATTTGAGGAAGTTCTCTATTTCTAGGTTGCTGATAATTTTTATATGAATGGGTATTGGACCCTGTCAAATGCTTTTTTCTACATTAACATGATCACAGACTTTTTTCTTCTTCAGCGTCATAATGTGATTGATTACATAAATTTGTTTGTAATTTTTGAACCAACCTTACATATTTGGAGTAAATCCCATTTGGCCATAGTGTATAATTCCTTTTATACATTGTTTAATTTGATTTGCTAGTATTTTGTGGGGGATTTTTACATTTGTGTTCATGAGAGATATTGGTATGATTTCTCCTTTTTGTAGTATCTTCATCAGATTTTGGTATTAGGGTAATGCTGGCCTCAAAGAATGAGTTCTGATGTTTTCCCTCTACTTTTACTTTTTGGAAGATTGTAAAGAATTCTTCATTAAATGTTGTAGAATTCACAATTGAAATCATCTGGGCTTGGTGCTTCTTTTTTAGAAAGATACTAATTCTTGACTCAAAAAATTTTTTTTAAGATTTTATTTATTTATTTGACAGAGAGAGATCACAAGTAGATGGAGAGACAGGCAGAGAGAGAGAGAGAGAGAGAAGCAGGCTCCCTGCCGAGCAAAGAGTCCGATGCGGGACTTGATCCCAGGACCCTGAGATCATGGCCTGAGCCGAAGGCAGCGGCTTAACCCACTGAGCCACCCAGGCACCCCCCCCAATTTTTTTTTTTTTTTTTTTTGAGAAAGAGCAGAGTTCGGTGGGGAAGAGGGAGATAGAGAGTCTTAAGCAGGCTACAGGCCCAGTGTAGGGCCTGATGTGGGGCTTAATCTCACAGACTTGAGAGCATGACCTGAGCTAAAATCAAGAGTCCAATGCTTAACAGACTGAGCCACCTGGGTGCCTTGACTCAGTGTTTAAAAATAGATATCCACCAGAGGCAGGAAGTATGGGGAGGGTTAAATAGGTGATGGTGGTCAAAAGGTATAAATCTTCAAACTTCAAGTTATACGATTAAATAAGTCTTGGGGATGTAATGTACACCATGGTGACTATAGTTAACAATAATATGTATTTGAAAGTTGCTAAGAGAGAAGATCTTGAAAGTTCTCATCACACACACAAAATTATAACTATGTGTAGTGATGGATGTTAACTAAATTTATTGTGGTAATAATTGCATGTCATATGCATAGATCAAATCATGAAGTTGCACACCTCACCTAAAATTAATGCAGTGTTATATATCAATTATATCTGAGGAAAAATAGATATAGGCCTATTCAGATTATTCATTTCTCCTTGTGTGAGTTTTGGTATCGTTTATGTTTTTCAAAGAATCAGTCTATTCTATTTAGGTTATCCAGATTTGTGGGCATAGAGCTATTCATAATAGTCTATTATTTTCTTTTTATGTCCATAGGATCAATAGTGATGACTCCTCTTTCTTTTCTGATATTAGTAATTTGTGTTCTCTTATTTTTCTTGGTTTGCTGGCTAGAGCTCTATCAAATTTACTGACCTTAAAAAAAAAGTTTTTGGTTTCATTGAGTTTTTCTATTGGTTTTCTGTTTTTAATTCAATTTTTGCCCTAATTTTTATTATTTCTTTTCCCTAATTTTTATGATTTCTTTTCCCCTGACTGCTGTGAGTTTAAATTACTCCTTTCTTTAGTTTCCTAAAGTAGATGCTTAACTGATTTTAGATCTTTCTTCTTTTCTAATATATGAATTCAATGTTATATATTTCCCTCTAAGCACTGCTTTAACTTTATCCCACAAATTTTGATATGTTGTATTTTTGCTTTCACTTAGTTAAAATTATTTTTTAGTTTCTATTGAGTCCTTCTCTTTGTCTCTTGTGTTGTTTAATCTCTAAATATCTCAGGATTTTTCCAGCTATCTTTCTGTTATTGATTTCTAATTTAATTTTTGTGGTCTGAGAGTATACTTTGTATACTTAAATTCTTTAAAAAATTTTTTGGTGTGTTTTATGTCCTGAATGTGGTCTATCTTGGTGAATGTTTTATGTGAGCTTGAGAAGAATGTGTTGTTGGATGAAGTATTCTATAAATATCAATTAGGACAGATTGATGAATCATGCTTTTCAGATCAACTCTATCCTTACCAATTTTCTGCCTTCTTGCTCTATCAACTGCTGAAGGAAGCTGTTGATCCAACTAAGCAGTGGATTTGTCAATTTCTCCTTGCAGTTCAATTAGTTTTTGCCTTGTATATTTTGATGTTCTCTTGTTAGGTATATACACATTAAGAATTGTTATTCCCTTTTAAATAACTGACTCTTTTATCATTATGTATTGCCCCTTTTTTCTCCCTGATGGTTACATCTGTATTCTTATGAGTTTCTTGTCAACAATATATAATTGGGTCTTATTTTTAGTTTTCATTTGTTTTATTTTTTATTCACAGTGACAATCTCTGTCTTTTAATTGATGTATTTAGACTATGTACATTTGAAGGGACTGTTGATATAGTTGTTATAGTTAGATATAGATATAGATATAGATACTATATTTGTAACTGTGTTCTGTTTGTTGCATAATTTTTTGTTTCTTTCTTTTCCTCTCTGCCCCACCCCCTTTTTTAGGCTCTCTGGCTTTAAGTGAGAATTTTATGATTCCATTTTCTCTCCTCTCTTAGTATATGTATTTTTTAAGAAAGAGAGAGAGAGAGAGAGAGCACGGGCATGCATGCACACAAGTGGAGCTGGGGAGAGGGGTAGAGGGAGAGGGAAAGAAAGAATCTTTTATTTATTTATTTTTTTTTTGAAAGAAAGAATCTTAAGCAGGCTCCATGCCAGCACAGAGCCCAGCACAGGGATCAATCTCATGACTGAGATCATGACCTGGGCCAAAGTCGAGAGTTGGACGCTTAACTGACTGAGCCTCCCAGGTACTCTAACTACCTATTTTTAAAAAAGTGTTTCAGGGGTGCCTGGGTGGCTCAGTGGGTTAAAGCCTCTGCCTTCAGCTCAGGTCATGATCCAGGGTCCTGGGATCGAGCCCCACATCGGGCTCTCTGCTTGTCAGGGAGCCTGCTTCCCCTCCTCTCTCTCTGCCTGCCTCTCTGCCTACTTGTGATCTCTGTCAAATAAATAAAAATAAATTAAAAAAAATATATTTAGGCTTGTTTAAAAAAAAAACTCTTACAGAAATTTGAAATTGTTACAGAATTTTATACTTCACAAATGTACTGGCGTGTGAAAAACTAGAAATTTAAAAAAAAAAATGTTTCAGTGGTTGCCCTAGAGTTTGCAATATACATTTACAGTTAATCAAAGTCCATTCTCAAATTATACTATTCTGTTTCACTGGTAGTGCAAGTATCTTATAACACAGAAATCCCAATTCCTCCCTCATGTTTCTTCTAACACTGCTGTCATTCATGTCATTTACCCATATACTACAATCAACCAGTACAGTAAAGCCTTGAACAACATTGATTTGAACTGCATGGGTCTGCTTATATGTGGTTTTTTTGACAGTACTGTATCATAAATGTATTTTGTCCTCCTTATAATTTTCTTAATAACATTATTCTTTCTTCAGTTTACTTTATTCTAAGAATATAGTATATAACATATAACATATCAAATATGTGTCAACTGACTCTTTATGTTAACGGTAAGGCTTCTGGTCAACAGGAGGCTATTTAGTAGTTAAGTTCTTGGGAAGTCAGACATTATACGCAGATTTTCAACTACGTGGGGGTTCAGCATCCTGCACCCTTCTGTTGTTCAAGGGTCAATTGTACATTGTTACAATTACTACTTTGAACAAATAGTTATCTATTTGGTCAATTAAGAATAAGTATCTTATTTTATCTCCATTTATTCCTTTTCTGACACTCTATTTCTTTATGTGGACTTGAGTTTCTGACCTATATAATTTTCTGTCTTTCTGAAGAATTTCTTTTAACATTTCTTGCAGTCAAGTCTACTATTAATGAATTACCCCATTTTTTTTTGTTTATCTGAGAGAGAAATTATTTCACTTCCACTCTTGAAAGATAATTTCTCTGGGTATAGAAATATAGATTGGTGGGTTTGGAAAAGGATTCTTTTATTAGTCAACTGCTTTTACAATGTATGGCTAAATTTGTGAAACTGTTTTATATACATCAATTTCTCTTGAATGCACTCAGAGTCAACTAATGGTACTGAACATTCATTATATATCAGTCACCAAGCTAGAAGTTCTCACAGGAAAATGTTTCTGAATCACAATAACTTTGGAGACAGGTTCCTTTCTTCAGTAGTTCCATTTTGCAGATTAGGAAACCATGGTTCAGAGATATTTAAGGAACTCATCCTTGATATGAAAAAAAAAAACAAAAAACCTAGTGAGGTTGTATTCTAGTCTGTACTCTGCAAATAATTAGTTATACAAAGTTGACCAGGTTAT
Organism: Lutra lutra; assembly: GCF_902655055.1. Classification (NCBI taxonomy): domain Eukaryota; kingdom Metazoa; phylum Chordata; class Mammalia; order Carnivora; family Mustelidae; genus Lutra; species Lutra lutra. Next base: position 85,274,043 of record NC_062279.1, on the reverse strand, counting down.
TTAATCTCACTGAACTATAATTCACAAAAGGAATAAAAAATAATTATCTCCCAGGGTAACTTAATGTATAAAAAGCTCATTATCACAACTATAACAGTAACAGTAATTTGTATATAAATTTTTATATTTAGGAATTTATATATAATGGTAATTATAATTAACATGTTATAAATATTAATATATTACTAATATACTGATGGAGATTACAAAGTTATATAATAGAAATAAATCCTCGTATATGGCCCCTTGTAAAAAAGAGCCAGGAACTCATGAATCTTGTAACTGTGTTCAAAGCTCTCTGTAGCTCTGCTAGGTGTCACATAATCTTAGGTGCCAAGAGAAACAATTTAAAAGTTAGGTTCTCCCTGGATGATAAGGCTGTTCAGGTCAGCATTTGTGGAAACATGAGCATATCAAATTCCATCCCAAAGTTGAGAAGTATGTCAGGCAAAGGGTTTTTTTTTTAAATGGTTCACGCAGGGTACGGTAAGAATGCTGGAAACTGGTGCTAGAATCAGCTACTGTTGCTCTGGAAATCATTTCCAGATTCAGGGCTTGCAGGTACCAACAAGAGTTCCTGAAATGGCTGTGTTCTGATGCCTGGATCTGGCATTGAACCCTTAAGAATTGCAAAGTATGGGGCAAATCTGAGGCAGCAATGTGGGAAAGATCAGCCTCATATGCTGGTTCTCACTTTGAGCCAAATATTATCAACAGAGACATGCAGGGGAAAGGGACTGCTCCACTCATTCCTTTGGGACATGCAATAATAGATATAGATGGACTGATGGGCAAAGGAGTACAAAATATTCTAGAAGCCAAGCATGTCTATGAGCTAATCTAGGAGAGTCCCAAAGGGCCACCATGAGACCCAAATAGTCCTTGACCACTGTTGGGTATCTTTATCTAGGATCCTGGCTTCGCTAACATGCCGGGCAGGATCACTCTATGAGAGGCTTCTATCACAGGCATCTGGTCACCTGCAAGGGGTTCGCAGAGCCCCTCTGGGTAACCATAAAACAGAGGAGCTGTGTGATAGAAGAACACAGAAATAGCAACCTTGGAGAGCAGAAGTTGGGGGATTAAGGGAGTCCAGTTGTTGGTGAGGGATGGGGTGCAAGAAAAGTAACAAGCCCAGAAAGTTATTTCAGGCAGCACAACTTGTGGCGGTGAGTGACAGGAAACAATTTGGGAAGACCAGCTACCCAACACTTGTTAAGCTCAGGGATGTCTCCCTAGTGCCAGTGTAGCCCGAGTTATCAAGGGTTCGAACCTCCAAAGGCAACAAGTCCTTCAAGTGGCCTCTGATTCACGGGCTGATCGGTCTGTGGCTAGGTAGAATCAGTGTGTGAGCCCGACATTGACTGGTGTTGTGAAATACGTCTTCAGAGAATTGACAGAGGGGCAATTTCTCCAAATATAAGACAGGGACAAATTCTTCTTGGCATAAGCTACCTCGAAAATCATCAAATAAAAATGGTGGAGGAGTAGTGGGACATAGTGCAGGTCAGCTGGCTCATGAGGCATTTTCTTTCAGGAGGCTTTCTATATAAAATTTACACCAGAGTTGTTATGGAAATTGAGCATATTTTGAAATATCTAATCCAGAGATCATTATCAGTTATAAAGGAATAATGGAACAGGGCTAAATGGTTTCCTTAAGAATCCAGTTTTCTTCTTACTTAAGGACTAGAGAAATTCTGAATATTAGGTTATTTCCATTTTGCAGATGAGAAAACCATCGTTGTTTTATTTAAGAAGCTTTTCTTTGATATGAGTGAATAACTTATGAAGTTTTATTCCAGTCTTTTTCTTTTAAAAATGATTTGTTCAAGTACTATATAGAGGATGTTTATTTTAATTGATAAGACAGTGGTACATAGCAGAAAATTAGTGTGTTTGCTTAAACAACAAATAGACAAGATTTCCCTTTCTAAATAAAATGTGTAACTTGTCTAAACTTAAACATTCTACAGAATTCAAAAGAATCCCCTTAGACCCTGTGCTACACAGGGAATAATTTCTATAATGGATAAAAATAAAATACAATAAAATATTGGTCTAAGCCAGTACTTCATATGTCACAGCCAAGTCTTCTTATATAATGACCAGTCTAAGACCCAGAACCAGGTGGAGTGTTAAATGAGGACCTTCTTTCTTTGTAACATACTCGTCTAAATGATTGGTTCTCAAATGTGGTCTCTGGCCAAGAGCATCAGCACCACCTGGGAACTTGTCAGACACGCAAATTCTTGGGCTCCTATTGAATCAGAGACTTTGGGGATGAGACCTGGGAATCTGATTGACAGTCTGATTCACCTCTCCAGGTGATTCTGATGCACCTTAAGATTTGATAACCACTGCTGGAAACATTACAATGGCAAGATCTCAGGCTATGATCCTGAGGCCCCAAGATGGTAAGGTTCTCATGGACACACTCAAGTGGGATTGGTCCTTGCCAACGGGATCATGCTTTGTGTTGCTGAGGTCAGTATAACATTTGCATTAACCCATTTCCATGGATATGCCAACTATTGATGCCAGTTGAGTTTATTGCTAATTAAACAAAGTTAGCCTCAATCTTTTGTTGCTGCAGTTCCTAATCTGCCTTTTCCTAGGCCACTCACAGAAGTTGATCATGCTAAAGGAAAACTAATTCACTTAAACCAAAGTTTCTTAGTCTTGTCACTAGTGACAGGAGGAGCTGTCCTCTGCAAGTTTAGTGGCATCTGTGGCCTCTACCCACCAGATGCCAGAAGCATCTCCCATCCGCCTCTCCCCTCCCACTAAGGCATGACAACTGAAAATGTTTCCAGATGTTGCCATGTAACTCCTGGGGGCAAGACTGCACCCTGTTGAGGGCCACTGACTTAAACTAAAGGGTTTCCTTCAAAGCAGTGAGAAAGAAAGGATGCAGCAGGAAGAGGAGCAGGCTTCCAGAGGCCCCTGGGGGCAACTCACGTTGTAGGACCGGCCATGCCTTTGTCTCCACTGTACCAGCACTATCTGGGCGATGACCAGGGTGCAGAGGAAGATCAAGATCATCTCCACGTGCATGGACTCATGGCCCCGGTGCGTCTTGTGTATCCTCTCCTGCTGCAGGCTGGAACCAGCAAATGACGTCATCTGAAAAAGCCTTCAACCCTTGCACTGTACATTTAGGGGAACAAAATGTCTGGGCTTGTGGAAAGCAACTGGAGATTTCAAATGTAGGGGGTTTTAAGTTTGAGTACAGTTTTCCTAAGGTTTTCTTGGTTTTACCTTTTCTCTCAGGCTTGAGGAGGGAGCAGCAGAGAGGAGGAGCTTGAGTTCATTAGGGAAACCAATTCCTCTCACCCCTTAGCTAGCCTGGGTGGTTTAGGCTTTAGCCTTGTCCTTTCAAGGGAAATGACGGGGCCAAGAAAGTCACTGATGGGCTCTGGAAAGACCTGGGTGCCAGTCCCCAGTCCGGCACGTCATCGTCATACAGACTCGCAGAAGTCACTCATCCCTCCTGTACCGCAGTATTCTCCTTTGCAAACTTAAAATCGTCATCCCTCTGTACCTCACAGGATTGTTCTAAAACTCTAAAGTCCATGTTATTTGTTCTTAAATAAGGAATAATAATGATTATCAGGTTAAATCATATAAAATTACCATTTTTGAAATTCAAAACAGTAAAATAGTGGTAATTCCAAGTAACTTTAAATATTCTTAAGTAAAAGGATATACTGCAATGGTAACGATGAAGAGAAACTTATCCAAAGGACTCCAGAAAACTCCTCAGTGAGCTGTATACATTTTTTTTTTCATTATAAGGGGAAAGAAGAAGCCCATGTATTATCTTAAGCAGGTACAAACATTCAGTTGATGGCTGAATGTCTCAGTTTTTAGATGAACTCTTGGCTTTGCATAAAGGTAGAGAAAACACGATTATAATACGTCATCTGGTTTAACTTCCCATTGCCGAAGTAGCTTCAGAGGAAACCTAGAGCAGTGGTTCTTGTTGTTGGCTATAAACTGAAAATCCCCTATAAACTGGGGAGCTTTTAAAAGTCCCAAGGTCCGAGCCGTGACCAGATCAATTAAATGACCTTTTCTGTGCCTTACATGGGCTGAACCTTGCCCACCCCCATTCATATGCTCAAGTCCTACCCCCCAGTTCCTCAGAAGGTGACTGTATTTGGAAATAGGAACTTTAAGGAATTAGCTAAGGTTTAATGCTGTCCGTGAATGGGCCCCAATCCAATCTGACTGGTGTCCATCTAAGAAGATTTTTATATATAAACTCACATGGAGGGAAGAGTGCAAGGCAGCTGCAAGCCAAGAAGGGTTGGGAGAAACCAGACCTTAACCTTTGACTTCTTGCCTCCAGAACTATGAGAAATGAAATTTTTGTCATTTAAGCCACCAGGGCTGTGGTACTTGTTATGGCAATTCAACTTCCACATGCGATTTTCAGGCGCAGCCAAGATTGAGAACCACTGGGTTAGAGGAAGAGAGAGCAGTCCAGGGTCAGGATTAGGGAAAATGGGAAAATTATGAATTCTGCCAATCAAGTACTTTATAAATAGTGGTTAGCATTACCTTTCGCTCTGGATGGGGCACCATCAGTCACGAAATCTCTTGAAGTTTCACTTATGACTGGATATAGTGTGCATTTGCTGTACTGATCAGAAAACACTGCAGGGTACTATTCTGTGCTGTGAGACTGTGACCTTTTAAAGGCACTCACTGGGTATGTGGGCTGGGTTCTCCCCGCTGCTAGTAATTTCCACCACTACTCTGAAGAGTGAAGTACCAAGTGCTTCTGAAAAGGGCACTGAGGGTGCCCCCTGCTGGACAACGTGTAGCAATGAGCCTGCAGAGCCTAGTAAATACTGCCTGAGTTCTCCTTTGAGATGGAATCTTTGAACCTGGATGCTGGGAGGCACATTAGATGTACTCACACCCCTACCTTTATCAAATGAAGAAGCTAAAGTCCCTATCAGGTAAGCAACCTTAATAAAATTACATTGTTAATAGTCTCTGTGCTGGAAGCTGAGCTTAAGAGATAAGAATGATTTTCAGAAACTCATTAAAAAATACACTCGTTCCTTTGAAGAAATGGGAAGTGAAGAAAAATTAAAGGGTACAAGCACTTACAGTTTTTACAACCCCCAATCCAAAGTAACTATTTAATATTCTACTTAGTGAACAGACTTTCAACTTTGGGCAGGGAGACAGAAAAGTGACTTTATAATCGTTCTAAAATAGGGCTTGCATAGACATAAACTATGCTTTATGACATGCATCGACTTTGTGTATATATATAATGAAAACCTATCTCAAATGGTTAACCTGTGTAGAATTACTTTGGAAAGTATAAAATAGTGTGCAAATATAGTAAGTATTTCCTATTTTGATTAGGAATATACTCATCATTGATTACCATAATGCAAAAAAGGAAGAACTTTTCATTTTTATTTTATTTCTTTTGGTGCCCACAGGGCCCTAATGGCCCTATAGTAAGTACTAGAACACAGGTGAAACAGCATATATAGAAAACCAGATGTATCTTATGCCTAAAATAAATACTAACTTGACATTGCCCTATTTTGAAGGAATACAAATCCAGTTTTGGGGGACTGTGTGGGGCACACCATAGGAAACAGATGAAATCCAAGTGGTTCAAGTTCATCCTATCAGCGCACATGCATGCTGTGCTAACCCACCTTCTGTAGCCTGAGACATTTACAAATAAATCATAGCTTCATTTATTTTCTCCAACTGTTAAGGTTGAGATGGAATTTTTAGATAACAGCTGTAAAAAAAAAAAGACTCATTACTTACTTCCACTCATCATCCGCAGAAAGCTTTGTATGAGAGATCTGGAAAAAAAAAAAAAGAGCCCTTTTCAGAATTTGTTTTTTTTTCCAGCTTGTAATGTGCAGAGGGAAAAAATGAATACAATGATAATGATGAGGATGAGGATGATGATGATATTTTCGGAGACATCTCTTTTCTAGTAGTAGTTCCCTTATTTTACAATATTTTTCTCTAGGGTGAAGTCTACTTTTTGACATTTTTTTTCTGGTATGTTACTAGGCAAGCCCATTCAATAACTTACAAGAATTTATTTTGGAAAATAAAGTGACACTAAAATTCATCTGGAAAAATAAGCATATAAGGATAGCCAGGAAAACTCAGAAGAGTAAATACCAGAGAAGTGGCCTACCAGACACTGAAATACATAATAAAGCCACAGAAATTAACTTCCTATTACTGGTCCAGGACTAGAAAGATAGATGAGTGGACAGAACACAGACAGCATCCAGGAACAGGCCCAAGTACATATGATAAACGAATCACTTCAAATCAGTGAGGAACAAAAATGGATTGTTCAACGAATGTTGCTGAGACAAGTGGTTTTGGAAAAAAATATAGAGCTGTATCCAAACCCCATCTCAAAATAAAGTCCATGTGGATCAAATATTTAATCGTAAAAAAGAAAGTCTTGGGGCACCTGGTGGCTCAGTTGGTTAAGCGTCTCTTTTCAGCTCAGGTCATGATCCCAGGGTCTTGGGATCAAGCCCATATCAGGCTCCCTGATCAGTGGGAAGTCTATTTCTCTCTCTGCTCCTCCCCTGCTCATTACTCTCTCTCTCTCAAACTCTCAAATAAATAAATCTTAAATAAATAAATCTCTCAAATAAATCTTAAAAAAAAAGTCTTAAAAGCACTAGAAGAAAATATGGTAAATGTTTTAATAATCATGTAGTAGACAAAGTATTTCCAAGTATGAGGTAGAGACCAGAAATTATAAAGTTAAAAAAAGCAACAGATTTTTTTTTTTCTAGGCAGAATGAAAGTTGGAGCTTTATTTTGAGGATGACGGTGGTTAGCCAGGAGGAGCTCAGGGTCAGAGCCTTGCCTAAAGGGATGATGGAAAACTTGTGGGACTTTGGGGAATTTGGTTGGACCAGAGACCAGGTTGGGGTCACAAAGACAGCCTCAGGGGGTCCATTGAGAGGGATAGTTGAATCTATAGACCTCAGGGTCTCCAGCACCACCTTCTCTTAGGGACAGTGAGGTGGCTGCCTGGGCTAAGGGACAGGCAGGCAGAGATAGTAGGGGAAAGGGTACAACCCTTCACCCCATAACCAGTGTGGCAGGGAGGGGATGGGGCACAATCACTTTATTACTGTGGTAGGTGAGATAAACAGGGTGGGATGCAAGGTGGTCCCTGCATTCTCCTGCTTCTGAATTAACCCCACCCCCCTGGAAGGGCTGAGGGTGAGAGGGGGCATCCGTGGCATTGGGAAAGATAAGGTCCTATGAGCACTGGAATCTTCTGGGAGCTCAAGAACCCCAATGCCCTGATGTTGAGCGCCCCCTCCCCCACTGGGAGGGTCCACCACCAGTTCCTGAGAACACTTGAAGGTTGTTGCCTCTGGAGAGTGGGAAATCAGGAATGGGAAAAGGTGGAGTGGTGACAGGGGTTCGATTGTGTTTTTTTGTTTTTTTTTAAGTCTTGTAGAACTATTTGACTGCTTAAAATGTGGATGTACATAATTTTAATACAAATTAACATTAAAAAGAAAAAAAAGTAAGATGATAAGGGGAAAAATGTCTAGCAGCTAGTGCCGATGAGGGAAAATGGCTTCCTCCTGTCCTTCAGATGCATCGTATACATTAAGACAGTTTCTCCGAACAGATTAGGTTAGGTATGTCAAAAATTTTTTTTTTTTAAAGATTTTATTTATTTATTTGACAGAGAGAGATCACAAGCAGGCAGAGAGGCAGGTAGAGAGAGAGGAGGAAGCAGGCTCCCTGCTAAGCAGAGAGCCCGATGCGGGGCTCGATCCCAGGACCCTGAGATCATGACCTGAGCCGAAGGCAGCGGCTTAACCCACTGAGCCACCCAGGCGCCCCAGGTATGTCAAAATTTTAAGTGTTCACTTATCCTATGTAGAATAGTCTAGGAATATTCTCTCACAAAATGAGGTGAAAAATGCACAGGGAAAGATGACACAGGTGTTTGCATAGTTTTATTTATAATATTGAGAAATTGGCAACAATCTATGTGTCAACCCACGCGGGATCGGTTAATGAGTTCTGATATAATAAAGGAAATCTATTGGGTCTTTAAAATGATTGTTCAGATCTATATTTCTTGACATAGAGGTATCTCCATGACATACTGTTAAGAGAAAAAGCATGCTTTAGAAACAGTTGTATATACTGTAAACCTATTAATGTAAATACAGAGTTGCACCGAATCAATAAATATCCAAAAGAAAGAGGTGTCCAGAATGGTCACCAAAGTGCTAATAGGAATGATCTATGAGTGCTGATGTCTGCCGGAATACTTACTCCTTTTTTATACTTACTTTTTTATAATCTGCATGAACATATGTCACTTAAATGAAGAAGTCATTTTGAATCTGCTTCTCCTTTCTCCTTCTTGTCTGTCATTGCCAAATCCTTTTTTCCCTGCTAGCACATTCTTATTTACCTCTCCTCCCCTTTTTGTTCACTTCTGAGCTTCAGATTCTTCTACCCAAGTGCCTTCTACAGATTTCCACTTGGATGTCCCTCAGACACACAAACTCAACCTGACCCAGACTGAACATATTTGTTTCTCCCCAACCTACTTCCATTTTAGTTCCCCTTCTCACTCAGCAACTCCATATCCCATCTATCCGATCATTCAAAACAGAGATAGGGGGCACCACTCTTGACCCTAACCCTCCACCACCAACCCAGTACCCTCCTGCTGACCTTACAAAAATACCTGGCAACCCACTTCTTTCCACCTCAGTGGCCTCTGTGCCAACAATTTTCTTCATTCATCCAACCACTATCTATTTACTACCTCCTGGGTGCCACACACTGGGATAGGACCTGGCATATGATAAAGGTGAGTAAGACAGAAAAGGTTCCTGTTCTCATGAATTAAGCCTTGTGTTCTAGAGAAAGTATGGACAATAAGCAAGTAAGGAAAACAATGACCTAATGCGGTAGATTCTATGAAGAAACAAAATGTAGTGTGTGGTAAAGAGCCAGAACAGGAAGGGGCTCTCACTCTTTAGACTGCTTGGCAAGGGAAGGCTTCCAGCCTGGTGTGCAGTGTTCCCTCCCCACCCCGGAGGTGCTTATGCCTTCACTCCTTTTCTCCCTTCAAACAGTGAGGGTGATCCAATGAGAAGCAGACTGGTCCTATCTGATCCCCTGCTCGAAACCCAAGTGGCTGCCCTTGTCACTAACAGGACTCCTGCGGTCCTTGTCAGCTTCATTTCTCTCCACAGCCCCTGAACAGCCTCTCGTCTAGTCAAGCAGAACCTTCCTTCCCCTGAATGCTCTTCCTTGTCCCCCAGACATGCTTTGGGGATGCCCTAGATTCCACTTCCTCCAGGAAGCCTTTGGGGTTAGGCACCTCTGGTAGATCTACTGTCCACTGAACACTGTCACCACAATGTGTGGTCACTGGTGATTTATTACTTGTATTACCCCACTCTGAATACCCCCATCTGACACAGCACACACTCAATCAATATAGAGTTGACCTTTGAACAATGTGGGGGCTAGGGGCACCAGTCCCCCATATAGTAAAACATGTGGATATAACTTTTGATTCCCTAAGGCTTATCTACTAGTAGCCTGTTGTGGACTAGAAGAAACCTTCCCAATAACATAAGAAGCTGATCAACACATACTGTGTATGTGATGTGTATTATTACTGTATTCTTATAATAAAGTCAGCTAGAGACAAGAAAATGTTACTAAGAAACTCATAAGGCAAATGCATTTACAGTACCACACTGCCAATAATCTGTGTACCTGTAGACCTGTTGTTCAAGGGTCAACTATATCTGAAAACTGCCTCCCTCCCAGCGCCAGCCCTCCTCATTTCTCACCTCAGCTGCTGCCTCCAAATGGGTCTCCCCACTTTCAAGTCTTCCCTCACAAAAACCCATCTGTTAGAAAAATCTTGCTAAAATGCTTGGCAAAACTGGAAGAGTGAACTCAAACTACTGGTGTCCCTGATACATAAGTGAGGGAGGTATGGGTGTGTCAGACTTGGAGGGCCGTGTTTAGTGATACGGAATCCATGTCACTGGATGGACTGGAGGGGGAGGAAGGGGTTGTGTCAGGCCTACTCTAAGGCAGAGAAGATGTTGGGGTAGAGGTGGGTCCTCTGGGGGAAAGAGAGGTTGCAAAGGAGACCTCAGACAAGAGGAAACTGATGAATCCACTCTGCCTGCTTTCTTGCACCCCAACTTCGAGGAGTCGCAGGAGCAGACATGGTGTAGCTGGCTTGCTCTTGTGACCCCACAGGGGGTCTAGCTGGGGAAGAGGAGGGTTTTACTTGTCACAAAGGGGTAACACAGGGATCTGGGCAGACTAGAGTCCAGATCATGAGGTTTTATGTTCATTACTCACTCACATATTTGTCCAATAAACATCTCCTGAGGCTCTGCCTTTTGCCAGGCTCTGTGCTGGGTTCTGGAAATACAGTAGCCAGCAAAGCAGATCAAGTGCTTGCTCTGCTGGAGTCTAAGGGGATGGAGGTTCTCAGAAAAACGAGTACACAAAGAAATACGCTTCAGGGGGTGATAAGGATGTTGAATGAACATTAAACAGGGTAACGTTTCGAGTTAGGGTGCTGTCATACACAGGGTGCTCCATAAATTCTTATGGGGTTGGGGTGCTCAGTAACCATATCTATTTCTCCTTTATTATCCACAGCTTTTGCAAAGTCTGTTTTAAACTAGCACTTCTCAAACTTTGATGTGCAGTCAGCCAGGGGTTCAGTTAACACGCAGATTTTAAGCCAGCAGTTTTGGGATGGGGGACTGAGACTCCATTTCTAATTGGCTCCCAGGTGACACCTTGGCTCTTGGTCCCTGGACCACAAGGCTCTGCCATGAGGGATTAAGGGAAAAGCTGTGAGTTCCCCATAGGGAAGAATTAACAGGGGACCATGCCTCCTGAGGGCAGCAGACAAGGCAGCGATGGCAGCCTTAAGGGGACAGCAAGTATCAGCTGCAGAACTGACTTTGCCAGACTTCTGTCCTTCACAGCTTTTAGACTTCTTCATCCATAACCTGCTGTGAATGATATGATCTGGTTCACAGGAGAGTGAAACCAGCAAGTCAGCCAGGGAGTTCCCTTACAGCTTCCCTATTTTAGAGAACAGATCCCCAATGCATAGTGTGTTACAAGATTTGTCATAACCCAGCTCTCTCTGCCTACAAGGATTCATGAACCCTGGATTTCTGCCAGGATCATAGAGAATATTTACTCCTACCCCTACCTTTCTCCATGCTCACCTCCCAGCCCCCACCAATTTTTTTCACCTCCATGTAATTTCATATTCCTGTTTCCTCCATGGAGAATTCTCATTTCCCCTCATGGCCACATGGAATCTCATCCATTCTCCAAGGCCCTGCTCCCAAAAGCCATGCCATCCCTCCCTCCCCCATCAGCCCTCCTCACCCTCCCTGTCAGAAGCAGTTCCTTGCTTCCTAGAAAGCCTACAAAACTTCACTCCAATCTCTTATGGGGACAGTAATCTCTTCCTATCCTCTATGAGTTATTTTATCCTTGTTATACTTTCTTCCCAGGATGCGAGCTCCGGAGGAAAGGTCTACCTCTAACTGCTTCCCCTTTACCCATGCACAGTTCCTGGTATGTGATCATGGCCTAAGAAGAGTCCATAAATGAAATATAGTAATGACTTGTATTTGAAATCACCGGGCTCAGGGGAGGGCGGGATGTGAGTAGAGCAAAGTGCTAGCCCAGAGCTTCTCTAACCTTGAATGAACATCAGCACCTCCTGGTAACTAGTCAGACTTGCAAATAAATGATCAGCCACTATCCCTGATATCAAGAATTAGAAACCCTGGGCATAGCCCAACTATCTGCTTTTTAACAGGCCTTCCGAGTGATTATGATGAACGCTGAAGTTTGAGAACCTCTGAGAACTATAAAGTCAAGCCTAATGTACACCCAGCACCCTTCAGCTGTCATCTTCCAATGCCCACGGCCTTCGCCTGGGCCCTGGGGCTTCTGTCAGGGAGAGGGTGGAGAGAGGGGCAGCCAGTATGGAGGATAGGGAACGGATAGGGATGAGTCCAACAAGGGTCCTTCTGGAGGAGACAAGTGGCGGCGGGGGGACGAAGTCGGAAGAAGGAGGGGTAAGGGAGAAGAAAGGGGCGAAGAGGGAGAGGGAAAGAGGGAAATGGAGAGGGGTTCGACTCCCATGGGGTGGGGTAGGGTGAGGCGAAGCAATGAGCACCTTCCAGAAAGGTCATCCGTCCCTCCATCCCGCGCCGGGGCGAAGGACTCGGAGACCCGTCCGCGCGGCCACCCAACCCCCGCGTGATCCTCGGGACTCTAGCCCCGTGTCCCCAGACTGCGCCCCGCGCCCCATACCTGCTCGTGCTGCGGAGGCGCCTCCAGCACCGGCGCCGCCTTGCGCACCGCGGCCCCCGCGGCCATACCTCCGCCGCGGCGCCCGCCCGGGGCCGCGCAGTCCCTCGCTACTCGCGGGCGGGGAAGGGTCTCCTGGAGTCCGCGGGGGGCGAGCTGTGCGTGCGGCGGCCCCGCCCCGGGCCCTGCGGCAGCGTGCGCCGACAGCCTCCGGGAGCGCCGCCCCTCTGGCCGGTGCCCGCGCCCCCGCCGCCCGCAGAGGCGCGGGCTCGGGATCCTCCTTCCTGTTACTGCCCGGGAGATCCTTCAGGGATCTTTCCCTCTGCGGTCCGGCAGTCGTCGGCCACCGTGGCTCTTGTCGCGTGCGGCGCCTGGCTCCTGCCGGCGGTTTTGTCACCAGGTGGCAGGGCTGGACACCCCGCTCAGAAGTAAGGTGGGAAGAGATGTGGGGAGGACCGAGAGTGGGAAGTGGAGAGGAGAGAGAGGGGACGAAGGGACGTTTTCTCCCGGTTCTTTCCTTTAGAAGCCTTTATCTCAAGACGGGAGTTCAGGTGACTCTCCAAAACCTGGGAGGCTGAACTTCTGTTGCATCTCCGGTTGCGTTTCTGTTCCTGGGCCCATCGGCCCTTCTTCCCTGTTAGCTGCAGTTTTAATAATCTGGAGAGGTCCCTGTTGAAGTCACACTTGCCTCCTCCAAAGATGACAAAGGAGAGAAACTCAACTGTGGGGAGAGAAGGCAGACACTCTGGGCCTTTGTGCTGCTCTGCTCCTGCACTTCCGGGTGGGAAATCATCCACAACTTGCCTTTGTCTCCTCCACCTTCAGGGGGCATTCTCCATTCCCCTCAGCTGTAGACCCAATATGGATTTATGGCTGGGAACAAGCTGGAACATTGGTGGAAGCCTTTAGGAACGCATTGGTAGAGCAAGAGACAAAAAGGGAATATGTAAGTAGATAGACTGACTTACAAAATATGGCTGGCTCCTTTCCAGTTTGTAGCGGCTCACAGTTTCCAAGAGCTACAGGGAGCTACCAGTGGAGGCTTACCAACAGATGGATACATCTCTGCCCTTGTAGAACTTCTGGTCTAGCATGGCATGGAGACAAACATCCAGGACGATTACCTGGTAAGTTAGTAAGTGGTAAGTGCTTCCTCCTCCAAGTGCTTGACCTGTGTCAACTCATTCAGTTGTCACAACAAGGCCACCAGGTAGGTGGTGTTATCTCCATTTTGCTGGAGAACAGTGAATCACAGAGAGGTGCAGAAATCTGCCCAAGTTTCAAAGCTAGTAGGTGGTGCAGTGGGAATTTGCTTTTTGGCTTCAAGGGTGGGCAAGAGGGCTCAACTATGGCTCAAGCCAGAAAGCTGTTGTTGTAGTTCAGTTAAAGACAGCATGGCGTATGTGAGTAAGTATGTGCAGGGATGGGGTGGAGTGGAGATGGAGAGATGTTGATAGAGTCAAGAGATCTAGGTGATAAAATCTGTAAGACTTACTGATGGCTTCCAGGCTTGTGGCTCCAGCAGCCTGGAATTTGGGCAGGGGTGCTGAGAGCAGGAATATTGAAAGAGCAGCGTATTTCTGGGAACAAAGATAAGGAATTCATTTGGACATTTTGCCTCCCTTCCCAGCTCTTGGCCTGTTTTCCTGTGGCAAAGACCTTTTTTTTTCTCCCCAGTCCCTGATGTCCTCAAATTCATCTGGGTTCATCTAAATCAGCTCCCTCCGCAGCCCCCCTCCGCTGGTTGGTCGGAAATAGAATTTCCCTATCCTATAAAATTCTGGCTCATTATCATTATATAAGTTCTGACTCTGGGGTATGAGATTCTCTTCCCTGGTTGACTGACACCAGAAACATCTACAGGTTTCACTGGAGACACATGTGAGCCCACAGGGAGTCATCTTCCTTCTGATTTCAGCTCAACAGTCATCAGGGAATAAAACTCAAAAAGTCCATTTCTTCCCCACTGGTAGTGATGGACTTACTCTGGTCTACTGTATCATATCTGGTTCTCTTTAATGACTCATTTCCAGATATGGAACTAATACCTTGTTTCCCAGAAGGGTAACCGCTGCTTTCTGGAGGGGTTCAGCCAACCAGAGTTAATTTCTTCGCAAATTTGTTTCCCAAATCAAATGCTTGGCAACTGACAGTCATAAATCCTGGAATAGATCAGCAGCCTTCTTCTCACTTAGCACTAATATCTTCAGCATATTAGCCATAGCTCATGCATCCCCCTGTTCTGTCTTGATGTAGAGCCCTGAGATGATTGTAGTGATGTAATGAAAGAAATGAGCTAATGCCATAAAGGTATTTGAAAAACAAGGTGGATTCAAGAATAGCTAGAAAACTAAGTATGCTATTTGGTGCAGGAATAGTGAGATAGAACCATGGAGCAGACCAGAAAGCCCTCCAAATAAACACATGGATCTATGGGAAACTAGTTTTAGGGCAGGAGTGCTAAATCAGCAGGGATACATAGACTATTTAGCAATTAGCTTGCCATGCCAAGACAAAACAGGTAGTTTAACAAGCAAAACTTGTGGAAGACAATTTAAAAGGATAGCTTTATTATCTCAAGATAGTGAAGAATATATTAAAACTCAAAAAGAACAAATCATAATGGAAAAGATTAGTAAAACTATGTTAAGATATTAAACTTCTATACAATAAAGAGTTGACATTAAAAAGATGCAAACCAGGATGCCTGGGTGGCTCAGTTGGTTAGAGCCTCTGCCTTTGGCTCAGGTCATGATCCCAGGGTCCTGGGATCAAGCCCCATATCAGGGTCCTTGCTCAGTGGGGAGCCTGCTTCTCCCTCTGCCTGCTGCTCCCCCTGCTTACGCTCGCTCTCGCTCTCTTTCTCTGACAAAAAAAAAAAAAAAAAAAAAAAGATGAACTCTATTAAGAAAAAAAATAAAGCAAGCCAAGGACCAAGAGAATGTATTTGCCTATATCTAGCTGTCAAAGAATTAGTGCTTGAAAAAAATAGAACTGTAAAAACATTAACTTTAAAATGTATAAATCAGGGGCTCCTGAGTGGCTCAGTGGGTTAAAGCCTCTGCCTTCGGCTCAGGTCATGATCCCAGAGTCCTGGGATCGAGCCCCACATCGGGCTCTCTGCTCAGTGGGGAGCCTGTTCCCCCCGCCCCGCCTGCCTCTCTGACTACCTGTGATCTCTATCAAATAAATAAATAAAATCTTAAAAAAAAAAGTATAAATCAGTAGAATGTGGGCAAGGCATAGAATCTAATTTTAAGAAATAAAATCATGAGATATTTTGTAATTTTAAGGGAATTAATTACTGTGTTTATGTATATGTGAGTTACTCTAGAATGCACTTTACAGGAATGCCTTGTGTATGTTAAATTACTTATTGCAAAGTGGCTGCCTTCAGCCTTCCTATCAACTTCTGACCAGCACTCATTAACCTTTCTTTTCTGCTGTCCTTCTCAGCACAACCCAATTGCTCTGGACTGAGGGTGCCACCTGATGGTTAGATCTTATGGAAGTCCTCTCTGTTGTCTTACAAATAGTCTTTTCCAAGTAACTTTCTTTTTCAATTTACTCCTTTCCTCTTTTCTCATGTGATTTTCATATTTACAGATAAAATACGTATATCTGATCCTTAGCCTCATAGCTAGAATGGGTGATTTTGAACGTCTTTGACCAGGTGTGGTATTGGTCACGCACATTCCCCCCAAAGTGGGTGGCAATAGTAGGGTCAGTCTAGAGGTGTCAAATTAAAACCATCCAGGCAATGTGAGTATCCGAGAGAGCTTGTCTGGTCTCAGAAATCAGTGTGAAAGTGGCACCAAACCTTCTGTGCTTCGGTGAACCTTCGGTGGCCCCTTTGGGGTCAGGGGCAGACTGGGTTGTAAATGAGGGTAATCATGTTTGAAAAGGAGAGGGGCATGGAAGCTAGGTCCTACCATCGCTGATGAAACGGCTACATAGAAATACTCTGGCTAACTTTTTCAGTCATCCTCCACCTGCTAACACCCCTGGGTGCTAGGTTAGCCTTCAGCTGCAGACACTGGTCTCTTAGAATTGGGGAGATCCTGCAGGCTGGTCTGATTCGCACCTGTGGGGGTTCCTGACTACATTCCGTGTACCCTGGCCTCTCAGCCTCACTGAATAGACATTTTCATCCTCCATTTACTAAATGTGCCTGTGCTTAAACACTACTCCTCAAGACAAATGAAAGATACTCAACTTTATTACTTAATTCTTTAAAAAAAAAAGATTTATTTATGTATTTGAGAGAGTGTACGCGTGCATGTGCACACAAGTGGGGGGAGGGACAGGGGGAGAGAAAAGGAAAATCCCAACCAAACTCCCCACTGGGTGGAGAACCCGAAGTGGGGCTTATCTCACCACCCATGAGATCATGACCTGAGCTGAAATCACGAGCTGGACGCCTAATTGATTGAGCCACCCAGGTGCCCTGTTTATCTCATTCTTTAGTTATTAGTATTGTAGTATAATTGCCCTCTACTGTTTTTTTGGCTAAAATGTACAGAGTGTACCTATATTATGATTACAGGGAGTTTTGTGAGCTGGCGTGTGGCCCTAATCACCATTTATAACATTGCTTCTTTGGAAAAGTGCATTCTGCCTTTCAAACCACAGACTTCCAAATGCACATTTGGAACACAATCCGTTTGTGAGTTGGGAACCCTCTGTATTAATGTCTGCTGGCCCAGGGCAGCCCCACAACCAAAAGACATGTGGTTTAAGGTTCCTGTAACAGCCGGTTCATTTAAATAATGTTTGCTGGAGCTCAGTTCAGGTTCTCAGGTTTCTGGTTAATTTGGGAGAGGAGCGGCAGCAGAGTCCCAGTGTTCAAACAGCATGTGTGGGGTGCCCCACTCCCTATAGAGGGATGACACATTCCTGCTTTTCGTGATTTACCCATAGGTTTCAGGATTGAGCCTCTTCTGAGGGCAAGCTTTTAAGTTCTGTTGAACAATTGATCTTGAAAAAGAACTGCTTTTAAAAACCAACTCTGCTTTCCAGGATGGAAGTTCAGCTAGGGTCATTCTCATTTATTGAGTTCAGGGGCCCTCTCAGTAGGAGGGAAAACCACATGTGAGTCCTTGATGGGGCTCCTTGCCCTCCCCTCTCCTTGTTTTCCTTTCCTGGTGTCTCCTTTAAGATGTCTCCTCTTCAGTAAGTTAGAAGCCAGACAAGCAAGCCAGTCTCTACTCTCCTAACTGTAAAAAAAAGGTTAACATTTATGAAATGCCCACGGTGTGCCAGGCCCTGGGCTATGTATCTGGTGTCATTTCATCTTCAGAATGAGCCCCAGTGACAGGTATCACCGTCCACATTTTACAGATGAAGACATTGAGTTAATAAGGGAATTGCTTTATCTAAGAATGTACAGCAGCAACCACTGCTCTCCTGGCTCCCTAATCGCTGGGTGGGATGGGAGGCTTTATCGGGGGTGACCCTAGGAAACTCGGTCCTGGAGTGGGAGTTGTATTTGTCATTTCTAGTTGAGACCAAGGACCTGCCATCCCAATTCCTACACCTCAGGTTAATTGCCAAGACCACAACACACCTGTGTTCTGCAAAAGTCAACATTCTCATGGAAGAGAAATACGAATGTTCCTTTTTTCCTCTTGACTTTAGATATCTGTCCTGCTTGGGGGCTTGAAACAAGATCAGTCACAGAAGCAAGAGGACACACAGTTACTTTTTGCTGGAGGTTAAAGCCCTCCAGGAGGCACTCCTGGTGTTACCACCCTCGCGGCCCATGATAATAGCTACAGCTTTTAAAATGCCTGCTAAGGCCAAGCACTTTCTTTATACGTAATCCTCAACCTACCCTCCAAGATAGGTGTACTATTATTATCTTCATTCTATAATTAAGGACAATTAAGATCACTTCCAAGCCATGGCCTCTGCTTATAATGCCCTTTGCTTTTCTCATTTGAATCTGCAGAAGTCGTCCCACCCCATCCCATCCAAAAGCCTGACGAGCTCTGTTCTCTCACCTGACTCTCCCAGATCTCCAGCGGGGAATACATTTCTTTCAACCCTGCGCAGCACAGCTTTTCTATTTGCCTCTATTCCACACTGCCTTGTGTTCTAGGTGCTGTTACATACGTCTCTACGAGCCGCCAGCTGCAAACACGGGGGGAGCAGAGACTCTGTTCTCATCATCTTTTCCCCACTGCTGTGTCTAGCACAAACCCTGGTCTGGGCCAGATTGAATTGATGGTGTGGTCCCAGTTCCAGGTGCTCCTGTGTGTGCCTCAGGCATCTTCCTGGCTTATGGTGGGCGATTGGGGGCAGGTGGATTCCCTCAGCCTATTGCCTATTGTCCCTTGGGGAAGAAGGGGCTGTTGTCACTGTGGCCGCAGCCCTTTGCTATCTACCCATAACAGGACCATTGAGACCTCTGCACACATTTGAATATAAACTTAAAATACAAAAAAAGAAAAAAGGCCTAAATTGTGCCCTTAACATAATTCCATGCAGTCCAGATATACATCTACTACTATTTATTTTATGATGTGTCCTTGTTAATCAGAACGGGGACCCACTTTTGCCAACACTTAGAGATGCTGAGATGTGAAAGGGAGAAGGAAAGCAATGTAAAGGGTAAGGCCTGGGTCTGTTTCTTTCTACCTGTTACCTTAGTCTTGTACTGAATGAACATAAATTTTCGTGCCTAACCACATAACTGCTAAGAATATGTGTCACATATGGGTGTTGGAGATGAATTGTTTTCTAGTTTATTCTGTAAGTGCAGTAATCCTGACACATTATGTAAATAGTTGAGATAGTGTGTGCATGGAAATAAAACATGTATTTACTATATTCTAGAATATCAGAAAAATGGAATATCAGTGTTTTGGATTGTTTGTTGTTGATTTCGCTTTTTCTTTGGGAAGGATTTCAGTTATTCTAAATTACCGAATTGTTACAAACAAAAATTTTTTGCTGGGCATGGTGTCTAATGACTTTTTAAAACCTAGGGGCACCTGGGTGGCTCAATGGGTTAAAGCCTCTGCCTTCGGCTCAGGTCATGATCTCAGGGTCCTGGGATCCAGCCCCACATCAGGCTCTCTGCTCAGCAGGGAGCCTGCTCCCTCCCTCCCTCTCTCTCTCTCTCTGCCTGCTTCTCTGTCTACTTGTGATCTGTCAAATAAAAACAAACAAACAAACAAAAACTTAATATTTTGTGGCGCCTGCGTGTCATGATCCGCTAAGCCTCCAACTCTTGGTTTCAGCTCAGGTTTGTGAGATCGAGCCCCATGTCAGGCTCCGCGCTCAAGGCAGAGTCTGCTTAAGATTCTTTCTCCCTCTCCCTCTGCCCCACCTGCTCATGCTCTCTCTCTCCCAAAATAAAATAAATCTTAAAAAATTTAAAAAATTTAATATTTTGTTATAAAGTTATGTATGTTTAATTTTTACACTACGCACATTTTGCTGGGTCTCCAAAGAAGGAAAATTTTGGAAGTCATCCTGGATACAGTAGTTAGAGGGCAATTTAGGGAATAGCTAGACTTTACTGGTTTAAAATTTTCCTGCATCATATGAATATCCACCAAAGTGGCCAAAGTTTTAGGGACAACTTTCATGAATAACTCAAAGGATGTTTTATCCTCTTAGAAACATGGAGACGTACAGAGACAGACTGACCCAAGAAGAAAGTTAGGGATAAAGAGAGACTTGGTATTTGATAGTGGTGAACTCTATAGGAGTGAGTGTTTCTAGAAAGCCTGTAATGTGAGAAAAGAAGGAGGTCCAGGAATATACTTGGTAATTAAGACAACAGGATTTATAATCAAACAAATTTGGCTTCAAGTCTCAATTATAACACATTTGTGTGTCACCTTAAGCCTTGGGACATCTGACTTTTTTCCCTAATGGACTTAAAATACAATTCACATGCCATACAATTCAGCATGAATCAAAGCATATGATTCAGTGGTTTTTGATATATTCACAAAACAATGCAACTACCACTGCTGTCTAATCCCAGAACATTTTTTTTTTTTAAAGATTTTATTTGTTTATTTGACAGAGAGAGATCACAAGTAGACAGAGAGGCAGGCAGAGAGAGAGAGAGAGAGAGGGAAGCAGGCTCCCTGCTGAGCAGAGAGCCCGATGCGGGACTCGATCCCAGGACCCCGAGATCATGACCTGAGCCGAAGGCAGCGGCTTAACCCACTGAGCCACCCAGGCGCCCATCCCAGAACATTTTTATCACCCCAAAAAGAAATTCGTATTTATTAGTAGTCACTCCCCATTTCCTGCTTCCTTCATCCCGTAGCAACCAATAATTTCTTTGTGTAGATTTACCTGTTGTAGATGTTTCATATAAATGGAGTCATACAGTATGTGGCCTTTGTGTCTGGCTTCTCTCCCTTAGTATAACGTTTTCAAAGTTGATCTATGTTGTACTATGTTTTGGTACTTCATTCCTTATTATGACTAAATAATACTCTTTCAGATGGTTATACCACTTTTTGTTCATCTACTCATCAATTGGACTTCTGGGTCGTTTCTCCTTTTTTGGGTATTATGAATAATACTGCTGTGGAAGTTCATATAAAAATATTTTTGTGGATATATGTTCTCAATTCTCTTTGAGTATATATTTAGGAGTACAGTTGCTGGGTCATATGGTTACCCTATGTTGAAGATTTCGAGGAACTGCCAAACTGTTTTCCAAATTAACTATCCCATTTTCAACCCCACCAGCAATGTGTGAGGGTTCTGGATTTTCCACATCTTTACGGACAGTTGTCATTATCTGACTAGTTGATTGTAGCCATTCTACTTGGTGGGAAGTGATATCTCAGTGTGATTTTGATTTATTTTCCCTAATGACTAATAAGGTTGAACATCTTTTCACATGATTATTGGCCATTTGTATATCTTCTTTGAAGAAATGTCAAGATCCCTTGCCCATTTTAAAATAGGCTCACTAATCTTCTTATTGTTGAATTTTAAGAGTTCTTTGTATATTCTGGATACCAGTTCCTTATAAGCTATATGATTTGCAAAGATTTCCTCCCATTCTGTGGATTTTCTATTTATTTTTTGACAGTATGCTTCAAAGCATAGAAGTTCTAGATGGATCTATATTTTCTTTTGTATGTATGTTTTTGGTATCATGTCTAAAAAAATCATCACCTTATCTTAGGCAGTAGAGATTTACTGCTATGTTTTTTTTTTTCTAAGACTTTAATAGTTTTAGTTCTTACATTGAGGTCTTTAATCTATTTTGAGTGAATTTTTGTACATGGCTTTAGGTAGAGGTCCAGCCTCCTCCTTTTGTATCCCAATATCCCGTTTGCCCGGCATCATCTGTTGAAAAGGCTATTCTTTCCCCATTGAATTATTATCTTGGCCTCCCTTGTCATAAATCAATTGCATAAATATAATGGTTTATTTTTGGATTCTCAATTCTGTTCCTTTGATTGGTATGTCTATCTATCCTTGTGCTAGTACCATACACTGTTTTTTATTCCTATAGCTTTGTATTAAGTTTTGAAAATGGAAAGTGAAAGTCTTCCAACTTTGTTTTTATTTCCCACGATTATCCTAGCTATTTTTAGTGCCTTATATTTCCATAAGAGTTTTAGAGTCAGCTTGTCAATTTCTACAAAAAGGACAGGTAGAATATTGATAGGGATTGTATTGAATCTATAAACCAATTTGGTGATAGTATTGCCATATTAACAATATTAAGTCGTCCAATTCATGAACATAGGATTTTTAAAATTTGGTTAGTTCTTTAACTTCTTTCAGTGATGTTTTATAATTTCCAGTGTATAAATCTTATACTGTATTTGTTAAATTTATTCCTAAGTATTTTATTTTTTTAAATTTTAAATGGAGGCATTTTCTTAATTTTATTTTTGAATTGTTCAGTGCTTGAGTATAGAAATACAGTTTATTTTTTTATGTTGATTTTGGATCCCATAGTCTTGCTGAACTCATTTATTAGTTCTAATAGTTTTTTAGTGGATTCCTTAGGATTTTCTATGTACAGAATCATGTCATCTATAAATAGAGGTAGTTGATTTCTTCTTCCTTTCCAATCTGGATTCTGGTGCTCCCTCTCCCTTTCTGTCTCTCCCTTCCTCTCCCTTCCCCTCCTACCTGTTCCCTCCTTTCCTGTTTCCTTCCCTCCCTGCTTCTTTTCCTCCATTCTCCCCTCCTCCCTCCTCTCTTCTTACTTTCCCTCCTTTCTTCACTTCCCCCCACCCCCAACCATCTTTTTCCAGTAGGTTTTCTCAAGTGCTTTTCTGTGTCTATTGATATGATCATGTGGGTTTTGTGCTTTGTTCTATTAATAGAGTGTTTTACGTGGATTGATTTTCATTTGTTAAACCAAGCTAGCATTTCTGGGATGAGTCCCACTTGGGTCATGGTGTATAATTCTTTTAATATGCTACTGGATTGTTGAGCATTTTTGCATCTATATTCATAAAGTATATTTGTCTATAGTCTTTTCTTGTGATTTCTTGTGATTGTTTCTTGTGATTGTGATTTTCTGCGACCTGGTTGTAGTAATCAAGTAATACTGGCCTCATAGAATGAATTGAGAAGCATTTTCTTCTCTTCTACTTTTTTGGATGAGTTCGTGAATGAATGATGTTAATTTTTTAAATTTTTGCTGGAATTCACCTGCAAAACCCTCTGGGCTAGAGGTTTTCTTTGTGGGATTTTTTTTATTAATAATTCAGTTACTTTACTTGTTATAGGTCTATTTAGATTTTCTATTTGCTCTTGATCAACTTTGGAATTTGGTGTCTTTCTAAGAATTTGCCCATTTTATTTAGGTTGTCTAATTCATTGGCATAAAACTGTTCATAGTATTCCCTTATGATCCTTTTTACTTTTGTAAGTTTGGTAGTAATATCCCTCTTTCATTCCTGGTTTTAGTAATTTAGATTTTTTGTCAGTCTACCTAAATTTTTGTCAGTTTTGGTGATTTTTAAAAAAAGATTTTATTTATTTATTTGAGAGACAGAGCCTACATGAGAGCATAAGCAGGGGGATAGAGCAAAGAAGAGGGAGAAGCAGACCCCCTGCTAAGGATAGAACCTGGGGCAAAACTAGAACCTAGGACCCCCCCTGAGTTCATGACCTGAGCTGAAATCAGATGCTTAACTGACTGACCCACCCAGGCATCTCAATTTTGGTGATCTTTTTAAGCAATCAAGTTTTATTTTCTCTATTGTTCTCCTAGGTGCAATTTTATCTATTTCTGCTCTAATCTGTATAATTTCCCATTTCTTCTGATTGCTTTGGGCTTAGTTTGCTCTTCTTGTTTTTTTTTTTTTTAATTTTATTTATTTATTTGACAGAGAGAGATCACAAATAGACAGAGAGGCAGGCAGAGAGAGAGAGAGAGAGAGAGAGAGGGAAGCAGGCTCCCCGCTGAGCAGAGAGCCCGATGCAGGACTCGATCCCAGGACCCTGAGATCACGACCCGAGCCGAAGGCAGCGGCTCAACCCACTGAGCCACCCAGGCGCCCCTCTTCTTGTTTTTTTAATACAGAAGGTTAAGTTATTGATTTGAGATCTTTCTCCTTTTTACTGGAGCATTTACAGCTATTTCCCTCTGAGCATTGCTTTAGCTGCATCTGTTGGTCTTTGGTATGTGGAGTTTTTGTTTTCATTCACCTAAATTTCAAACACATTTAGGAAGGTGTTGTTTAATTTCCATACATTTATGGATTTCCTAAGTTTCCTTCTGTGATTTATTTCTAATTTCATTTCATTATTGTTGGAGAACATAGTTTGCATGATTTGGGTCCTTTTCAATGTACTGAGGCTTGTTATATGGTTTAACATATGGCCTGTCCTGGAGAATGTTCCCTGCGTACTCCTGTGGTGAGGTTAAGGATTTCAGGGCTGATCAAGGAAAGACAATAACGTGAGATGGCAGTATTGCACAATAGCATTATTGGGCCATGTTTTGCTGGGGTTCCAGGAAAGGGGAAGTCCCTCCCAGCAGGAGACTAACAGAGGAAGAGGGAAAGGCAGGTCCCTGGGAAGAGGTGAACTGAGAAGGGCTTATGTGTCTAAATGGTATCATTCAGTGGCAGGCTGGGAAGATCGGAGTCAGCACCAAAAGGCAACAGGGGTTTGGGGGCTTTTATGACCACAGGGTTTGTTTTATCTATGGCTAGTGGATATTTGGTGCAGGTTTGGAGGGAATGCAAAGCAGGCAAGTTCTAAATGGCTAAAAATATTATTTTGGATATGTAAGAATTTGAGTTTGGCTTTGAGCTAATGGTACTAATTTGCTGTGAAAAAGTAAACAACATAAGGGCCAATATACAGGGACCATCTTTTGCCCATTTATATAACAACATGAGAAAAATGTGTATTCTGCTGTTGTTTGGTGGGATGTTCTATAGATGTCTGTTCAGTATAGTTGGCTTTAGTGTTGTTCAAATCTTCTATTTCCTTCTTGACTTTCTGCGTATTTGTTCAATCTATTATTGAAAGTGGGGCATTGGAGTCTCTATTATTGTTCGATTTTCAGTTTCTCCACTTTGCCCCCTACTTGCACATCTCTCCTGCCTGTCCTTTGTCAAGATAACTCTTTCTCGTAACATAAAAAGTTCAGGATTTATGGTGGTGGTTTGGCTTTTCTGAGTAGGGGGTAACTTTATTGGTTTGGGGGAACTTTTCAGTTTAATTTTTATTTTCTAGACTTCCATCACATTCGATTATTATTATTTTTAGATTATCATTATTATTATTTTTTGCACATTCTAATCCTTTATTGGGTAAGAGTTTAATGCAGTTAGGCCAGGAAATACAATAGGGATCATGCTAGGCTCAGAATCTCTCCCTTTTCAATTTCAGTAACTAGTGAGTGTTAAGCTTGTTAAAAGTACAAAAGACTAAAAAAGAGTATCATGACCTCCCCCAACCACTTCCTAATTTTCCTTCTTATTTTAAAGCATGTAAGTATACAATGAATTTGTTTTCTCCTGTTAACTATTGTAATGCTTTAAAAGAATATATAAAAATCAAATGCTTTTCTCCCTTTTCCCTGTTTTTGGAACCCCTGCTTTATTGGCATCCTGAACACAATGTTTTGCCCACCACGGAATTAGATACTACAAGGAAGTCTCCTTTGCTGCGTAGAACCTGGGTGTCAAGCATCTGGGGCATGACTACAACTTCCTTCTCCCATGCCCATGTGGACTTCATCAAAACAATATGTATATCCTCTTCCACCAAAAGTCTGTTCATGTCTTTTACTCATTTTCTAAGTACATTTTGATTTTTTACTGTTGAGTTTTGACAGTGCTTTATATATTCTAGATACAAATCCATTGTTAAATACAGTGTTTTCTCTAATCTGTAATTTGTCATTTCATTCCATTAACAGGTTCTTTTTTCCCTCTCAGCTTTTTTGAGAAAGAATTGACAAATTGTGAGATATTGAAGGTGTACAATGTCATGATTTGATGTTTTTTAACAGGATCTTTTGGACAGCAAAAGTTTTAAATTTTGAAGAGTTTTTTTTTTTTAGTCAGTTTTTCCTTTTATGGATTATGCTTTTGTTACCAAATTTAAGAACTCTTTGCCAAGTGCTAGGTCTTGAAAAAATACATTTATCTTGTCTTTTTTTTCTAAAACTTTTATAGTTTTATGCTTTATATTTAAGTTCATGATCCATTTTGAGTTAATTTTTATATACAACATGGGGTTTAGATTATTATTATTTTTTTGCCCATGAGATATCCAATTGCTCTAGCATCATTTGTTGAAAATGCTGTCCCTGCTCCATTGTATTACATCTTTGTCAAAAATTAATTGGGCAGATTTGTATGGGTTCATTTCTGGGTTCTCTATTCTGTTTCATTCATTCATTCATTTATTCATTCATGTATTCCTTTACCAGTAGCACACAGTCTTGATTACTATAGTATAACAGTAAGCCTTAGCATTCAGAAGGATAATTTCTCCCACTTTCTTCTTTTTTCTTTTAAGATTTTATTTATACTTGAGAGACAGAGAGAGAGAGATAGAGGCAGAGGCAGAGGGAGAAGCAGGCTCCCTGTGGAACTGGGAGCCTGACTTGGGACTTGATCCGGGACTCCAGGATCATGACCTGAGCTGAAGGCAGACAGTTTAACTAACTGAACCACTCAAATGCCCTTCTCCCACTTTTTCTTTTTCAGAATTATTCTGGCTCTTCTAGAGCCTTAACCATTCAAAATAAATTTTAGAATAATGTTTTCAATGTTTAGAAAGAAGCTTGATGAGATTTTGAAATAAGAATTACTTAAAACCTATAGATAATTTGAGGAGAATTGACATCTTTACTATGTTGAGTCTTCTAATCAATAAACACAGTATGTCTTTCCAATCTCGCATACCTTGAAGAAATCCAACAAGCTTATATTATTCTTTTAATACATTGTTGGATTTGATTTATGAGTATTGAGAAATTTTCTATTGAAGTTCATGAGAAATATTGGTCTAAAAAAATCTCTTTTTTCATGGTGTTTTTTTGGTCTAGTTTTGGTATAGGACAAAACTATGCCCATAAAATGATTAGGAAAGGATGCCCTCCTCTATTTTCTGGAAGGAATTGTGTAAAACTGGTATCCATTGTTTAAATGTTTGGTGGCATTTTCCAGTTAAACTTTCTGAGCTTGGACATTTTGATTTTTACTATTATTTTAATGTGAATTTATTTGTACCCTGAAGAACACAGCACTCAGAGAGACTGTATCCAGGAAAGTCAGGAGAAATATGGGTCTCAATTAGTGTTATCTGTCACATGTGTATGTGTCATGTTAAGATTGTGAGCTTCTTCAGAGTGCCCATAGTGTGTTGGTCATCATTGGAACCTCAGCACCTAAGATAGCACCTGGCACACAGTAGGTTGCTCAGTGTAAGATATATCAGTGTTTTCCAAATTACTGCTTTTCATTAGTTTTTTATGCATCATACATACTTCCCCTTCCTAATTCCTAATTCCTTGGTTTACTATCTCCTTTTTTTTTTTATCTTCTTTTTCTCCTTTTTTTGTCTTTTGCAGGGTCCCTGGTCTCTTGTTCCAAATACTTAAAATGAGGGTTAGCCTTGATCCATGAGCATCTCTCTTCTAGTCTAATCCAGAGGGGCCTGGTAGAAAGGGGGTTTATCTTGAGTTTGTGGAATCAGATGAGAAGCAGTCAAGTAGCCACTTCGAGGAAAATGGAAAGGATCGTCAGAATCATATAGCCTAGGTAGTGGGCAGTACTGACTTTTGGTGCCAGAAGACTTTGAAGTACTGTAGAGAGGTCATGGATGTATGTTCAGGAAACTTTTAAAGTAAATCCATGAAATGCTATCAGATAAAGCTTCACATGAATGCTGGTAAAAATTTCAGATTTGATGGGGACATTCTATTGCTCTCACATATTACCTGTAGTTATGCTTAATGTAACTGGTAAGTTGTAAATATATAATAGTAATTGTGATTGTTTATTTTGTTTTCACTCCCTTATATAAGCTCCATAAGAGCTAGGATTAATGTATGTATCCCCAGCACTTAGAACAGGATAAGGCTCATGGCAGATTCCCAATAAATATTTGCTAAATAGGTAAGTGCCACCAGATTTCTGTACTCCAGTCCTAGGTGGAATAGAAGACAAAATTTGTTGTCTGAAAGGCCTGAGTTTCAGCCCTAAAACTGGCTCTGCCTCTTAGGACCTGTCTGTCTAGCCTCTCTGAGCCTCAGTGTCCTCATGCACTTAACAGAATTTCTATGGAGGTTCCCACATAAAATAATGAAGCATTTGGATGGACATTTTGTGGCTGGACATCTTTCTGTCCCCTTCTCACCCTAATGCCAGTTCTTCACCGTCCCTTCCCTACCCTCTGCCTTATAGTAGATATCCTTCAAATCAAGGCTCTGTATCTAAGGGTTAGAGTTTAAGTGGAGAAGGAACTGACATTCTTGCAATGGTTCTTTTCATTACAAAAATCTCAGGAGACAAGGGGCGCCTGGGTGGCTCAGTTGGTTAAGAGTCTGCCTTCGGCTCAGGTCATGATCCCGGGGTCCTGGGATGGAGCCCTGCATTGGGCTCCCTGCTCCTTGGAGAACCTGCTTCTCCCTCTGCCTCTGCCTCTCTGTCTCTCATGAATAAATACAATCTTAAAAAAAAATCTCCAGAGATGAAGAGCACAACTATAAGGGTCATGAAACTCGGGTTTAGAGTAGAGTTGCCATATAGCTACAACTGAAATGTTGAGAAAGGACAAAAGCAAGAAAGTCCTTTGTGAAGCCTGCAAATCTGTGCCTCCCGGCAGGGTCTGCAGTGGTAAAATATGTACGAGATCTGAGGCATGAGGTGACAGCCAGGTGGTGTGTGGTGGGGGCAGGAGTTCAGGGGACACTTTCCTGAGTCACTTAAGAAACAGATCCTTCAAACCACAGGAGGGCTGGGCCTCAGGACAGGGGAGGCGACCACTCTTGTACGAGGCCTTCCCATTTCCTTCCACTAAGAAGAAAAGACAGAAGACAGGCAGTAGGTAAAACAGGATGTAAAGTTTATATACAAGAATATAATGTTTATCTGAAATATTTACAGTGTTGGTTAAAGCAATATTTTTACAACTTTTTAAGGTCAACTACTATGTATATTACAGGTAAGCTACAGTGGTTTAATTTGCAAAATTAAGTAAAAAAATGTTTTAAACAAAGCTTAAAGTACTCAGGTGAATTATAAAATCTGTCTGTTTTGCCCTTTAGCCAAAGAACTCCTGCTATGATGGTTAATGTGCTTTTGATAAATGGAAGTACTCTACCTGGAAATGCAGGATTTAAAATGACAGGTGAATTACTATAAGGCTTAGGTTCTCAGTCTCAGGCTGGAGCTGAGAGATGTCGAGATAACAGCCAGCTTTATCTCAACGAGGTTTGTGACCCACAACAGTTGGGGCATGTAGAAGAATGAAGCCATTTGCACATTATGGCAACAATAGCGGAAAGTGAAAATTGGTTGACCCAAACCAAACAGAAAAACAAACAAACAAAAAAATCAGACCCAAGTCACAAGTTGTACCTCTTCAAAACTGAAGTGAGCTATTTAAAAACTTCATAAAAATATTCATGATTTTATTAGTTTGAACATTTCTACAAGATCTGGGTGGGTTTTCCTGTATGTGAAAACAGCTATCCATGCCCAAGGCCTCCTAAGGCCATGTAAGTCAGGAGAGGCTGGGGTGCAAACGTGCAAAAAGGCAAGGGAAGCTGCTCCAGGCTGAGGGCTGGAGCCACAGGGCCTGTGCTTGGGAAATGAGAGCTGAGGACCCAGAGCGGAGAGGGTCTGCTGGGCACCCCCGGAGCTGGCCTGGGGGGCATACTAGCACTGCAGCTTGCGGATGCTGCGGGAGATGCGCTTGAACTCCCTCTGCCCCTTCTGCCACCGCTTCACAGAGGTGATCACCAGCTCCCCACCCAGCTTCTGTCCCATGACCAGATAGGGCGCATTGATGTCGTTCATCTCCTCGCAGGTGCACTGCAAGCTGTCTTTGAGCCACAGCACCGATTTCTTCAGGTCCCTTTCAGACACACCATTCAGCTTGTAAATGGTCTTGCTCTTGGTCTCCAGGATGATTTTGGTATCTCTGTTGATGTAGGTTATCTCCTTCACTTTTATTTTCAGTGCTGCGAAGACGAGAGGGGACAGAATCACACCAGTTGTAAGAAGGGAATACGTACAGAGTGAGAGCTCTCCTCACCTCACATGTTTGTGATACTCAGCCTGGGGGAGGGAAGAAGAGCTTCCTGCAGCTAATGAGCCTGTCAAGGGCAGCAGGTGGCTTCATTTCTAAAGCCTCAAACGGCTTGCCAGGCACCTTACTTCCAATCAGCCATCCTTCCAAAAATCTCTTTGCGGGACCCAATTAACTTTTCTTCCTCACCCTTGTGTTCTTGTGTTTCTATGTCCATTGCATGTGGCTTGCGCTCTCCTCAACAAATGACTTCCCTTTTTGGAAACTAAAGCATGAAAAGAAATGCCTGACTCTTAGGTGAAACGTGATCCTTCTGTGGCCATAAACTTTAAACTCAATTTATTACGTTGGAGAGGTTTTTGGACAAACCTGTAAGGAAATTATATCACACAATCATTGTTTTCTAAAGAACAGACTACAGGGAAGAAGAATTGATCTTACAGCAGCTGCATTTGATTTGGTAAAGCAACTAGGAGAAAAAATACCCAAAACTCTAATAGCACAACATGTTTAGCTGTAAAAGTGCTTTTCTGAAGATCTCATTCTCATCTGCTATCATTTGCCTGTCTGTGGCCAAGGAGTTTACAGATCATATAGGTACCATTTCCAAAATGGATAGCATTCACTAGAATGCTAAGACCAAAAGTAAGTGGTTGACTATAAAAGACACATTTTACAGTCATGAACAGTCTGCTTTGGGAAAGAAAACCCTACAAACATATGTGCTGGAATTAAACTTCAAGAGTCCATGAAGGCAGGGAAAGGGTAGAATCTTAAGGTTGGAAAGGATCATCCCATTGAAATCTCTTGTTGATACACAAAGAATTTGGAAATCCAGAGAAGTTAGTGACTTACATGAGGTCACCCTGTTAGGTTGTGTCCTGGCTAAGTCTAGCTGTCAGAACGCTGGTTCCCATGCCTCCTTGTCTAACACTGCTGTGGTCTCTTAAATTTTTGGTCCTGTTTGGGACATGAACATGCCCAAGTGTGACGTAGCCTAAGACTCTTCATGACATTGACAGTAGTCGGTATAGATGGTGTGTGAACGGTACTTCCTGACTTTGATGGAGTTGGATGCATTATTTAAATTAGTCATAGAGGAAGAGGGTTTGTGTGTGTGTGTGTGTGTGTGTGTGTGTGTGTGTGTAACTGCTTTGGGGATCTCTCTCTCTCTCTCTGTCTGTCTCAGAAAGGGAATTTGATTTTAACCATGGTTTTTCCAGCTGACCAGGAAATGACTGAAGCTCAACCCAATAAATTAAAGATGCTGTGATTTGGCCAATGACTGTTTTGTCTGATGTGCATCTAAACTGAAGTACTGAGTTCTCAGGGTTTATGGGACTTAAGCCATGGAATAAGTCACATGGAGATGTCACCTGTTCCTGATGCCTCTACATAAGGGCTGGGGTGGGGAGGTTATATGGTGGGAGAAGTGATGATATGTTTCACACATAGAGCATGTGTGATAGAGCTCCTGGTCATATTAAACATTCATGAGCTCCACACAGGAGAAAACCATTACTTTTAATCATGAGGAAGACTTATTACTTATCTTTTCTTGTTATAAAATAACCAACTTTGCAAAAGCTCACCATGGGAAAACATCACCCATTTCCTCCCTGGATTTTCAGCTGGGGCCAAATATAGGGAATCAAAGCCCTAAAATAACTTTTCCTGCCCCAGAAGATGTGAGTGGGGATGCAAGAAGTGGTAGGAGGCAAGGGTAATGGTACTACCTGCTCCAACAGCAAGTTGCATGCACAGGGAAGCAGTTCTGGGCGATTCCTTCTGCACCAGTACTTTTACCATTGCAGTGAGGAGGCCTCCGACATTTTCCCTGTACTTCAGGAGTGCAGTGGGGGAAAGAGCGTGATGCTTTCGTGGATGACTTAAGTTAATTATATTTGCTTTCTATCCTTGTTCCTTCTACTTTTCCATTACTTTCCAAAGTAGAGAGGCAATATAGAATACTGCTTATAAACCAGGAGTATAAGATATACTTCCTACAATTCAGGTTCATTATCCTTTCTGAGACAAAACTAATGTGGGGAAATAGAAAACAGAGCAGTGAGGTAATCTGTGTGCATGATACCTTAAATGAGATGATATCGATGTTCTTTTGAAAGGCTTTCTCCTCTAAGGAGAGGGAACAGTAGCACACACACACACACACACACTTTTTCAGGGGCCTAGGTCATGATAGAGCATCCTTAGGAATTGGGTCTTTTGTAAGGGAAGCCATAAAGCAAGTATTAATATGTGGGTGTGTGTGCACAAGCCCTAATTTCAATCATTTTAGAGCCCCATGACATCACTAACTTTTTCATAGAAAGTCAGGAGAGAGATCTGGATTAAATCTAGTGCAAAGGACATAAGCTGCCAGAAGAAAATGATATTTTATAGACACTTTAATGCACATTTTATTAAAATTATATTTTTCTATTTTCCCCTTAATCAAATCTTGTAGCATGGAAGCTCAGAAGTGTGTTTTGGTAAGGCTCTGGAGATTTAAGATTGCTGCTACCAGCATCCCTGGCCTTCTACTCCTTACAGTTGTGTATATTTAAATACAGACATTCGAAACCCTATCATCCCATTTGTGGTTCTTCCTGAGGGGACAGATTGGTTAGGACTTAGGATTGCCTCCTTTCTTTTTCCCTTCCTTGGCAGTGTGAAGTTTTTCCTAAAGCTCTGGCTGTTCTAGGATCAGTTGAAGTTAAACCCAGGACACTTTTGGAAGAGAGCCAGGGTTATAAGCAACAGTGATTGGATTGTTTCCAGAGTTTCAGGGACCTGATCTGTCCTGAGATTGCTGGGATGGTAAGTTGTAAGGAGAGAGTGGGGAGGCAGCCCCAGCAGTGAGTGCTCAAGTGATTTCTCTCAGTTTCAAGGACTTTGTTGAGTACACAGAGATGTTAATATAGATCTGTTAGACTTCATTATTGTTTGATAGAACAGGAACCGTATCTGCTTACCAGTAAGTTCAGCCTTCTGCCTGAATACTTTTAAAGGATACCAGCCTCTCAAAAACATCAAAAGGTGTCGACTCTTGGAATGGGATGAAGACAAGAATGTCCCAGTGAATGTCTGGGTGAAGTCCATGGCCACTCCAAAATTAGCATGGGTTCTGTGTCTAGCTGGGCTCCTGACCTCACCTTGGGGCCCTCAGGATAGTGGAGAGGTGCTGATGAAGCTCTGTGTGGACAGTCTCCATTCCTCTTCCCTCTTAAATACTCTCTTAAGGGGAGTCACCTACACACTATGAACCTGGGTAACAAATCACACACATTATTATTCCCAAACACTGTGTCATCATGGCACCTTTCATGTATTTTGCCAATGGAAATTTCAAAACTGTATTTTGTTCTTCTTTTTAAATTTAAATACCTTGGATGTAGTCACTAGTCACATAGTCACTAGTGATGGGATGCAAAGGAGCAAAGTGTTATGGGCTATGAATATGGTAAATATTTGATGCTGGAGTAAATTTTTATTTTTGGCTGACTTAATGCCTTGAATTTGTTTTGCTGGGGCTAATATTTACATGTTTCTATTCCTGGTACTCACATCAAAGAGCAGAGAACTTGGCCAAAATTATGCTTATTGGCAAGAAAAAGACAAAGTGAAATGAAAAATGTGCCATCGAAAATTCCTAATTTGAGTAATTCTCATTATTTGATTATTGCTTAACAGAACAATGAATTTCACCTAGTAAGATACAACTCAGGGCAAGATAGTTACATAGGGAGACAACTAGGATAGAGCGAGTCAGACGATTTTGGGAAAGATGAGCTATGATGGTATTTTACCCAAGTCTTACCCAGTAACATCTTAATGATTTGTTCCTTTAAGTTTTACTGGTAAATAAAACTTTTGAATGTGAAATCTTTTGTTGGTGGAGGTATATTACTTACCAAAATCATTTTTACAAAGAGTTTCCATTATGTCGTTGTCATCCTCATTTTTATTTTTGCAGGCTTCACATACTTTTGGAGCTACAAAATTGAAAAAATTAGTAAATTTGCTTAGAGGGGAAAAGCAGGTGGCATTTATAAACAACTTAAAGGGGCTTATCCAGACAAGAGCAGCTTCTGCCTCCTTTGAAAAGGCTTACTCAATCCTAAGAATGTCTTCCAT
Source organism: Lutra lutra (assembly GCF_902655055.1). Lineage (NCBI taxonomy): Eukaryota > Metazoa > Chordata > Mammalia > Carnivora > Mustelidae > Lutra > Lutra lutra. The sequence continues at coordinate 85,239,780 of NC_062279.1, read as the reverse complement.
GACTACCGTTTTTTGATGGGCAAAACAAGAATGCCTATAGTTGTGTTTAATAAATGACAAATTACCACCCCACCCCCCCAAATGGTGTTGTGGGCAGAGTGTACAGAGGGTTTCGGTTCTTTAGCTCTTCCTCCCAACCCCTGAGACAAATTCTGTCTCTGAAAAATTGCTCCCAAAGCCTCTCTGAAGAGAACACCCCAGAAGAAACTTGAGCAGTTTCGGTAAATCAGTTACCACAAAATATGGCCACAAGATTGTCTTTTTCAGTTGCATGACACAAGCGCAGGTCAGTAGAGTTGTATCTCGGGGCGGCGGGGGGCTTCAAGATATTCCCAAGTCTGGACTGGACGAAGTGGCTAGGGCTGTCTGGGTTACATTGGGGCTCTTGCCTCTTTAGAAACACACCTCAGCAACTGGCACACTGCTCTCGCGGGTTCCGTATTGCCCGTGGGCTTTCTGTCAAGTGTGTGGTTAAGCTGCTTTTATTTCATTGTTATCTTCCTTCCTGGTGCAGGTTCTTCTTGCTCCTCTTTGTCCATTTCAAATTCTCAAAAACAATGCCTCCCACCCCCAAATCAATAAACAATCAGCCAAACAAAAAACCCAAAGCTTTTTCTGAAGTGATCATAATTGAAGCAAACAGGTCCATGGGGGTCTGACCAAATGTAGGAATATGTGCTAGCATGACAATCAGAAAGCCTATTAAAGGCTCTTCTAAGAGTCTGACTTGGGTGGGGGGGGCATGGGGGGGGAGGAAACATACTATTCCCTCTCTTGCATTTATAAATGTGCTAATGCTAGGTCTAAAATTTAGGTAAGGAGTGTCTGGGTGGCTCAGTTTGTTAAAAGTTTGCCTTCAGCTTGGGTCATAATCCTGGGGTCCTGGGATGGAGCTCGTCATGGGGCTCCCTGCTTAGCAGGGACCCTGCTTTTCCCTTTCCCAGTCTCCCTGCTTGTGTGCGCTCTCTCTCCCTCTCTCTATATTAAATAAATAAAACATTTAAAAAATAAAAATAAAATTTAGGTAAAATTTGATTTTCATTCATATGAAAGTGAATTTTCACAGAAAAAACTTCGTGATTTATGATATGAGATATGTATCAAATTAGAAAAATTGCAGAGCATAGTTTTGAAGACCATAAACTTTTATTTTGAAGGGGGAATATAGAGATTTGGAGAAACCTGTATAATGTTGGTGCTGATGGTGGAAAGAAATAAAAACAAAAGTAACACACATAAAACTGACCTTAATTCCCCTCACTCAAACAAAATGAAACATTTCCAATTAGGAGCTCTAGGAATGTATATAAAATGTTACTAACCTGTATTGGTTGGTCTGTGGTGTATGTTGGACAAATGTTTGAAATATGCCAAACATTTGCAATAAATTAGAAATCTAACCAATAAGATGATTGCAAACTGGAGGTGCCTGCCAGGAAAGATTGCTAAACAACTGTGCATTTTCTTTAACCAATGATGGCTATAGGAAAACAATTAAAGATTGAAAGGGAAAGGCCGTAGGAGCCCCGCAAGGGATTAGGAAGCTCCCTTTCCATCTCAGGGGGACCTGAATCAGTTTAGACACATTGTGTATATTTTTTTTTCAGCAAGAATATCAAGAACCCATGAGGTTTTCATTGCTTTGATGGTTTTTTTTTTTTTTTTTTTTTTTTGCACAGGAACTCCCCCTCTGTTTTCTAAAAATCTGGGAAACTATCTTTTGCACAAATTTTCTCCAGTTAATTAAAACCACTCCTAAGATATAAACTGATTAGTGATAGAAAAATGATTCCTGGAGATTCCCTTTATGCCCCCTTCCTTAGATACCCGAGCAGTACAACCAGTGCTCAATTTTCAACATGCTCTGAGACAGTCTGGCTTTTATTTCCAAAACCTAAGTCAGCAAAGAACAACAACAACAACAACAAAATACCTTCAAGGACTGTCTGTGCGTTTTGGCTAACTTGCCTGTAAAGGAATGTTTCCGTGCCTAGAATCCTGCCGGGTGCTAAGAACGTGTTGCATGAGGCTGGGCGAGGAGCCTCTGGCCAGGGTGCTCACTACCCACTCCACACAGGACCATTTCCAGCGCTCTCAGAATTTTGGCACCAGGGCCAACATCTTTAAAAATAATTGCATATCTCTAAGGAAAAAACGCCTTTCAGTTCATTTCCTTCCTTCCTTTCCTCCCCCTCCCCGCCCCCGCCTTTTTGTCTTTTAACTGTCTCTGAGAAAGCAACTGGTGTAACTTGGAAAGTATTAGGAGGCTTGGGCAGGGGAGCGGGCGGTGTGTGGTGTCTCGAATTTGTCCCGATGACACACGAGGGCTAGAAGGGCATCTGCCCCTCCTGGGACTGGCACCTGTGGCGGGGACACATCAGGATGTGGGTGTGGGCCGCGAGATTCTCCCCCAGAAAGCCTTTAGCGGAGCTGGGTGTGAACGGGGAAGTGAGGCGGGGTGGGGGGCGAATATGGGGAAAGGCTTACCTTCCTCGGTGGCCGGCAGAAGGTGGTCGCTGCTAGCGAGGGGTATGCAGAGATCGTTGTCCTGGGGGAAACGGTCGCACTCGAGCATGTCCGGCCAGGGGAAGCCGAAGGCGGACATGACTGGAGCGCAGCGGTCCTTCACCTGCACGCAGAGAGAGTGGCACGGCTGGATGGTTTCGTCCAGGTCATCGAGGCAAACAGGGGCGAAGAGCGAGCACAGGAACTTCTTGGTGTCCGGGTGGCACTGCTTCATGACCAGCGGGATCCAGGCGCCCGCCTGCTCCAGCACCTCCTTCATGGTCTCATGGCCCAGCAGGTTGGGCAGCCGCATGTTCTGGTACTCTATGCCGTGGCACAGCTGCAGGTTGGCCGGGATGGGCTTGCAGTTGCTGCGCTTGTAGGAGAAGTCGGGCTGGCCGAAGAAGAGCCCGCGCGCCGAGCCCAAGCAGCAGTACGAGGCGAGGACGAGCAGCAGCAGTGAGCCAGGGCCCTGCGGCATCGTGGGCGCGCGACCCCTGCGGGGCGGAGAGCGGAGCGGGGGAAGCGGGAGGCAGCCGGCGCTGAGGTCGTCCCGGCCCGATGGCTCTGCTCTGCGCGGCTCGGGGACCTGGAAAGCCGGCGGTCGGGCGACGGGAGAACGGAGACGCCTGGCGCAGGGAGGACTTCGCGGGAGAGACGCTGTCCGCTCGGCTTCTTGCGGCAAGCCAGAGCTCAGCTCCGGGGGGCTCCAACCCGGGGGGAGCAGAGTGAACTGCAGCTGGGGCCCAGCCAGAGTTTTCTTGGCCTTTTTTATGCAAATCTGGAGGTTGGGGGGAGAAAGGGAGGAGCCAGGGGAGAGTAATCCGAGGAGGGTTGGTCACTACTCTTTTGGTCTGGTTTTCCGTTGAGAATGCCCCTCACGCGCTCCCTGGAAGGGAATTCTGCCCCCGCCTCCTTCAGATGCTGCTGATCGTGTGCTCCAGGATTGCTTTAAACAACAAACAAACAAATAAATAGACACGCCTGGCAGCTGCGCCCCACGGGTGGGCGTGCGGAGCGCGGGCTGCAGGAGATGGGGCTACCGCGGGGGACGCAATGGGCGGCCTGGCCACTAGGTCCCGGCGGGAACCGCGCTCCGCCCCCCGCGAGGCCCAGGTCGGGGCTTGTTTGACCCCGGCCTTAAGTTTCTGCTTCTACCCCGGAGCTGCGCGGCGGAACTGCATCTCTTGGAGCCGAGAGCCGCAGCCCTCGGGCTCTTTGTGACTTCTCGCGCACGGGACCCGCTCGCTCGAGGCCGCTTCGGCGAGCGAGCGTGATTTCCTCTCCAGTGTCCAGCCACAGTTCCAGCCTGGCCCATCTCCATACGGTGTGATTTCCCATGCCCTTTTAAAAAATCAGAATTTGTTATAAAGTCGTGCGAGCAAAACTTACGCGGAAAGAGAATAAAACGTTGGAGTTGTTATGTTGTTGGAGTAACTCTAGATTTTTGCCGTTGTGGAAATGCTTTTGCAGAATGTCGTCAGACTAACACACTGCCCACCATTTCCCGCTTTTGAAAAAGAGACCTGCCCCTTCCCCCTTTCCTTAAATGAAAGGGACGAGTCAATTCTCGAAAGCAGTGTGGGCCCTAACACACACAGGCCTCGGTGGCGTGGCGCTCTGTATGGGCCCGGTTTGGAAAGACTAGTACTGGGCCCGTAGGACTGGCAGAAAATGCGTCAGGTGGGCAGCCTGGGAAGGGGTAGGGGGCAGAGGAAGAAGCTCTGCCTAGAGATCCACGAGTTGGTTCATTTATCCTACACACATCGGCGGGTATCGAGTGTGCAAAAGGTGAACAGACAGGCCGGCCTTTGCTTTCGTGGAGCTAGGGTTCTTCTGCCCTTAAGGACTGCAAACAGTAAGTTTACAACTGGAAACTGGGACTTGGGTGCCAGAAGATAAAGAGTGTGTGTGTGTGTGTGTGTGTGTGTGCGCGCGCGCGCGCGCAAGACGACTCCTTCCTCCTAATCGCCCAAGTCCCCTTAGAGGCAGGTCGTCTCCGCCCCCTCAACTTCCCTAGCGCTGTAGCTGTGCGGGTCCAAACAGAAAATCCCGGGAGAGCGACCCCGCCAAGGTTCTTTCATATGTAAGAGCGCGCATTTTTACTACTTTCCGGCCTCTCCGAGCTCTCCACAGGCTCTGTCCGCAGCTGCCCTATTCCCCTGTTCCGCCTCTCAGATTCAAGTCCTCCCGCCTGCGTTGGGGTCCGAGTGTTTCAGGGAGGGATTAAACGGGTGGATGGAGAGAGCCAGCTCAATGTTATTTCCGACCACTTCCTGGCCGTAAACACATCAGGAAAATCGCCGTCTGGGAGTGGAGGGAGAGCATCTCCTGGTCTCCAAGAATCTATGTCCCTAAACGTCCAGCTTCCATGTTTTCTTTGACCCGGGTGATCTTCTGGGGAAGGGCCTGGGGCGGCAGCAAAAGACAGCTCTTCGCGAACTAGCCCTGGGTCTTCTTGACGTTTCTAACAAAAGCACCAAGAGGCCTAAAACCCCCGCTCCCCAACACAAACTGTTTTGAAAATAAACCCATGAGACGCAAGCACACCGACTCAAGTACTTAATCAGAACCCGGGCTCTGGGAGATGCTAGGACTTGGCCCTTGGGGCGGGAAAGGGGACTCTCTCGCCTCCACCGCCCCCAGCCCCAACGCCCTCCCCTGGGGTCGTCTCGGCCCTTCAGACCTCCTAGCGCGGGAACAAGGACCGCGAAGCCGTCGCGCTCGGGTTAGGCGGGGGAACGTCGCACACCCAGGAGCCACGGAGCAGCAAGGCGCTCCGCCGGTGGGCGCGGCCGAAGGCATTGTTTCCGCAGCCCGCGCGGTCCCACCCGCCGCCAGGGGGCGCCGGGAGCCGCGCCGGAGTCTCCATCACAGCCACGCGCGGCGTCCCGCCTTGACCTGTCAGTTTCCGAGGCCGGCGGAGCCCCCATCGCACCTGCACCACCCAACGTAGATCTCATCCTGCGCAGACTGCGTCTCCCTTCCTCACCTGGAGTCTCGCCCCACTCCCTTTCCATTCAGCCACCCCCTCGCTCCCCCCACGACCGGCCAAGCGCGTGTCCGCGTGACAGGCGCGTCCACGAGACCAGATGATTGAAGGGGGACGAGAAAATAACGTTCCACGGAGGCCAGGACGCGAGCAAAGACCTCTGCTTGTGTGAGAGCCGCACGAACGTCGATGCTGGGTGACGGTCCCGGCGCCCCTCCCCAGCCGGGGTCGCTGTGCCACCGCGGAGAGCGGCGCGCACGTGGTGCAGCGCCGCCGCGGCGCCTTCCCTCGGTAGACTCTTCTGCGCTCCTCGCTGGCGCTCCGGCCTAGGGGCCTCCTCAGAGCCTCGCCACCCAGCGAAGGCCAACAAAGGCTTTTGCTTTTACAAACCGGGAGCCAGTGCCCCCTCCCTGCCCCAACCATTCAGTATTTGTTCGTTTTTTTTTTTTTAAAGATTTTTAAAAATTATTTATTTGACAGACAGAGATCACAAGTAGGCAGAGAGGCAGGCAGAGAGGCAGGCAGAGAGAAAGGAAGGGAAGCAGGCTCCCTGCTGAACAGAGAGCCCCATGCGGGACTCGATCCCAGGACCCCGGGACCATGACCTGAGCTGAAGGCAGAGGCTTTAACCCACTGAGCCACCCAGGTGCCCCAGTATTTGCTCGTTTTAGGAATGGAAACTGTAATCACCCACTCCCAGGATGAGCGGAAGTGGGTGCTCGTCTCTCAGTCGGCTTAAAGGGGGCTGCCCAGGAGTTCTTGGTGATAGGGTTGGCCATCTCCGTGCCCCCCACTCCGTGCCCCACCCCCCGCCCCGCGCAAGGGAACGAAATCCCACCCAAATGCTGCAGGCCCGAAGAAGAGCCTCGAACCACCCTGTGTTCTGGATTTGGCCCCGCTTTCCTGCCTGTAGTCAAGGCACTGAAGAATCCTCAGGCACCGCCTTCCCGCCAGTGTCGCCAGAACCACCGCAAGTGTCTGGGTCGGCAGGTCTTCACTGTCGTGCTCGGAGGGAGCTTCAGTCCTGCAGCTAGGGTCTCTAAGTGGGGGGCTGGCGGGCCCTGCACCTGCGGGGTAGGAGCGAAGAACCTGGGAAACGGCGCCTCCCGGCCGCGCTCCAATACGTTGACTCTTCTGAGGAGTTGGAGCGAGAGGGGGGGAGAACCACGTGTACAACATGCCAGTTTCTAGACTCTCAAAGCCCAGCACCGGCTTCGGAGGGGCAGTCTTCAGTTGGAAACAAGCTTGACGGTCCCGCTGATCGCCCTTCCTTTAAGAGACTGGAAAGCCTGCGTTTCGAAGCTCCTTGCTAAAAAGCGCGGCCTCTCGGGGGGCTTTGAGGCGTGAGGGCAGACAAGTTCTGAGTCGGGATGACCCCGGTAGAAGGGCAGGGCGGGAGCAGGCTGCGGAAGCGCGGGGGAACTGCGAGCCGCGCCCACGCTGAGGCCGCACTAACACACCGGCTGAAGGCACCCCATTTCCTGAAATCCTCACTGTACCCCGACAGGTGGGTGTGGGTATTATCATTTTGCAAGTGTCACGGGGACACTGAGACATGAGGGTTTAAGGGACTGGAGCCGGGTCACACAGTGAGGTGCATTGCTGGTACGCCGCGTGCTGCCGCTAGGTGCAGTTCCGGTCCTTTGGCGACGCGTCCGGACCTGTTGGGTGTCTCCACCAGCGTCGTCGCTTGGCTGTCATTCGCGCGCAGGCCGGCCGGGTGGGTGACGTCAAGTCTCGTCCCGGGGCTGGGGATTCTGGCCTTCCCCGCTCCCGGCCGGATTGAGAGGCGCTCTAGCCCCAGCATCCTTCCGTGGGATTCGCGGCAGCCATCTGAGGGCGCCATTTCCCAAAACAGAGGGTCCCTCTAGGGTTGCAGTTGCTCCCTGCACGCTGTAGAGGTTCTGAGATCTTTTGCGTTTCTAGAAGTTGGCCGTGGGGCTGGCTTTTTTGGGGGGCTGGGGGCGGGGAGGAGGGGGAGATTAGCTTGTTCTTTCGCCTTTGGCCTTCCTTCCGCTTGCGTTCAAGAGTGAGAGCGCGGACTGCAGCTGGACGCGAAGCTGGTCGCCGCAGGCGCACGCGGGGCGGGTACCAGCCGCTTCCCTGCTGCGCTCTCCAAGGGATCCGACGCAGATTCCAATACCTAGGTCCAGGCCTGCGACGCGAAAGCCCTTGCCTAGCATATTAAGAAAACAAGAGTCGATTCGGAGGACCAACAGCTGACCGACTGCTAACCCGAACTCTTTAGCCTCTTTGCTGCTTTCAGGTTTCAAGGGGCCGGCGAGCTCCCATTTGGAGCTGAAAAAGCAAACGAAGGGTCTAGGGAGGTTCGGACTCGGTGCCCTCTTTTCCGCGGAGGGGCGAACTGGCCGAGGAAGGGCGCGGGAGGGGCTCTGGAGACCACGACTTTGGTGCGCCAGAACCCTGGAGCGGGGGGACGGCTCCCTGGGGGTGAAGTAGCAGCGGTCCCCCCGGCCTTCCCTGCCCGCCACTTGGCGGAGAAGGAGGTGGCCCCGAGAGAGCTGTTATTGCAAGTCAGTGTTGGCTCTCTGGTAAGTCCAAAGTGAGCTCTTTGGTGGGTCCAAAGCCGGTGTGGACCCCCACCACCCCCCAAACTTTCAGAGGCCTCTTTTGAACCAAGTACAAGCTTGCTCTTTTAGAAAAGCCTGAAGGCAGTGGATGGATACTTTTGAGCTCAGTAGAATGATTAAAAACAGGCGCTCCAAAAAGATAAAAACAAAACAAAACAAAAAGAAAAAACGAAACAAGAACCGACCAACCAAACAACTAGTTCCACTCGCAGTGATAATCTACTGCAACAGATCATTTTCTTGCTTCCCCAGCTGCCAGAGTGTTTTAGTCAAACACCGGTTTGGGATGGATCGAGAAAGATGTTTTATAGTGTATTTTTCTTAGGCACATCATGGAGGCTGTCTGTGGTTGGTGCTTTGGGAAAGACTCGGTTCTGTTTCTTTTATTGTTACCTCAATGAGAAAATGGCCCTAGACATTTGGGGAGAAAGAATGAGGCTTGGGCATGGCATGTCCTACTTGCAGCCCTGGACTGCTTCTGCTTGGAAAACAAAACCAAAAATAAAACCCAACCCAACAAAACACCTGGGGGCAGCTAGCTCAGTGACACAGACATCTGGGAAGGAAATTCCATTTGTGGAGTGTACATGTCCTTCCCAACCATTTGTTCTTTTGTTCACAGCATAAAGTCTCGGATTTGCTGGACCAATAGTAATTCTTTGATCTTTGGGGTTCAAAACTTTGAAATTCGCGTCAACTGTGTACATTTAGTTCATTTGGCAGTCTTTTTTTTTTTAAGATTTTATTTATTTATTTATTTGACAGAGAGATCACAAGCAGGCAGAGAGGCAGGCAGGGAGAGAGGAGGAAGCAGGCTCCCTGCTGAGCAGAGAGCCCGATGCGGGGCTCGATCCCAGGACCCTGAGATCATGACCTGAGCGGAAGGCAGTGGCTTAACCCACTGAGCCATCCAGGCGTCCCTCATTTGGCACTCTTAATTAAAAATCTATTTATTGAGCACCTCATGTATGTAAGGAGCTCTGCTGGATACTTTTCCTTTCCTCTTCCCTGTCCTCTTCTTTCCAATTTTCCTGTCTCTTTCTGGGGTCCCAGCAGTTTATTGCTCAGTGATGTGTCACAACCTCTGATGAGACTTGAAATGAAGCATCTCCTAATTGCTCACATTAGGAAATCCTGAAAGGAAATAGCAAAATCCCAAGACCATTCATAGAGGGCGGTCCAGAAGCCACAGAGTTTCTCTGGGAAGAAAGTCCTGCTCCATTGTCTGATTTGAACAGCAGGGGTCACTGGCTAAGCTGGTGTTTCACTCTGGTGGGAATTTATTGCCATCAGATAAGAGCACAAAGTCAATACAATAAAGCCTGTTGGCTCTAAAGCAACAGATGGGATCTGTGTTCCTGCACACATGTACAATCTTTCTAGAGACAAATCCCAGAATAAAAAGCCCTTTGTCATTCTTCCTGAACTGACTTTAGGGACACCTTTCCATACTCTGTGTTTGTTTGGGTCCTTATAATGGTATACTTTTATGCTGCCCAAATAAGAAATTTTTTAGATTCACTAAAGTGATTCATCCTTTTCTGACAGACTCAGTTTCCATAAACCAGAGGTATTCAGAGCAACAAATAAATCTGTAAATTAAAAAGAACATTTGTTTTTGGTTGATTTAGTGTAACCTGTAATTTCAAACTATAGTAGTATTTAGCATACCCAGACTCAGCCCTCTGACTGAGTTCATTGGCACTAAATGTTAACAAAGTTTCATTAGTAAACCTAATATTTCTTAATAGTCTGTAAATCTCTAGCGGTACAATGTGGAGGGAGATATTGCAGAGAAATAACATTTTCAAATGTTAAATTGGGTTTCTGGTAGGTGGCCAGTTTGTGAAGTATCTAGTGATCATCTCAGCCATTCTGTCCAGAGTTTTGCTGTTTTCCGTTAGTTTCTTTGAAATCTTTATTAATTAAATTCATAACAAGTTCTGCCCTGGAAGAAAAATAAAGAAGAAAAGAGTACATTTTATGAGTATATTTTATGAGTACATTTAACTTATTATTATTTGTACTAGTTCAGAAACCTTTTTCCATGTCCAAGTTTGTCTGGATTAGAGCTTCAAAATGAACAAGATTATCTAAGGTTTTCTATTATCAGTTCTTCCCTGGAATAAATATTGAAAACAAGTCTTTAATTCCCTTTTGTTTGGTATTATTAAATTGAAAACTTTAACTTGTTATGCTCATTATGGTTCCATTCAGAGGAGATGAGTGTAATAAGAGTGGAGGGAAGATAAGGGAAGGGGGAGATCAAGCTTTGTTTGGATCAAAACCAGATTTCTTTCATTTGGAAGTCATTCTCCACTCCCCGCTCCTGAAAAGGTGTACTGTTTCCTAGAATATTCTAGTGGTGTGTGAAAGACTTGGACAGGTAGTCACTGGGATGATTTCTGTGGACTGCTAATCCGTCACCCCAGGAAGATCAAATATTGTGCCCTGCTCGTCTCTTTAACCATAGATGATGTAATTAGCAGCCTAATGCCTTAAAGAAGGAATCTCTCAAGTATCTTGGGGCTTAATTCCATCTATTTATTCAAAAGATCATTGGGCCTCTACCATACACTGTAGGGGTTATCAAAATGTCCTTGCATATAAGGGGTTTATGGTTTAGTATTTGTAAGTAAAAATAAAATTCCCAATTATCTGCATTTAGCTTAAAAGTGAAGATGGCACATATTTCTGAGGGTACAGACTTTTCCCCACTACACTGGGGTAAAGGGATTTTTCTCATAAAGCAAAATATGTGTTGCTGGGGAAAGGAATAACAAGGCCTAGGCATTTGCAGGTCATGTCTGAGAAACTTTGTTGCTTTTTGAATTGCGATAGAATATAGTCTTTTATATTCATAAGCCTTATTAGAAAGCAGACAATTAGAAACTTCTGTAAAAATCTTGAGAGATCTGTTCTTTGCCCTAGTTTAAGACCAGCTTAAACTAACAAGGGTTTAAATTCTGTCTAGTTTATAAATTTACTTTCAGAGAACAATATTCAGTGTCTTAGAAACCCTAAACTGCAATAGATACAGGGGAAATTATCATTAACCACCAGATAAATGATGTATTTTTCATAGTTGCATTCCCAAATCAACAGCAGACAACTGACTAGAAGACTGAAGGGAATGGGTCGGAAATGAAATCAAGTTAAAGTGAAACTTTCATTTTCGCTCATGAATTTGATATCCTCCCCCAAATTTTGCTTTGTTGTTTACAAAAGTAATCCATGTAAAATATTTAGGCAACACAAAATTATAAAGGGGAAATTGGATCTCTTTAATTTCACTGCTGGTATCTACAGAAAAAAGTGAAAAATAGTTGTATTCTTTTAACTTAAGAGAAAATGAATATACAAAGCTTTATAAAAATGCAGTCAAATGACATTATTTGTAACAACTTTCTATATGTCAGGAAATGGAGATTCAGGTCTTAATAAATTACCTCTGAATATAGTATTTGAACCATATTTAATTTCACGAGTGGGTTCCCCTGTATTGATGTTTCCTCTCCAGGTTCTTACCGGCTCATAAGTGGTACTGATTTGTAGTGGCTGAGTTAGGCATATCATGATTAGGATGGGTTTGGGCAAGCACCTCATCCAGATTTCTCCCAACATAGAAGTTCGATCAGAATTTCTTCTGGCATTTGGACAGGTTGGCTACAACTCAGAGACTGTATATCTTGTAGTTCTCAATGTGATATTTCCCATATCAGCTTGGTTGAAAAGAGGAATTTTAGATTTGCAATGAAAAAAAAAAAAGCAATCGAGTATTTCGCCTTTCCTCTTTTTTTTTTTTTAAAGATTTTACTCATTTATTTGACAGACAGAGATCACAAGTAGGCAGAGAGGCAGGCAGAGAGAGAGGGGGAAGCAGGCTACTGGCCAAGCAGAGAGCCTGATGTGGGGCTCGATCCCAGGACCCTGAGATCATGACCTGAGCTGGAGACAGAGGATTAACCCACTGAGCCATCCAGGCGCCCCTCCTTTCCTCTTAACCTCAAAAATAGCATGGTTAGAATTTGAGAAGAGTTAGCTCTTATTTTTCTGAACCATTTTTTCCCATTCATGTATTTCAAGTATCCCTTTGTGCATAGAAGAATGTACTTTGGGAAGCAGAATTTTCTGGTTCTTGGAGAACATACTTGGAAGGCTCATTTCTGCCTACAGTGAGGGTGATTGACAGGGAAGGTGGGGAAATGTTGAGTCCATTGTCGAAGGTTATTACTCTATGATTGTATGTTGTCTGGGAGAGGAATGTGTTCACTCTCAGGTGGGTGTAGTTTTGGAATGAGAGTGTCAGAATAGACCTGACAGAGTCACATGAGTAGTGGTCCTTTTGTTCACATACTTTGTACCTATCAGACCTGTACTAAGGATCTGGCATGAAATAGCTGGAAACTCTTTTATATATTGTGTCTATGTTTTACTTCCAGAATTAATTTAGCTAAAGTAGATTTTTGATTTGCAAGATATAATGGGCTATTTTTTATGTGCAAATATGATCTCATTGAATATTGATCATTGAGATGTGCCATCCCTTGTTTTTATAGAGGTAGAGAGCATGTACACTGATTTATGCAAATTACTTTTCCCAGTTCTCCTTGTAACCATACATTAGTATTCATTTTTTTTAAGATGGTGAAGTTAAAATGGTGTTTGGTCACTGGCAGAGTAAGTTGACTAGTTTACTCAGAAATTACACATACAGCCCTGGGCTTCAGTCTGATGCAAATCATGGATAACATATAATACTGTATGAGTCAGGATGAGCTAGGTAACAATCATCACCAAACAACAGAAATTGGTCTCATATTCACGCAAAGTTTGCTGTGGGTTGGGGAGCCGTCCAGGGCAGCTGATTTCCCAGCTTGGCATTCTCAGCAGCTTTATCTTATGGTACTTTCATATCAAGATGTGGAGAGGAGGGGTGCCTGGGTCAGGTCATGATTCCTAGGGTCCTGGGATTGAGCCCCGCATCAGGGTCTCTGCTGTCTGCAGGGAGTCTGCTTCCCCCCACTCCTGCCTGCCTCTCCGCCTACTTGTGATCTCTGTCTGTCAAATAAATAAATAAAATCTTAAAAAAAAAGATGTGGAGAGGAGAAGGGAGTTGGGGGAAATTGGAGTGGGAGAGGAACCATGAGAGACTGTGGACTCTGAGGAACTAACTGAGGATTTTGAAGGGGAGGGAGTTAGGGGGTTGGGTGAGCCTGGTGGTGGGTATTGTGGAGAGCACGTATTGCATGGAGCACTGGGTGTGGTGCATAAGCACTGAATTCTGGAATACTGAAAAGAAATTTAAAAAATAAATAAAAATTAAAAACAAAAACAAAAACAACAAAATACACAGAGAGAGAGAGAGAGAGAGAGAGAGAGAGAGAGAGAGAGATATGTGCTCCCATAATCACTTAGCAGGCGGAGAGAAGGCTGGTGATTCCATTACTCGAAGTTAAATACTTCCATTGGGAAGTGATGTATGTCACTTTCACTCCCATTTTGTTGGCCATAATCAGTAAGAAGGCCACCCTGAACTTCAGAGGGGTAGAATGTGCCATCATGCCCTATGGCTGGAAATGGAGAAGCATTGGACTTTAGGGAATAATAGTAATGCCTACCACATATATATACATGTTTTTTGTCTAATTCCATGCTTTGTATAGTGCTTAAGCTACTATTGCTGATTCATAATTGTCAAGTAATAAGTAAATACTGTTAAGGTTTATAGTTGGATAGGCTGTAAGTTGGGGTTATTGAAAAGTTGATAACTGGCAAAGTATCACATGATCCTTTGGTATGGTTATATTTTGATTGGTATCAGAGCAGACTATATATGACATTTAATTAGGTAACAATCTGATTCCACTGCATTTGTAACTTGCTTTATCAACTAACATTAAGAAATAAAAATAGTCCACTGTTAGGAGAGCTAGAGAAATATAAAGCTGTTCCCTGGAACCGAGAAGCCTAAGGTGATGGGTCCCATATCAGTTCTCCTACATTTCTAATTGGCAGTATTAATGAACTTCTATAGGTATTTCCTTTAGAACCTCCTATAGGAAATAAGAGCATTACCTGAAGGCCATACTGAAGGAAATATGCTTAAGAATGTGTTTGCATTATGTAGCTGAGGAAGAAAGTACTTACAAGCATGTAACCTGGGAGAGTAAAACTTTTTTTTTTTAATTTTATTTTTTATAAACATATATTTTTATCCCCAGGGGTACAGGTCTGCGAATCGCCAGGTTTACAAACTTCATAGCACTCACCATAGCACATACCCTCCCCAATATCCATAACCCCACCCCCCCTCTACCAACCCCCCCTCCCCCCATCAACCCTCAGTTTGTTTTGTGAGATTAAGAGTCACTTATGGTTTGTCTCCCTCCCAATCCCATCTTGTTACATTTATTCTTCTCCTACCCCCTTAACCCCCCATGTTGCATCTCCTCTCCCTCATATCAGGGAGATCATATGATAGTTGTCTTTCTCCGATTGACTTATTTCGCTAAGCATGATACCCTCTAGTTCCATCCACATTGTCACAAATGGCAAGATTTCATTTCTTTTGATGGCTGCATAGTATTCCATTGTGTATATATACCACATCTTCTTTATCCATTCGTCTGTTGATGGACATCTAGGTTCTTTCCATAGTTTGGCTATTGTAGACATTGCTGCTATAAACATTCGGGTGCACGTGCCCCTTCGGATCACTACGTTTGTATCTTTAGGGTAAATACCCAGCAGTGCAATTGCAGGGTCATAGGGTAGTTCTATTTTCAACATTTTGAGGAACCTCCATGCTGTTTTCCAGAGTGGTTGCACCAGCTTGCATTCCCACCAACAGTGTAGGAGGGTTCCCCTTTCTCCGCATCCTCGCCAGCATCTGTCATTTCCTGACTTGTTAATTTTAGCCATTCTGACTGGTGTGAGGTGATATCTCATGGTGGTTTTGATTTGTATTTCCCTGATGCCGAGTGATATGGAGCACTTTTTCATGTGTCTGTCGGCCATCTGGATGTCTTCTTTGCAGAAATGTCTGTTCATGTCCTCTGCCCATTTCTTGATTGGATTATTTGTTCTTTGGGTGTTGAGTTTGCTAAGTTCTTTATAGATTTTGGACACTAGCCCTTTATCTGATATGTCATTTGCAAATATCTTCTCCCATTCTGTCAGTTGTCTTTTGGTTTTGTTCACTGTTTCCTTTGCTGTGCAAAAGCTTTTGATCTTGATAAAATCCCAATAGTTCACTTTTGCCCTTGCTTCCCTTGCCTTTGGTGATGTTCCTAGGAAGATGTTGCTGCGGCTGAGGTCGAAGAGGTTGCTGCCTGTGTTCTCCTCAAGGATTTTGATGGATTCCTTTCTCACATTGAGATCCTTCATCCATTTTGAGTCTATTTTCGTGTGTGGTGTAAGGAAATGATCCAATTTCATTTTTCTGCATGTGGCTGTCCAATTTTCCCAACACCATTTATTGAAGAGGCTGTCTTTGTTCCATTGGACATTCTTTCCTGCTTTGTCGAAGATGAGTTGACCATAGAGTTGAGGGTCCATTTCTGGGCTCTCTATTCTGTTCCATTGATCTATGTGTCTGTTTTTGTGCCAGTACCATGCTGTCTTGATGATGACAGCTTTGTAATAGAGCTTGAAGTCCGGAATTGTGATGCCACCAACTTTGGCTTTCTTTTTCAATATTCCTTTGGCTATTCGAGGTCTTTTCTGGTTCCATATAAATTTTAGGATTATTTGTTCCATTTCTTTGAAAAAAAATGGATGGTACTTTGATAGGAATTGCATTAAATGTGTAGATTGCTTTAGGTAGCATAGACATTTTCACAATATTTATTCTTCCAATCCAGGAGCATGGAACATTTTTCCATTTCTTTGTGTCTTCCTCAATTTCTTTCATGAGTACTTTATAGTTTTCTGAGTATAGATTCTTAGTCTCTTTGGTTAGGTTTATTCCTAGGTATCTTATAGTTTTGGGTGCAATTGTAAATGGGATGGACTCCTTAATTTCTCTTTCTTCTGTCTTGTTGTTGGTGTAGAGAAATGCAACTGATTTCTGTGCATTGATTTTATATCCTGACACTTTACTGAATTCCTGTACAAGTTCTAGCAGTTTTGGAGTGGAGTCTTTTGGGTTTTCCACATAGAGTATCATATCATCTGCGAAGAGTGATAGTTTGACTTCTTCTTTGCCGATTTGGATGCCTTTAATTTCCTTTTGTTGTCTGATTGCTGAGGCTAGGACTTCTAGTACTATGTTGAATAGCAGTGGTGATAACGGACATCCCTGCCGTGTTCCTGACCTTGGCGGAAAAGCTTTTAGTTTTTCTCCATTGAGAATGATATTTGTGGTGGGTTTTTTCATAGATGGCTTTGATAATATTGAGGTATGTGCCCTCTATCCCTACACTTTGAAGAGTTTTGATCAGGAAGGGATGCTGTACTTTGTCAAATGCTTTTTCAGCATCTATGGAGAGTATCATATGGTTCTTGTTCTTTCTTTTATTAATGTGTTGTATCACATTGATTGATTTGCGGATGTTGAACCAACCTTGCAGCCCCGGAATAAATCCCACTTGGTGGTGGTGAATAATCCTTTTAATGTACTGTTGAATCCTATTGGCTAGTATTTTGGCGAGAATTTTTGCATCTGGGTTCATCAAGGATATTGGTCTGTAGTTCTCTTTTTTGATGGGATCCTTGTCTGGTTTTGGGATCAAGGTAATGCTGGCCTCATAAAATGAGTTTGGAAGTTTTCCTTCTATTTCTATTTTTTGGAACAGTTTCAGGAGAATAGGAATTAGTTCTTCTTTAAATGTTTGGTAGAATTCCCCCGGGAAGCCACCTGGCCCCGGGCTTTTGTTTGTTTGGAGATTTTTGATGACTGTTTCAATCTCCTTACTGGTTATGGGTCTGTTGAGGCTTTCTATTTCTTCCTGGTTCAGTTGTGGTAGTTTATATGTCTCTAGGAATGCATCCATTTCTTCCAGATTGTCAAATTTGTTGGCGTAGAGTTGCTCATAGTATGTTCTTATAATTGTCTGTATTTCTTTGGTGTTCGTTGTGATCTCTCCTCTTTCATTCATGATTTTATTTATTTGAGTCCTTTCTCTTTTCTTTTTGATAAGTCTGGCCAGGGGTTTATCAATCTTATTAATTCTTTCAAAGAACCAGCTCCTAGTTTCATTGATTTGTTCTATTGTTTTTTTGGTTTCTATTTCATTGATTTCTGCTCTGATCTTTATGATTTCTCTTCTCCTGCTGGGTTTAGGGTTTCTTTCTTGTTCTTTCTCCAGCTCCTTTAGGTGTAGGGTTAGGTTGTGTACCTGAGACCTTTCTTGTTTCTTGAGAAAGGCTTGTACCGCTATATATTTTCCTCTCAGGACTGCCTTTGTTGTGTCCCACGGATTCTGAACCGTTGTGTTTTCATTATCATTTGTTTCCATAAATTTTTTCAATTCTTCTTTGATTTCCTGGTTGACCCATTCATTCTTTAGAAGGATGCTGTTTAGTCTCCATGTATTTGGGTTCTTTCCAAATTTCCTCTTGTTATTGAGTTCTAGCTTTATAGCATTGTGGTATGAAAATATGCAGGGAATGATCCCAATCTTTTGATACCGGTTGAGACTTGATTTAGGACCAAGAATGTGATCTATTCTGGAGAATGTTCCATGTGCACTAGAGAAGAATGTGTATTCTGTTGCTTTGGGATGAAATGTTCTGAATATATCTGTGATGTCCATCTGGTCCAGTGTGTCATTTAAGGCCTTGATTTCCTTGTTGATCTTTTGCTTGGATGATCTGTCCATTTCAGTGAGGGGAGTGTTAAAATCCCCTACTATTATTGTATTCTTGTCGATGTGTTTTTTTGATTTTGTTATTAATTGGTTTATATAGTTGGCTGCTCCCACGTTAGGGGCATAGATATTTAAAATTGTTAGATCTTCTTGTTGGACAGTTCCTTTGAGTATGATATAGTGTCCTTCCTCATCTCTTATTATAGTCTTTGGCTTAAAATCTAATTGATCTGATATAAGGATTGCCACTCCTGCTTTCTTCTGATGTCCATTAGCATGGTAAATTCTTTTCCACCCCCTCACTTTAAACCTGGAGGTGTCTTCGGGTTTAAGATGAGTTTCTTGTAGGCAACATATAGATGGGTTTTGTTTTTTGATCCATTCTGATACCCTGTGTCTTTTGATTGGGGCATTTAGCCCATTAACATTCAGGGTAAGTATTGAGTAATGAATTTAGTGCCATTGTATTGCCTGTAAAGTGACTGTTATTGTATATTGTCTCTTTTTCTTTCTGATCTACTACTTTTAGGGTCTCTCTTTGCTTAGAGGACCCCTTTCAATATTTCCTGTAGAGCTGGTTTGGTATTTGCAAATTCTTTCAGTTTTTGTTTGTCCTGGAAGCTTTTAATCTCTCCTTCTATTTTCAATGATAGCCTAGCTGGATATAGTATTCTTGGCTGCATGTTTTTCTCATTTAGTACTCTGAATATATCATGCCAGCTCTTTCTGGCCTGCCAGGTCTCTGTGGATAAGTCTGCTGCCAATCTAATATTTTTACAATTCTACGTTACAGACTTCTTTTCCCGGGCTGCTTTCAGGATCTTCTCTTTGTCACTAAGACTTGTCAATTTTACTATTAGGTGACGGGGTGTGGACCTATTCTTATTGATCTTGAGGGGGGTTCTCTGAACCTCCTGGATTTTGATGCTTGTTCCCTTTGCCATATTGGGGAAATTCTCTCCAATAATTCTCTCCAACATACCTTCTGCTCCCCTCTCTGTTTCCTCTTCTTCTGGAATCCCAATTATTCTAATGTTGTTTCGTCTTATGGTGTCACTTATCTCTCGAATTCTCCCCTCGTGGTCCAGTAGCTGTTTGTCCCTCTTTTGCTCAGCTTCTTTATTCTCTGTCATTTGGTCTTCTATATCGCTAATTCTTTCTTCTGCCTCATTTATCCTAGCAGTGAGAGCCTCCATTTTTGATTGCACCTCATTAATAGCTTTTTTGATTTCAACTTGGTTAGATTTTAGTTCTTTTATTTTTCCAGAAAGGGCTTTTATATCTCCCGAGAGCGTTGCTTTAATATCTTCCATGCCTTTTTCAAGCCCGGCTGGAACCTTGAGAATTGTCATTCTGAACTCTATATCTGACATATTACCAATGTCTGTATTGATTAGGTCCCTAGCCTTTGGTACTGCCTCTTGTTCTTTTTTTTCTTGTGAATTTTTCCGCCTTGTCATTTTGTCCAGATAAGAGTTTATGAAGGAGCAAGTAAAATATTAAAAGGGTGGCAACAACCCCAGGAAAATATGCTTTAGCCAAATCAGAAGAGATCCCAAATTGTGAGGGGGGAGAAAGGGGATAAAAAGGGGTTCAGAAAGAAAAAAAAAAAGAAACTATTAAAAAAAGAAAGCCGATAAAAAATATAAAAAGAGGAAAAAATATATATATCTTAGATAAACTATTTAAAAAACGTTAAAAAAGAAAACGGTGAAAGTTAAAAAAATTTAGCAGAAGAAGAGAAAAAGAAAAAAAATTGAAAAAGAAAAAAAATTAAATTAACTGCAAGGCTAAAAAATCATGGGGAGAAAGCCATGAGTTCCGTGCTTTGCTTTCTTCTCCTTGGAATTCCGCCGCTCTCCTTGGTATTGAAACTCCACTCCTCGGTAGGTGAACTTGGTCCTGGCTGGGTTTCCCGTTGATCTTCTCGGGGAGGGGCCTGTTGTAGTGATTCTCAAGCGTCTTTGCCCCAGGCGGAGTTGCACCGCCCTTACCCGGGGCCGGGCTGAGTAATCCGCTCGGGTTTGCTGGGTTTGCTTTCGGGAGCTTTTGTTCCCTGAGCGCTTTCCGTAGAGTTCTGGAGGGCGGGAATGAAGATGGCGGCCTCCTGGTCTCCGGCCCGGAAGAGCCGAGAGCCCGGGGCCCCACTCCTCAGTGCGCCCTCAGAAACAGCGCCCAATGACTCCCGTCACCCTGGCCTCCGGCCGCGCTCCGAGCTGACCGAGCCTGTGACCGGTTCAAGGTAACCCCGAGCTGAGAGTCACTCCTCGGCTCTGTCTCTGTAGCCGGCTTCCCCGTTCTAATACCGGTAAGCTCTGCGACACTCAGACACCCCCGATCCTTCTGGACCCTGTGGGACCTGAGGCCGCGCTGACCCCGCCTGGGCTTCCAGTTAAGCCTCTGGATCGATGTCCCTCAGCGGAACAGACTTTTAAAAGTCCTGATTTTGCTCCGTTGCTCCACCGCTCGCCGGGAGCCGGCCCCTCCCCCCGTGATCTATCTTCCCGTCGCTTTGGATTCACTTCTCCGCCAGTCCTACCTTGCAGATAGTGGTTGATTTTCTGTTTCTAGAATTGCTGTTCTTCTTCTCTTCAATCTCCCGTTGGATTTGTAGGTGTTTGCAATCTTTAGATAAGCTACTTAGCTGATCTCCCGCTACCTGAAGTAGTCTCAGCCTGCTACTTCTCTGCATCTTTACTCAAAACTTTTTTTTTAAAGAAAGTGACTTTCTGAATTAATTTCTTCTAATAAAATAAAATCTTTGAGCAAACTGAAATGTGTTGGGGCTATAGCCAGAAATCCACACTGATGGTATATTTTGTATAACATGCATTACTGTTCTTCATGGGTTAGTGTTTTTTTTTTTTTAAATTTTAAGATGATCCAGCTATGAAAATATGTTCAATGAAATGTAAATTGCCAGGAAATTAGACAAAGACGGTAGATTGAAGGAAGAAAGATAAAGGAACCCTTTAAGCTATTTTGATGCTCTTGTTTTCCATGGAAGAAGGAATACCGAAAAGAGGAAGAACATGCTTCAAGACCCCCCGGGGAGGGGAGCGAGAGTTTTTTTTGTCGCAGAGGGGCAAATGAAGACTGCAGATGTTTTCTTAGATTCTCTTCTTTAGCATCACCACAACCCAAGAACACAAATCCCCAGGCTTAATTTGAGATAGATATTTCTATCTTCTGGGTGATATCTGCTTCTTCCAGGCTGATGGTAAAAACATACACCCCATGGGGTTTGAATCTGACTTCATGACTTTCTAGCTGTGAGATTCTGGACAAGTTACCTAAACCCTCTGTGCCTCAGTTTTGTCACCAATTGGAATACTAAAGCACTGAGCAAGGGTGAAAGGAGCAAAGTACTTAGCAATACAGAATAAGTACTTTATGTAAGTGTTATGTCTTATTTTTGTTCATTCTACTAGGTAGTCATTAGTTCACTAATTCAGCCAACTCCACCCACAGAGGCTTCCTCTGGAAAATCATCAGTTATCACGCAGTTGTAACGGAAGTGTTAAGAGACCTGCCCAGGTCACAAATAAAGCCCAAATCACCAGGAGAGTTGGAGTGCCACTCAGCTGTGAAGGACTGGGTCAGAAATAAACTTGCCACCATCATCCCAGAAAGGGGAAACCAAATCTGACTTACACTTCACGCACATTAAAAAGGAAACTGGTCGCACTAAATTGGAAAAAGATCCAATTATTTAAAAAAATGTTTTACTGTCATTGGAATTTGAATCTTAAGTCGAAATGATATTACAACATAGATGACAAGTAGTTGAAATATTAACTGAGGGAAACAGTTTTGGCACTCCAAGAAAAACCCTTGTAATTAATCTTCACTGGTAATCTCCTCAGAGTAACCATTACTAATTAGAAACATGCTTTGTCAAGCCATCCAGATTCTAAGCCTGATGATGGCAGGAGTATATTTTTTTGTACCGTCACAGCTCCAAGACTAAGTGGTATGTTTTGCATGCAACAAGTGTATCATCAGTGTAGTTTGTTACTACTCTGAGTGAAGCTAAACATAAAATTATATATTTAAAGCAAATATAGAGCAGAAGGATTTCCTGGAAAGGAGCCATTCTCCTTTCCAATCACATGCAGTTGTTGAGAGACAATCCAAGTGGAAAGATTAATTTGGTTCTGACAGGGTGAGCCACAACATCTGGAGTCTGGCCCTCCACCCTGGGCCTTGACCTTCTCCTTCAGGAACAGTAGACAGATAGCGCTCATAGAAAGATGATTCAAACAGCACAGGAGTGTAACCTTGTAAATTCAACTAGGGCAGTGTGACTAGTGTTTTGCAGATGAGTTCACACTGAGTGTTATTCTCAGCATAAAAACATTTACATCTCTTTGGGTACAGATGATATAATTATTCCTTTCTCTCCTGCACGGGCTAGTCAACATGGTTCCATTAATCAGTTCCCTAGTCTCTTTGAAGGCTAACATGCTTAGAGTGCTCTTTTATTACGTGATTAAACTGTTGTGCTACTTTTTAAAAATTGTAGTTAAATGTTTATAACAAAGTTTACCGTTTTAACCATGTTTAAGTGGCATTAAGTACATTTGTTAATCTTTTTTTTTTTTTTTTGAGAGAGAGAGAGAGAGCATGAGAGGAGAGAGATCAGTGGGAGAAGCAGACTCCCTGCTGAGCAGGGAGCCCGATGTGGGACTCAATCCCGGGACTCCAGAATCATGACCTGAGCTGAAGGCAGTTGCCCAACCAACTGAGCCACCCAGGCGCCCCCATTTGTTAATCTTTTAATCAAAGTGCTATTCATGTTTTGGGGAGTATACTGCTCCTTGGCACTTTTACCAAAGAGGGGTACAGAAGAATAGGGACACCTAATCACTAATGGTCTCTCTTAGCAGCAGCTTTGTGAAATGGTTTGGTAGCATAGGAAATAAAATTTATTAACCAGAATGAAAATGTTGTATTAAAACAGCCATTGTTCTTGCTATTCTTTTCTCTCAACAGATGTGGTTAGACTGGCTAAGACCGTAATACAGATCACGGTTCCCCAAGCTGAGTTGAATCTTCACAACCAGCAAAAGTAGACACATATCTGCTGACTCTTAAGCCTGTCAGGAGGTTCTAGAATGCTGCTTTCTTGTGGTTACTGCAGCTGTTCAAAGACCATCTCACATCTCTGTGACCCTGACACTGAAGACAGGGGGACATCATCCTCCTTCTTCTCACCTGTAAAGACACCTCCCAGTCCATTTCCTCCCATTTGGTAAGATCCTATCAGTCCTTCAAATTTCATTTCAAATACCCATCTCCAAAAAAGTAGGGAAAAGATGATGGCAACAGTAAGAGACCATTAAAGAGAAGTAGAGGAGCCAAATGAAGCAGGGGCCGGAGAGAGTCAAGTAAAAGCTTTTATTTTATTTATTTTTTTTAAAGATTTTATTTATTTATTTGACAGACAGAGATCACAAGTAGGCAGAGAGGCAGGCAGAGAGAGAGAGGAAGGGAAGCAGGCTCCCCGCTGAGCAGAGAGCCTGACGCGGGGCTCGATTCCAGGACCCCGGGATCATGATCTGAGCCGAAGGCAGCGGCTTTAACCCACTGAGCCACCCAGGCGCCCCAAGTATAAGCTTTTAAAAACATTTGTTTTAGTTTTAATTTCTAGATAAGAGACCCCAAAGTATATCTGATCATGAAAGTGATAGTTCTCTTCCATGGAGAAACTGACATTTGTAGAGAAAAATGATATTATTGAAGTGTTAGAAAAAACATTTGAGTTCCTCTAGTCTCTTCTCTCACCCAGCGTGATGTCCCTGATAGGGTTTCAACTCAATTTCTCCCTGAGCAAAGAGTGATGGGAACTCCCTCCAAAGCTCTTTTTCAAGATCATCGATTCCCCTCACTGTCTCTTGCATTCAGCAAGCAACTCTGATATAGGGAAGGATGCCGCATTAGTTTGCTAGGGCTACCATGGCAAAATACTACAGACTTGGGGGCTTAAACAATAGGAATTTATCTTCTGGAGACTGGAAGTCCAAGATCAAGGGGGCAGCAGGTTTGGTTTCTTAAGGCTTCTTTCTTTGGCATGTAGATGGCCGCCCATTTGCTGCCTCTTCATGTGGTTGTCCTTATGCAGGCACCTGTGATTTCTCTTCTTCATCTTAGAACACTAATCATATCGGGTTGGGGCTCCACACTGACACCCTTGTTTTATTTAATCACCTCTTTAAAGATCATATTTGACTAGGAGCTCTTGAAGGACAGAAATCCTGCCTTCTCTGTCTTGGGCTGCCAGAGTCGAGCACAGAACCTAGCTCTCAGTACTCAGGTGAATCTCAACCGAATGAACTAAAATGCATCTCTTTATTCACTGGGATCTCCTATTGAAAGCCAAAGCAGGACTGGATCAAAAAGTTTGGGGAAACGTAAGAGAACATCCTCATGATGGTGCTTGGACACGTTTGTACTTTTGCTACTTTGAAACTGAGATGATTTTCCATGTGATTGAGCACCTGATCCCATCAGGTAGGTCTTAAATGTATGACTGTCTTTTGAGATTTTATACTTACCACTAATGTGATGGATTTTCACTGCAGCTGAAGGGTATTCATATTGGACACAGTTGCCAACTGTACTCTGATGGTTTCTTATTTCCAAACAGCTAGGGGCAGATAATTGCAGATAATTGATAAAGCCAACACGTTCACTCTACATGGTTCAATGAACTATTCTTTCTCTTTTGTGTAGATAAGTGTTACCACTGTTTCTTTATGACCCTTGGATAGGTTTTATATTTTGGTTTACTTATATTCAATGAGGCATACTCTTTCATCATCATTATTATTTCATTGCCCTTCTCATTTAATGATATTTACAAGCTCTTAGGTGTAATAGGTTCTTATTTAGCAGCAGAATATTTGTCCCGCTTTGACTAACAATGCATCACTCAGTTTTACCCATCATTGAATGCTCAGTGGGTTGAGCCTGCATCCAGCTTCCCTATTTCTCATTATGTGCACTTTTTTCTAATGTCACAGATGCCCCCTCATGTGGGGACACTTTCATTTTCTCTATTTGCCTCAGCTTTGTTCTGATGTTCTTTCTTATTTCTTATGTCACTATTAATTTTGAAAGGTCAATTGTTAAGAATATGTCTACCTCCATGAAATAAATATTTCAAAGCCTATGTTATTTTCATGTTCACTACCACTTTTTTATCCCCCATTTGGACCTAATTAGGTGAATATGGAGGTAAAGTTTGCCTTTATTTGGCAAAATATAGTGGTGATTCCTCTCCTTGGCTTTTGAACATCACACGTCTAGGGACAAGGAAACAGTCTTCTATGACTGAGTATAAGGCCTAAGTACAT
This sequence comes from Lutra lutra, assembly GCF_902655055.1. NCBI lineage: Eukaryota > Metazoa > Chordata > Mammalia > Carnivora > Mustelidae > Lutra > Lutra lutra. The sequence goes on along the minus strand of NC_062279.1, from coordinate 85,214,522 downwards.
TCACATCCTGCATTCTTGCTTTCAGCCATAGGAAATCATGATCATGATGATTAGTGATCAAGAGAACGGCTGGAAATCATGGGAACGTTTCACTTGTTATTTATGCAGTACTTATGTGATAGTTTTAGTATTATATCCTGCGTGGCTTATCGTTCATGGGTCAGACTGCCTAATTCCTGAGCCACAAGGGACATCTGTGAATCCACTGTCCAGTTCACAAACTAAAGGCACATAGGCCAAGAGACCATTTATTATGCACAGATTCTTACACAAATTAGCAGATGAAACTCGTTTAGATATAGAGAAAGATTGATGTTGGGGGTATCCAAAAATGACATCCATTTCCATAAACACTTTATAAGATTAAAAAATGAGGAAAGCCTTACACTGGATGTGAAAGTAATAATTATGAAAAATAAGAATAGTGACAAGCTAGTAAACCTACAACAGTGAAATTTCTTTTGCCAAAGGAATAGGAAAACCTTAACAGAAATATTAGAAAAATATGTAAGTAATCTTACTTTAGGGAATAAGCAAGTAATGATGACCAATGTTTTATTCAACAGAGCTACATAGATTAAAATAATAATTTAAAATAGTTTCTCCATATGGAAATTACTTGACTGTCAGTCTTCTAGAAAATACTCAAAATAATGCTTTGCTAATGTTCTTGTACAGATTTGTACATTTTCAACTTTTTACACCTTTACCTACTCTGAGTGTATAAAATATGTATATTTTCCTTTCCTTTTCTTTAAAAAAAAAAACATTTTACTTATTCATTTGAAAGAAAGAGAAAGCACAAGCACTGGGAGTGGCAGGCAGAGGGAGAGGGAGAAGCAGACTCCCCACGGAGCAGGGAGCCCGCCATGGGGCTTGGTCCCAGGACCCTGGGATCATGACCTGAACCAAAGGCAGATGCTTAACCAACCAAGCCACCATGCTCCCCAAAATGTGTATATTTTTCTTACTGAGAACTGATAACATGGTAATTTCTTATAAACTTTAATCTTACCAAAATTTTGCAAGATTAGGATCCTGTTGTATTTAGCTGTTAGGTGAATGCAGGTAAGGGTATGTGATGTGTGGTGTGGAGGGTGCCATCAGGGAAAGAATAGATACTTTCTTCCTATAATCTCCTCATTAAATCTTGTTTTCGTTATAAAACTGAATGCTGATGTTCGATCCTTATATTCTTTAGACCCTGGCTGTCGATTACCAGGCTCCTGTGAGGAGTTTTCTGGGTGTTCTTTGCTGTGATAGTTAAGAGACGACAGCAAAAATGGGAACTCCTACAGCAATGCTGCAACCATGTGAAGCTTCTCAGAAGCTTGCTGCCCCGACCAGTGGACTGATGAACAGGTTTTCCCCCTATGTCCCACGAGGTGATGAGCTGGTGACATTTTCAAAGGGTATAGGCCACCAAGATCTGGCCTCCCAGTGAGTTACTTCACTCCTGAGAAATTTGGACAAGTTACTAAACAATTTTCCTTTTTTTACAAGGAAAATTCCAGTTTTCCGTTCCTGGCTTGTTTCACACATCTCACTTGGCGAAGTCACGTTCAGCTCAGGCTAACGAGTGCCACCACTGCATTTAGAACTGCCTGA